>NC_044565.1:66959262-67260825 GCF_007565055.1 Rhinopithecus roxellana
ATGGTCTCGATCTCCTGACCTCGTGTTCTGCCCGTCTCGGCCTCCCAAAGTGCTGGGATTACAGGCTTGAGCCATCGCGCCCGGCCACATCTTATTTCTTACCATGAGCGGTGAGACCGACTCGGGAAGTTCTGTGTGCAGCGAATGTGCCCAGAGCCGCAGGCCTGGAAGCCAGCCTGAGAGACGGATAAGCAGAGCAGAGGATCAAGGCGGAGCCAGAGCCAGAGCTGCAGCCCAACAGGGACCTGGGGTAGGGTCTAGATAATGTCACAGCTGCTCCCCGGCAGCTGCCGGCATGACAGCCCGTTACCCAAATGGAGGCAGAAGAGAAGTTGCTACCAGGGAGGGGCCCTCAGAGAGTAGAAGGGCGGGTCCAGCCTCCCATCAAAGGGAATAGTGTGTGGGCAGAAGGCTGCTTGGCCACGGCCAGGCCCAGCCCACACAGAGGGATCAGAGCACCCAAGGCCCTGTCCGCCTCTGAGTCACTGGCCTTCATCTTTAAAGATCCTTCCCTAGAGACTACTGTGATTCTTCCCTCCCTGAGTGACCTGGTGTCACTGTAAGTGTCTCAAAGTCTCCATTCTTGTTCTGTACCATCTTCCCCTGACCTTTCTGCACATCACGTGGCTTCCCAGGAGGAACAGCTTCTCCAGGACGGCCCTGTGTCTCTTCAGGGTGATGCCTGCCTGCAACTCCCTCAGCCTGGGAAAGGCGGAGGCTGGACCTCTCTCTCAGACCCCTGCCTGGGTATCCACCCCTCCATGGACTTGGAGACCTGCACGCTGGCCTGGTGTCCTCAACCCATCTATACCACAGGGGGAAAGGGAGTGGGAAGGACTTTCTAGTATAAATGGGACCTTCAACAGCTGTGAAAAGAAGCAGGGTGGGGCAGGGACGGGGGGGAAGGGACCTAATGAGCTAATGCAACACGTGGATCTGGTTTAGATTCTGGTTTGAGTAAATCAATCACAAAAGACATTTTTGCAACAATTGCAGAAATATTAATACCGATTATTAGATGATATTAAGGAACTAGTGTTAATTTTGATGAACATGATCATGATATTATGTTTACGTAGAAAACTGTTCTTGCATTTTAGGGATGCATACTGAAATATTTAGGGTAAAATGTATGTCAGTAATTTTCTTTAAAATACTCAAGCAAAAAAGAGTCTGACACAGATATAGCAAAACGTTAACAATTGTTAAATCCAGGTGATGGGTATTGTGGGTTTATTATGTTATCCTCTCAATTTTCTGTATGTTTAATCCTTTTCATAATAAAGATTGTAAAATGGAAGAAGAAAAGGAAGACATGGGAGAGAGAAGAGAAGGAGGAGGAGGAGGGACCGGGAGGGCAGGGGGAGAAGTGGGAGGAAGAAGAGAGCCATAGACCTCCAGCAGGGTCAGTGTTCTCCAGAGGATAGGGCATGACACCCCGAAGTTGGCCTTGACTTTAACAGCCTTGATTCTAACTATCAGAGGTCCTTGGCTGCTCCTGGCATGGCCCTTCCTGGCAATAGCTTGCCCAGGCTCTCTGAGGGCCCAAGCCCAGCAGGAATGGATCACAGTCCCCAGTGTCGGCTACCTCATTGCCATGAGCTCTGGCCAGGCACATGATACAGGAGGCAGTGCCTTGAGATGTGATGAATTGATTTCAGGCGGAAAACCTGAGGACTTGGCCCAGCAGACCCCCCAGGAAGCTGGAGCCCACGTCATCTGCAGTGCAGCCAAGCATGATCTAACCTGTCTGTGTTTGCAGCAATCAGGACAGCACGATCCTTCCCAGAAGTCAGAGTTGGCTCATATGTGCACAAGAGAAGTCACCTGCAGACTCAACAGCAAGAGTGGGCTTGCCAAGCTGGGTCTTTACGGTAATAGCCAGGGCACCACCCACCCACACACACCTCTGGCCTCCAGGGTTAGCCCTCCTGGAGAGAGGATGCAGCCCATCCCCACTCACCATCCGGTCTCCAACATGCCTGGAAGCTGGCATCAGCCCTGATGCCTGCAGGGTGGGCAGTGTGAGCTCCCCAGGGGTCTCTTTACCAGGAGTCTGAAGATGAATGAAAGATTTCAGAAGTAGGCAAGGTGTTCCTCCTGTTCTGGGTATCCATACACTCAGCAAACATTCGCTGAGCACATGCTGGTTGCTGTGGCTGACCACTGTCAGACTGAGGGCCACAGAAATGAGTACATTGCAGGCCCTGCCCATTAAGGCTCGCAATCTATGGAGGGAACATCACCAGACTCCGACCAACACAGACCAACTGGGGCAGGGATCTGCTCTAGGTGGCCTGGCAGGGTGGGGGCACCTCTGCAGCCATGACCAGCATGGGCTAGCAGGTTCCTGGGGAGATGTAACAGAAGATAGAGAGTAGCTGTTCTCAAAGTGTGGCCTCCACATCTCCAGCAGCAGCATCCTCTGGGAACTTACTAAAAATGTAAATTTCCAGGTCCTGCCCCAAGCCTACTATCTCAGTTTGTGATGCTATAAAAAAAGTACCATAGACTGGGTGGGTGGCTTATAAAACAACAGAGATTTCATTTTTACAGTTCTGGAGGCTGGTAGCCTAAGATCAGAGTGCCAGCATGGCTGGTGTCTGATGAGGGCCCACTTTCGGTTGCAGAAAATGGCCTCTTCATTGTAACCTCACATGACAGAAAGGGGTGAGAGAGCTCTCAGGGGTCCCTTTCATAAGGGCCCTACTCCCATGGGTGAAGTCTCTACCCTCATGACCTGACCACCCCCCAGAGGTCTCATCTCCCAATACCACCACATTAGGGGTTAAAATGCCAAAAACATGAATTTTGGGCAGGTTTGGGGGTGGCAGATATAATCAGTCCATAACACCTGCTGAATCAGAAACCGGAGCTGGAGCCCAGAACACCGTGTTTAACAAGCCCTCCAGGTGATTCAGATGCACGTTCAAGTTTGAGAGCAGAAGACTTCACCTATTTCAGGTGTGGCCTGGGTGCGGCGGCTCACGCTTGTAATCCTAGCACTTTGGGAGGCTAAGGCAGGCAGATTGTCTGAGCTTAGGAGTTCGAGACCAGCCTGGGCAACACAGTGAAACCCCGTTTCTACTAAAATACAAAAAATTAGCGGGCGTGGTAGCATGCTCCTGTAATCCCAGCTACTGGGGAGGCTGAGGCAGGAGAATCACTTGAACCTGGGAGGCAGAAGTTGCAGTGAGCCGAGATCGTGCCACTGCACTCCAGCCTGGGCAACAGAGCAAGACTCCATCTCCAAAAAAAAAAAAAAAAAAAAAAAAAAGAAAAGAGAAAAAGAAAAGAAAAGGGAGTTGTGAGGAAGCAGATTTCAGTTCAAGGGAAAAAACAAACTTTCCAACTGACAGCTGCTGAGCAACGAACCCAACAGCCTCCTTCACCCATAGTGAATTCCCATGCCTGGGAGTCTGGAATGTAGGCTGGGAATATTCTCCAGCACAGGCTAGGTTATAATGTCCTACTACACAAATAGCCCCCAAATCTCACCAAGCTTAACCCTTGCTCATGCAGATCCTGCTGCAACTCGGGCAGCCCTCCAGGGCACTGTCTTCTTGCAGTGCCTTAGTGGGCCTGGGTACTTTGATCTGGGACTTTGCCATCTCAACACAGGCACTTGTCTGTGATCAGTCCTGAATGGGAAGAGGGACTTCTCTCTTCCCTGGGGAATGGCTCAGGGACTTTCACTGCCTCAACTCAGAAGTGTGACAAACATTACTTTTGCTCCTATCTCACAGGCCAGAAATGCCACTCAGCCCCTCCTCACTGCAAAGGGACTGGAAGGTGTGGTCTCCCAGAGGTCCAGGAAGGAAAGAAGCCCTGGGAATGTTTCCCACAAGGCCCAGCTTCTTCTCAAGGAGACTGTGGATAAGGAAAGAAGGCAGGCAAGGCTACTGTGCTGGAAAGAAGGTAGATTCGCTTAAAGATTGTTTCCAAACTTAAGATTCTACTTTTCTATAATTCTCTGGGTCTGAAACGGTTTAAATTGCCACGCGGTTCTACGCTCCTTGGAAGTTCTAAGGTTCTGGGAAGATTTAGTCATAACTCAGCTCTCAACGTGGCCACTGCAGCCCCTTCAGGTGAAGGGCAGGGGCTGTGAGCATTCAGACAAGTCCGGGGAAGAAATCAGCCTTCTCCCAAGTTGGGCTGAGGAGGAGCAATTACAGTCATTTCCTAAGGAAGGAAAGAAAAACAGGTTTGATTCCGTATTCCTGGCCCATGAGTCAGTTGTGGAGTAGGTCAGCGCCTGCAGGGGCCTTAACCTGAGGCTGATCGCAGGAGTGTCCCCCCCACTCAGACCCCTGTCTCCTCACACCCATGGGGCGCCCCCGACAACTGTAGGGAGGACATGGCAGTCTAGGAAAGTGCTCCGCCCCTCTTCTTGGGGGCATCCTCCTTGCTGCATCTGGAATGCGACTGACTTAGCAGGGAACAAGAAGCAGTTGAGCAAATATTCAGGGGCTCCGGAGGCTGGCAGCCCCCACTGTCCCCATGAAGAGAAGGGGTCACCACCTGACCCAGCTGGGCCCCTGGCCACGCTGGGTGCCTTCCCTCCTCCATTTCAGTTAAGATGTCACCATTATGAGAACTCCAGCGGGGAAGTCTCTAATGGGGTCAGAGCCCCGGGCACTAACACCAAATGCTTTAGCCTTCTCCTGGGGACAGATGGGCCTGATGGCCATTGTTCTTAGTCTGGGTGTGTTAAGTTGCTGTGTCCTTTGCTGAAAGATAAATTGCATCTCTGCCCTGAGGGAGAATGAATCACATTGATAATTCTCTTGATTAAAGCCCATTTATTTAGGATCCTGCTTGAGGTTGTTTTTTAATAGATAGATTAGGGAGTAATTCAAAAAAGACAACAGGGTACAGTAATTGGGATTCCCCTTGGCCTACAAATGTTATCATCAGAGAAAGTAGTAAGAAGGGCTAGGACTTGAAAGATTTGGTCAAATGGTTGCCTGGGAATCCTACAGTGATGAAGGGGGAGGGGAGCAGCCCTGCAGCACAGGGCTAGCTCCATTCAACTTCTCTGCCAAGCAAATGGAAATCCCGAGGCAGGAGGACTGAAAGGATGAACCACAGACTGCAAGACCATGGCAGAACAGGCAAGGAGCTCTGCACTGCCATCCCCCAAAAGTGCTGGCTCTTTTGCATTTCAGCAACAGAATTTTGCCTGAACCCCCAGTTTATGGGGTGACCTACAAGCCACACTCAGATGCAGATGAACGGAGAGGCAGAGCCCATGTTAACTTTGTGCCTGGACCCAGACAGGTTGAGGCCCTGAGCCAACTGTCTGGCTTTGAGATGCTGCTGTGAATGTGCTTGGCCAGGGGCCAAGCAAGACCAACCAGACACCCAAGAGGTGGTCTGCAGCCATGGAGGAGGGTCCATACTGGCCTCAGTAGCCACAACCCTGCATCCTACCTAGGGATCTCCAGACCAACGTGCTCTCACTCTGATGTGCGACCTAGACAGAACCCTTCATGACTCCAGGCCTCAGTCTCCTTAGCTGTACGAAACACTGGTGGGGATAGTTTGGATAGGCCTGTTGGAACACCCTTACCTGCCTAATCAAAAGCTGCAACAAGCATTTTTACATGCTACCAAATCTGTCAACACTTCTTGTGCGGCTTGGGGGAGAAGCTCTCAGATCTGATTAAGCTCATCCCCGCAGTGGACTCACTTCTACTGGGCTGGAGACATCCTCTGGGTATGCCCCTAGAATAGAGCCAAGCTTCCCCTTCCAGGGGAAGGAAGTGGAGCTTATGGAGAAGGCTATAGGGTTAAGCGGAGGAGCAGGAGAGAGGCTGCCTTCAGGGGCCACAGCTCCTTGCCCAGATGCCTGAATTCTTAAGTCTTTCATTTCCTAAAAGGTACGAGAAAATGGGGCATCTAGGCAGGGCTTAGTGGCTCATGCCTGTAATCCCAGCACTTTGGGGGGCTGAGGTGGGTGGATCACCTGAGGTCAGGAGTTTGAGACCAGCCTGGCCAACATGGTGAAACCCTGTCTCTACTAAAAATACAAAAAATTAGCCGGGCACGGTGGAGTGCACCTGTAATCCCAGCCACTCGGGAGGCTGAGGCAGGAGAACTGCTTGAACCCAGGAGGTGGACATTGCAGTGAGCCGAGATTGTGCCAGTGCACTATAGCCTGGGCAACAGAGTGAGACTTCTTCAAGAAAGGAAAGGAAAGAGAGAAAGAGAGAAAAGGAGAAAGAGAGAGAGAGAAAGAGAGAAAGAGAGAAAGAGAGAAAGAAAGAAAGAAAGAAAGAAAGAAAGAAAGAGAAAGAAAGAAAGAAAGAAAGAAAGAAAAGAAAAGAAAAGAAAAGAAAAGAAAAGAAAAGAAAAGAAAAGAGAAAAGAAAAGAAAGAAAAGAAAGAAAGGAAGAAAGAAGAGAAGGGAAGAGAGGAGAAGAGAAGAAAAGAGAAAGAGGGAGGGAGGGAGGGAAGGAGGAAGGGGAGGGGAGGGAAAAAAATAAAACAGGGCATCTAAACCACCACCTTGAAAACACAGAACTGGGGCTCCCCAGGAGTCCACAGGCCCTAAATTTGGGCCAGATCCTTCTCAAATATCACCATACTAGCTCCGTATAATCCCCTTCTCCTCTTCTCCTCTCTCTCTTCTTCTCCTCCTCTTCCTCACTTCCCATTCGACTGTTCAAAAGCAAATTTAAACAGCCTGATCAGACTTCTAGAGGCCGCAGAAAGCATCTTGGGGCTGCAGATATGAGAATTTGGAAATCAGTTCTGCTGAGTCCGTTAAAAGAGGAAGCTCGCAGGATGCGAGGCTTTCCAGCTGGAAGGATCCTAGCTTCACCCTGGTCAGAAATCTCACGGTGACCTCCCCAGGAGGATGTACAACCCCCCAACCCCAGGATCCTTATTGGATGCCCCTATCAGGAAGTGCTTCCTTCCGTGTCTCCACATTGGAGACCAAGTCAATACTCCAATGCCATGAGGGCTAAACCCATCGTGATCAGGAGGCCCTGGTCCCGGGCCCTTCAGCAACAAGGACTCACAGCAGAAATTCAGCTCATTAGGAAGGGGAGTGCTGCGCCATGGGCTGAAGAGAAGGCTCTCAGGCAAAGGGCCTGAGGGAAGGTCTGACCCCTCTAAGCACCCAGGAGACTCTGGCAATTCAGCTTCCCTGGGAATAAAGCTGTGAAGAGCACACATCTTCTCAGGAGGGGAGGGAAGGGGCTCTGAGGTCAGCTGAGCTGATGCCTGGCCAGATATAGGCTAGCTGTGACCACAGACAGAGAGCCCCATGCCAGGCCCACCACGGACCCAGCTGCTATGGCTCTGCACACTCTAATTACATACTGGGGCACTAAACTGCATGTCTGGCCCAGAAATCACTGCTTCCTCCAAAGCAGGTTGTCTGAAGGCGTTACCTGTCTCGCCCAGCCCAGGTAGAAGGAAGGTGGCAAGTTGGTGCAGCCAGGCAAGGGTCTGGATGCATTCAGACTCCCACTCCAGCCCTGTCTGTTTCATACCCCCTCCTCCCCATGCTCTGTCTCCCCACTGCTGGGCACTCATGCCCCCACCACAGTCTCAGTTCCCCCAGAGCTCAGATTATACAAACAACTGGGGCTTCCACAACAAAATAGCATAGACTGAGTGGCTTAGCAACACAAATGTATTTCTCACCTCTCCGGAGGCTGGAAGTTTCAGATCCAGGTGCCAGAATGTCCGAGTTCTGGTGAGGGCTTTCATCCTGACTGGGAGACAGCTGCCTTCTCACCCTGTCCTCACGTGGTAGAGAGAGCGTGTTCTGGCCTCTTCCTTTTCTTATAAGGATGCTAATCCCATCACGGTGGCCTCGCCCTCATGACTCCATCTAAGTGAAATCACCTCCCCAAGCCCTTACCTCCAAATACCATCACATTTTGGTTTAGGGGTTCAACACATGAATTTTGGGAAGACACAAGCATTCAGTCCATAATAGACCATACCAGCTTGCGGCTCTCTTCCTAAACACACACAGCTCTATCCTGGCCCCGTCTCCCAAGTGCCAGGCCCTCTACTTGTCCTTCCCAATGGATGCAGGAATCAGACAGGGTGAGGATGGATACAAAATGATCTGCAGAGCCTGGCCACACCTCTTCTGGCCACACGGATGACTTTGCCGCAGGCCTTACCTGGTTTACTTCCCGCCAGTTCCAACTCTAATCAGATCCGAACAGCCTGTTATTATCTTTCTATTTTGCTGCCATGGTGGGTAGCATGGTCCTCATAGCATGCCCCTCAGACATGGCCACAAGTGAGCAGCGCCATCCCTGGCCTCCCTCGGGAGCATGGCTCCCTCTGCTATAGAAGAGAGTGCATGCTCCCACCGGGCTCGGCTTTCATGGCAGTCAAATAAGATGGTGCATGTGCGGACACCTAGGACAGCAACTGGGTCCTCGGAGGGTGCTCAGCTGCTATCTGTGGAACCCAAGGGGCAGTCTGGGGAAATCCCAGAATAACTGTGCACCCCATCTCTGACTGACTGCCCCTACAAGGACCATCTTCCTGGGCCCTGAGACAGGTAGAGACAGAAATGGTGGGTTCCTCAGCCCTCTGCAACCCTGCGTGCATGAAGTCTGAGTTTCCATGGCCAGCTGGGGTTGGGGGTGCCAACAGAGCAAGGCCCAGGCAAGTCGCTTTCCGCCCCTGCGCCCCATCAGTAAACTTCTGATTTAAAATCCTCTCACCCCAAGGCTGGTGGGTGTTCTCTTCAGAAAATGCCAAGAGACTCTGCACAGCGACGGGAACTTTGGTTTCCTCTTGGCTGTCTTGGGAAAGCAAGGAACTAACAGGAGAGAAAAACAGCAGCCCCAGAAAAGAATGAACCTCATTCAGGGTCTCAGCTTGGTACCCAGACAGGCAGGAGGCCTTTCCAGAAGTTGCCAGAGCCAGGCTTCTAGGCCCTGCTGGGTGGGGAAGGCTTGTGGTTTCTGCTTTTGCTAAGGCAGCAAAGGCCAAGGAGCAATTTAGTTCAGAGCCTTGCCTGTGGCTGAGCCTGGCTGAGGGTGTCTGAGAACCCCTTGCCAGGGCACACCCTTGGCAGTTTGGGAGCCAGAGAACAGGGTGTACTCCTGTGAGTTGCTGCATCTCTGTTTTGAAAATTATGAGTTGGGGTGCAGCCCACCTCCTGTGTCCCTTCATAAATCCTGTTCCACTGTGGGGCGGCTTCCTCCCCCATACAGGGAAGGACTGGCCTGGGTGTTCCCTTCTAGTTCTAGCTGCACCATTCCAGGTCAGTTTTAGACTCATTAAAAGAGAAAGAGTACGTGAGCAGACATTTAGCCACACACACATCGGGACACATGCCATGCACAGGCCAGCACCTTCACACATGTACATACGCAGCACAAACATAAACATACAAACATACACAGGGATCCCAATTCAGTTTTCAAAAAGATGGAACTCGGCTGGGTGCAGCGTCTCACACCTGTAATACCAGCACTTTGGGAGGCTGAGGCGGGTGCATCACTTGAGGTCAGAAGTTCGAGACCAGCATGGCCAACATGGTGAAACCCCATCTACTAAAAATACAAAAATTAACCGGGTGTGGTGGCACATGTCTGTAATCCCAGTTGGGAGGCTGACGCAGGAGACTCACTTGAAACCGGGAGGCAGAGGTTGCAGTGAGCCGAGATTGTGCCTTTGGTGCCTTCGGCCTGGGCAATAGAGTGAGACTACATCTTAAAAAAAAAAGAAAAGAAAAGAAAGGAACTGAACTCAAATTTTCAGGCCCATTAACATTTTGAAAAATACTTTCCTTCTGCTTTTTGGGATTGAGGCCAGGTTACACTGTTCCCAGGGAGCAAGACAGGGTTACAGACAGGCAGGGTTTTTTTGTTTTTGTTTTTGTTTTCTTCTCTCTCTCTCTCTTGATTTACTGCTTTCCTTAAAAAGAAAAGGAAGTAGGATTAATTTATTCTCAACAGCAAAAAATGCTACCTCTTTCCCCAAAGTAGCTGAATTGATTTTGTTCAATATTTGGAGGAGGCCAATTTACCAGGTCTTGATAAAGAGATGAAGGGAGCAGCTCTTGGTTTTTAGCTGTGTCCCTCCCTGTAAGTCAGCATGGAGGGCAAGCAATGCTGGTCCCCAAACGACCCTCTAGGATGCCCCCCGGGACACCAAACTTGACCCTGCCACATTCATTACAGGTCCTGCTAGAGAGATGTAGACTCCTAGAAGACCGAGTGGCAGAACACATTAAAATGACGGGTAAAGACCAGAAGGAAGGACCACCAGGGCCACAGGAGTTCATTTTCCCATGAAAGGTAAAGGAGAGGTCCATTCAGGTTGAAGTGTTCAGGGAAGAGTTTGTAGAGGAGACGAAATTTTAGCTGGCCTGAAAGCTGTGCCTAGTGACTGGTCAAGAGAAGAGAAGAAGGAATTCCAGGAAAGGGGACTAGCAGGAGTGAAGACAAGGAGACCTGGACTTCTTTGAAAGGTCTCCTGAGTTCAGGGTCTGAGGAGTGGCCCAATGGGACCACAAAAAAAGAGCTTTCTGGGGAGTGATGCAAGAAGAGAGGTTGAACTTCATCTGGAAGGCAATGGGATGGGAGGGGAGGCATTACAGATATTTAAGTAGAAAACAGCTACAGGCAACTAATATTTTAAGAGCAGTAACTCTTAAGATGTCGGCAGGGTGACCTGAAGGGGACAAACCCTTGGACCACGTTCACACAAAATCATCTCAAGAAGCCTTTTCTAAAGGGCCTGGGTAGCGTCAACACCACGAGGTTACAGTGGCTGCCTGATGCCGGCCAGAAAGGTTAGCACAGTCTCACATCCTGCTGTTCTTTGTAAGAGCTTTGGATGACATGTTTCTTATTTACCTACTCATAATTTTCATTCAACTAAGTATGGAAATATAATATTCACTATTTTTTCTTTTATTTATTTACTTTTATTTTTTGAGATGGAGTTTTCCTCTTGTTTTCCAGGCTGGAGTGCAATGGCACAATCTCTACTCACTGCAACCTCTCCCTCCCCAGTTCAAGCGATTCTTCTGCCTCAGCCTCCCGAGTAGCTGGGATTACAGGTACTCGCCACCATGCCTGGCTAATTTTTTGTATTTTTAGTAGAGATGGGGTTTCAGCATGTTGGCCAGGCTGGTCTTGAACTCCTGACCTCAGGTGATCTGCCCACCTTGGCCTTCCAAAGTGCTGGGATTACAGGCATGAGCCACCGTGCCCAGCCACCTTTTTATTTTTTTAGACAGGGTCTTGCTCTGTCATCTAGGCTGGATCATAGCTCACTGTAGCCTCAAACTCTTGGCCTCAAGCGATCCTCCCACCTTAGCCTCCCAAGTAGCTGGGATTCAGGCATGAGTTACCACACTTGGCAACTATTCTTTTTTTCATTCAGCGTTTTCAACCAGTCTGGACCCTCGAAACTATTATCATTATGACTGGTTTATGTCAGCCTCTCCTACAAGAGGGTGAACTTCTCAACAGGCAGAACTGATCTCATTCATCTCTGCCTCCTTAACCCCTAGCACAGAGACTGGCATATAGCAGAACTAAACAGATGATAAATTGGTGAAATCAGGTAATAATATCTTAATTACCATGCCATTTGCTCTAGTGGAAGCCTTGTCAATGATTTATTTTGCTTCAGAGGTTAAACTATAAAAGTTGATATCCTTTATTTACCTTAATAATAAACTTGAACTATCAGGCTCTCTAATCCTGAAATTTTTTATTTTTAAATGTGTTGTAAGGCTAGTCAAGTACAGCAGTGAGGAGGGGGAAAAGGGTAGAACAAGGGGTTCAATCTGTAACTGACTGTGAACATTCAATGCGATAACTCACTACCTTCAGACCAGCTGATTTTTTTTTTTTTTTTTTTTTTTTTCTGAGTCTTGCTCTGTCTCCAGGCTGGAGTGCAGTGGCACAATCTCGGCTCACTCCAACCTCCGCTTTCTAGGTTCAAGTGATTCTCTTGTCTCAGCTTCCTGAGTAGCTGGGACTACAGGTGTGCACCACCACGCCCAGATAATTTTTGTATTATTAATAGAGATGGGGTTTCACCATGCTGGCCAGGATGGTCTCGATCTCTTGACCTCATGATCCACCCCCCCCTAGCCTCCCAAAGTGCTGGGATTATAGGCATGAGCCACCGTGCCTGGCCTGAAAAAGAAAAGACTAATTCTGGGCTTAAAGAGTATTCAGTTAGACATCTGCAGCAGAGAAATTCTTTTAAACAAGTCAGAGCCCAAAGCCCATTGAATAGTTAATCTGCTTCCAGCCCATGATGACTGAAGCTGAGGACACATGAATGCCCATCCTGCCTGCTGGGGACACCACCTTCCTCTAGGTGTTGCAAGCCAGGCATTGCAGTCGGTAAAACTGCAAGCCCCCAGCTAATTCTCAAAAACACCCTTGTTGCAGGTGGAGTTCTCCAGAAGTAGACTGCAGAGAACGGAGTGCAGGAAGATTCCCAAGGAGAGCCTCGGGATGAACACCTATGGAGAAGGTGGCAGTGGGATCAGGCAGATGGAGAGGCTGGCTGCGATGCAGTCACAACCAGGCCTTCACTGAGCCCACGGGAAACTCTGAAACTGGGATGGCCCTTCAGAGTTATCCCCGCCAGAGCATGGACCAGGCCTTTATATCTTCCCCTTTGATGAGGTAGGCTGCCCCTAAGATGGGACATAACCTTGGGTAAGGCAGCTGTCCCCAGGGAGGCCATCAGCAGCAGCAGTCTTGGTAACTGGGGATTAAGACCTTCCGTCTGGGCCGAGTGCGGTGGCTCATGCCTGTAATCCCAGCACTTCGGGAGGCCGAGGCGGGCGGATTACGAGGTCAGGAGATCGAGACGATCCTGGCTAACATGGTGAAACGCCCATCTCTACTAAATACACAAAAAAATTAGCCGGGCGAGGTGGCGGGTGCCTGTAGTCCCAGCTACTCCGAAGGCTGAGGCGGGAGAATAGCGTGATCCCGGGAGGCAGAGCTTGCAGTGAGCCGAGATCGTGCCACTGCACTCCAGCCTGGGCAACAGAGCCAGACTCCGTCTCACAAAAAAAAAAAAAAAAAAAAAAAGACCTTCCGTCCTGAGTATGGGTCTCGGCTCAGCCCAGCATCCACTGTAACCTTGAATGACCTGTGCAGCTTCTCAGGTGTGTGTAGGACACCTGGATGCTCAGGGCCTGGAGAGAAGGACTAAGTAGGGTGACTTGGAGAAAGCTCTGCATTCAAATCTTGGCTCTGCCACTTGTCTGCTGTGTCTGTTTAGGTTAGTACCAAACTTTCTGAGTCTTGGTTTCTTCATTTGTAAAATGGCAATAATATCCACCCCACAGGGTTTTTAAAAAGATCAAAGAAATATAGAACATGTTCTGACACAGTCCAATCTTTTGTAAATGGTGCTGGTAATGGGTGACCATAGTAATTGTTGCTATCTCAGCAGCCACAGAGGCAAGATGATCCCCTGGTATCCATGCCAGAACTCCCAGAAGGGAACTATGCCAAAGTCTAGGTCAAAAGCTATTAGGTATATGGACTACTGGGCCCCAGGGAGTCTGAGAGAGTAGCTACTCATCTTCTTAAATCCCAGGCCAGTGTCCTGCTGGGATCAAGGACACTGCTGTAGAGACATCATCAGGAACAAAGGACAATACTGGGATACTGGGAAAAGCGGTTTCAGCTGCTCTGCTAACAGAACACATGGCATCCTCCATGTGCCAGGCATGGAGAGGGTGGGGCCGTGAGCAGGTGAGACAGTCCCTGTGCAGGCTGCGGGCATCTTCATGCTGCTGTCCTGTCCATGGGGTGTGACCATATGACAGATGAGAGGGGCTTAGATTTCTCTGTCTCCTCTTTCAGTAGACAAGTAGAAAGCTACCTACCTGGGACCCCTTCCAGGCACACGGGGAGTGCAAAACGTAACACCAAAATCAAGGCCGAGGGTGGATGATGAAATTCTGACCTTCCCTTTGGGGGCTGGATTGGGAACTTCTCTTGGGGGCTGGAGAATTTGATGGTGCTGAGATTGCTTGTTCTTGCCACTCTCCCAGAGAGGAGGTCCCATATGGGTTCTGGAATCAGAAAAGCCTACTTCCTGAGTTTGAATCCAGTCTTCATCCTTCAACTGTGGGACCCTGGACAAGAACCAACATCTTCCAGCAGAGACCACCAAGAACACACTTGCAGTTGAATAAGCTGGGTTTATTAATTACTGCAGTGAGAGAGAATATACACCAGGGTGTCTTAGTAAGAGGCTGTTAGACAGAACCTGTGATAGAATTGGGGTTGGTTTGAGTGATTTGGGGGAGGGTAAGTGTATTAGTCCATTTTCACGCTGCTGATAAAGACACACCTGAGACTGGGAAGAAAAAGAGGTTCAATTGGACTTACAGTTCCACATGGCTGGGGAGGCCTCAGAATCATGGCGGGAGGTGAAAGGCACTTCTTACATGGTGGTGGCAAGAGAAAATGAGCAAGAAGCAATAATGGAAACCCCTGACAAAACCATCAGATTTTATGAGACTTACAACCACAAGAATAGCACAGGAAAGATCGGCCCCCCATGATTCAATTATCTCCCCCTGGGTCACTCCCACAACCCATGGGAATTCCAGGAGGTAAAATTCCAGTTGAGATTTGGGTGGAGACACAGCCAAACCATATCAGTATGGAAGTGGCAGTTTACTTTCAATTGGCAGCTGTAGAAAACTGGGGGCAATTCTGTGACTCAGTGTCTCAATAAATCACATCTATAAGGAAGGGAGATGGCAACAAGGATATAGCTGTAGTAGGAAAAGAAGTAACAGTCACTCATTTTGGCCAAGAGGGGGTGTCTGATATTTCATGGTGGTACAGTGACATTGTTTTTGTCTGTGCTTAGAAAAAATTATGATGTGGTCTTGCTTTGTCTCATTTTATCACAGTGTCAGAGTAGACTTGTCTGAGGTCAGCACCCTGTGAGGGTGTTTATGTCCTGGAGGAGAAGAACACAGGTTAGCTGTGAATGGAAGGCCAGCTTCCAAATCTCAGGGGCTTTTTTCCTTCCTCACAGGTTACTAAATCCCTCCATGTGTAAATCTCTCCACCGCAAAATGGGGGTAAGAAGGCCGGGCACGGTGACTCATGCCTGGAATCCCAGCACTTTGGAAGGCCAAGGTGGGTGGATCACCTGAGGTCAGGAGTTTGAGACCAGCCTGAGCAACATGGTGAAACCCCATCTCTACTAAATACAAAAAATTAGCCGGGCGTGGTGGCGGGTGCCTGTAATCCCAGCTACTTGGGAGGCTGAGGCAGGAGAATTGCTTGAACCCAGGAGGTAGAGGTTGCAGTGAGCCGAGATTGTGCCATTGCCCTCCAGCCTGGGCAACGAAAGCAAAACTCCATCAAATAAATAAATAAATAAATAAATAAATAAATAAATAAATAAATAAAACGGGAGTAAGAGCTCTACCTTGTAGGGCAGTTTTGAATAATGCATAAGATGATATGACGCAGAGGCCAATAGCTCATTTCATGTTATTCTCCCGCCACGAACCCCATGAGAACACCACACAGCAGCTGCTCGAACACCAATTTTATAGGTTGGGAAACTAGATGGAAAAGGTCAGTGCATTTTGATGGAAATCAGAAGTGAAATAACCATCCATGCCAAGACTACAACTGAGCTTCCCATTTTGAGTGCTAGCAGCAAATAGCCACTGGCAATTGACACGGGGTGGCCAGCTCAGCACAGGGTCACAGTGGGGTTGGAGCACTGTCCAGGACCTGGTTGGTGGGGGTACCGAGGGCACCACTGGGACCTGGAGGGTGGGGAGTGGTCATCACTGGAACCGCGGTGCCTGTGTTTCACTTGGCAGCTTTCACACTGAGCTCACAGAGAGATGGCACTTTCCAGACCTGGTTGGTGGGGGTACCGAGGGCACCACTGGGACCTGGAGGGTGGGGAGTGGTCATCACTGGAACCGCGGTGCCTGTGTTTCACTTGGCAGCTTTCACACTGAGCTCACAGAGAGATGGCCTTAGGCACAGAATCCAGACAGCACCCCTGGGAATAGAGAGTGTACCCTGACTCTGGGTCAGGGACTGAGCAGGGACCAGAACCAACTTCTTTTCATTCCCAATGATCATCTTGTCTGCTAATAATGGAGTTCATCACCAGTGAGATCTCCAGAATAAAGCCCACCCAGGCTTTTCCCCAAATTATACCCTGTCCCTGGTAACTGCAGAGTTGTTCAGGGCCTGCTTCTGGCTTGTAAGAGCATTTCCAGGAAAACCAGATAGAGTACCATCTCTCACTTGGTAGAACAAAAGGAAAGTTGCATACTTTGAAGGCTCAGCTTCTCCAGTAGAAAGTAACCTGTGGAGCTATAGAAAGGCACCAGGTATGGAATCCCAAGTCAGTTCCTTCTCAGCTGTATGGATTTAGGAATACATGCAGCCTCAACATGCTCAGCTGTAAAATGGGAATAACAAAACTGCGCTACCCTTAATATTCCCGAAGACTGTTGCAAAAATGACCTTTATGGATTTACACATAAAAAGAATTGCACAATAATAAATGAGTATTTCCTACACAGTGATTTTGTTTACCAGCAAATAAAACAGATTTGATACAAAATGAAAAGGTCATATATTATAACTAAAGTCTCCTTGGTGATATAACTAAGGCTCTTCTTTAATGTTACCTAATGATACTTAAATTCAGGAATCTGTATTTCAGAAGTCACAAAAAAAATCTTGGATGTCTGGGCTCTGCTTAGTAACGAAGAGAAGTTGACTCTTACATATTATTTGATCCATCCATTGGCTATAGTTTGTATATTGTTCCCCACCAAATCTCATGTTGAACTGTAATCCCTAATGCTGGAGGTGGGGCCTGGTGGAAAGGTCCCACCTGGTGGGCAGACCTGTCATAACTTTGTGCTGTCTTCAGAGGGTTAGTTCTCATGAGATCTGGTCATTTAAAAGTGTGTGGCACCTTCTCCCCGACACTGCTCCCATTCTCATCATGTGATGTGCCTGCTTGTCCTTCGCCTTCTGCTTTGACTGGAAGCTTCCTGAGGCCCCCCCAGAAGCAGATGCCACTATGCTTCCTGTACAGCCTGCAGAAGCATGAGCCAATTAAACCTCTTTTCTGTATCAATTTCCCAGTCTCAAGTGTTTCTTTATAGCAGTGCAAGAACAGTCTAATAAACCATTCAACAAAGATTTGTGGAGTAACTACTCAGTGCCAGCGTCAGTTCTAGGAGATGGGATAGAAACTGGGAAATAAATTCATCAAGAAGCCCTTGAAACCAACTCTTCAGGCTGCAGAGTGACTGAAATTGCTCTTTCTCTGGCCCTGACCATCCACGGCCCATCTCAGGCTGCAGATATCAGATCTCCAGCGGGGCCCAAAGGGCTTCATCCATACATGTCCTTATGGATGAAGGTCCTTATGAAGTTGCCACGAAGATTACAGCCTGGACTATAACCTTGGGCTGAAAGTGGCTGAAAGCAAGACAGGATAGATGCTACTAAGGAGGGTCCCAGGTTGGGGTAGCATCCTCACCCCATCTGAAGGAGCAGCTGAGTTCTGGTCAGCTTTTCTTCTTCACATAGTCCCAGTGCTGAATAGAGCTCATCCTCATTGTATGACATTCCCTTACAGCAGCTCCACATTCTCATCTCTGCAGTGTGAAACTCCAAGCCACTTCCCTGAGCTGAGGCAAATGGTCTGACCCTAGGGTGCTCCGCCCTTTTCCATTTTCTTCCCCAGTCAGGCAATCTGGAAGACACTAGAATCTAGAGGAGTCTATTTCCCAAAATCTGAATCATTTTGCTCGCTCTAGTCCAATGCCATTGTTGGCCTCGGGTGAAGGCAGAGGTGATCAGCAAAATAAGTCAAGTTGGGCTTGGGCTTAGGGACATTAGTCAAGTTGGGCTTGGGATTAGGGACAGGACATTTGGTTCTTTTTCTAGGTCTCCTCCTACCAGTATACAGTCCTTCTGAGGTCACCTCTGGGACTTCAGGGTCACACTCTGCCTCTGAATGCTCCCCCAGCTGCACTGTGACCAACCTTGCCCCAACCTCAGCCTCTTGCCCAGATACAACCCTGAGAACTAGTGGTTAATGGTCAAACCTGACAAGACAGTGGAGCTGGTACTCCTGCCCCAGCTTGCAGATGTCTGCTTCCTGCCACTGCTTACCTGAGCATGGGCTTCTGCGACCCGCAGTTTTCTTTCTCTCAGGTCATCAAACAGATAATGATCTGCTCACACACACACACATATAAAGGCACACAAATCCACACATAAGGGCACACAATTTATACACACATAAGCACACACACACATCCCTCAAAGCACAAACTTTAATTCCCAGAGTCATGATGTATAGTGAAGAGGAAACAGTGCCTTTTAAAGCATGCGCAGCCTGCGCAGCTCCCCAGCCCACTGCAGAGCAGGTTCATTCCCCTTTGTTCTTCTTCCTGTTTTAAGACTGTGTCCCTATTGGCGCGTAAGAAATAGGACCATTACAGAGTCATCCATCCGCCCCTAATTACCCATCACTTAATCCCCAAAGACCTGGCAGAAGCTTCCATTATTCCCTCTGGGCTCTTTGGGTCAGGTCACATTCTTGAGATCTTTTATACTCTTGTCCAGATAACCTCTGGGGGCTTTGCTTGTCCGGTTAGGCAGGCAATGAAATAATCATTTTCGCCAGGATCACTCTGCAGAATATAAATGTGGGTGAGTCTGTGGAAGGGAAAGTCTATGTGCCTGGGTGAGCTCGTTAAGAAACAGTCCAGGCACACACTGCCCAATCCTCCCGAGGTCACCTCTGGGACTTCAGGGTCACACTCTGCCCTGAGTGCTCTCCCAGCTGTGCTGTGACCAGCCTTGCTCTGGCTTCAGTCTCTTGCCCAGACACAAGCCTGAGGACTAGCAGTTAATGGTCAAGCCCAACAAGACAGTGGAGCTAGGACTCCTGCTCCAGCTTCCAGATCTCCACTTCCTGCAACTGCTTACCTGAACACGGGCTTCTGAGACACCCAGCCCAGAGAGGGTGGGTTGAGCCTGTAGGGCCCATGACCCTGGATCCCCAAGCTCAAGTTCCCCAAATCAAGGGCAGCAAGCAGCCCCGTGGTTTGTATCCTATAGCTATTTTCAAAACACCTAGAGGGCCCAGCATAGTGGCTCACACCTGTAATCCCAGCACTTTGGGAGGCCAAGGTGAGCGGATCACTTGAGGTCAGGAGTTTGAGACCACCCTGGCCAAGATGGAGAAATCTTATCTCTACTAAAAATACAAAAAATTAGCCAGGCATGGTAGTGCGTGCCTATAATCCCAGTTACTCAGGAGGCTGAGGGAGGAGAATCACTTGAACCCAGGAGGCAGAGGTTGCAGTGAGCCAAGATCATGCCACTGCACTCCAACCTGGGCAGCAGAGCGAGACTTCATCTCAAAGCAAACAAACAAACAAACACCTAGAAAACTTTTGCTCCTAGCTAGAATTCATGTTGAGATGGAAGGACTCGAAGAGGAATAGAGCAGAGACCAGCGCTGGGGTGGTGCCTCAAGCCCTAGGTAAGAAGACATGCCTATGGTGGAGTTTCCAAGGCAGGAGATAGGAAATCTCAAAAGGCCAGGGAGATGGCAGCCCTACTTGGCTTGGCATTGGTCAGTCTACAGTTGGAGTTTGGGGTCCTGGTGTTCCAGCTCTGGAGCTTGCTCCTTTGGGAGCCCCCTTGGACAGAGGAGGGTAAGGGCCTCACAGTCACTTCTGGCAGGGACAGCCAAGTGCTAACTCAAGGGTGGCTGGCCTGGAGCCCAGCAGATACTAGACTTAAATGTCCACAGTCAGCGGAGAGCAGGGTTAGGCTCCAGATGGCAGAGCTGGGGCCCCTCGATAGATGGAACAGGGGGGTGGCCTTTTCCCTACAGGAAGGCAGCCTTGTCCAGAGCTGGAGATGGTGCTCTCCTGAGGGCACATAGGCCCTGTTCCTGGAGGGGTGGAACTGGGGTCCTGACCCCAGGGTGGCACCTTGGCAGAACTACTCTGGAAAGTACCCTTCAGTGGCAAGCTGGGCTCAGTCAACTTTGAGGTCTCTCCCACTCCAGAAGGCCTTGGTTCTGGGTATGTGAATGGGCTGAATTACTTATTGAGTGGAGGGACCTAGCCTTCCCAGCAGCATCAAAGCCTCTTGTCCCTGCGGGGCATTCCTAAGTAGCTTTTATCCTTTTATCTTGGGCTTTGAAGGGAGAACAATAATCCTGTGCATAAATTAAAACATCTTGTAGTAGCCACAGGCTTTGAACATACCCTTCGCCCTCCCTAGCACCCTGCAGGCTCCCAGAGGCTCCTTGGGCTGGAAATGGGGGCAGTAGGCATCTAACATCTGGCTCAGCCCCTACTGGGCACCAAAGCCCTTTGGCAAAGGGAGCAATTGGCACTTGGGACAGTTGGATTTGACTTCCAGTCACGTGGAACCTTCCATAATAGCCATGACTTCAGGAGATTCTATGAAGACATGATGAGACCACGGCCACCTTGATGCCTTTCCAAGATGTCTTGTCTTAGGTGCAGTGGCATTTTGGGTGAAGTCATTTCTAAGCGGATCCCCTTCTCATTTCTCAGTTCCTGAATAAACCAGAAGTTTAAATGGTTTAAAGAAACCACTTGTCAGCCAAGCACGGTGGCTCACACCTGTAATCCCAGCACTTTGGGCAGGCAGATCACGAGGTCAAGAGATCGAGATTATCCTGGCTAACACAGTGAAACCCCGTCTCTACTAAAAATACAAAAAATTAGCCAGGTGTGGTGGTGGGCGCCTGTAGTCCCAGCTACTTGGGAGGCTGAGGCAGGAGAATGGCGTGAACCCGGGAGGCGGAGCTTGCAGTGAGCCGAGATCACGCCACTGCACTCCAGCCTGGCCAACAGAGTGAGACTCCGTCTCAAAAAACAAACAAACCAAAAACCACTTGTCATCTGGATCAGTTAGTTAAGCAACTGGTTAAACTACTCTGGGTCTCAATTTTCTCATCTGACAAATGAAGATCACATAATCCAGCACTGGCATTCTGTGCTCCTGGGACTGGTTCTTTGTGGTGTCTGTGTGCTCAGCTCCAGGGAATCAGCCCTCAGCCCTGCTTGAAATAAAGCAGAGAAAGACATCCCTCCCCAGTGGGACACTGGGACCACTGACTCCTCTGGGTTTTCCAAGTCATTGGACCAGAGTTCTCAAAGCAGATTGCCAACTGGAAGTGTTGAAGCCAAGGCTAAGCCATCTCTAGTAAAGGACACTATAGAGAGGGCTTCTTGTTTGGGACACACACACACACGCACACACACACATGCACTCCTTTCAGAACACAAACCACCTCTGATTCAACTTGGAATTCCTAGTTTTAAGCACAAGGCGTAGCATAAGGTAGTTGCTCTGTAAAGAGGTGGTGATGGATGAACAGAAAATGAAAAACCAAAAACCCATAAAACCTACTGAGATTATCCTGCCACTGTCCTGAAAACTTGCCATGTCCCATTCCAGTTACTCCTCACATCTTTAATCTGAATGAATGTTTACTTAATAACTAAAATCTCTTACGAATTTTATGGGAGAGAGATAGCAGGGATCCAGGAGGGTGACCTGGATTCTTACTCCTGCTCCTGATGAGCTGTGTGACCTTGAACAACCACCTAGCCTCGATGGGCCTCAGTTTCCGTCTTTAAAATGAAAGGTTTGGACCAAATAACCTTGGATGTCCTGCTTCCTTCTGGCAGTTTATAAAAATTAAAATCAATAATATCTTACAGAAAAAAAATCAATTCTAATAATGACTTCTTTCAAACTGTAAAACATCTACCTTTCTAACCTGTGTTTTCTATTTGTTCAATTGAATACACAATTTTAGTTTTTTAAAAAGCAGTGGCAAAGGTTAAGAATGACTCTGGGCCACCTTTAAAAATCTGATGAGTGCTTGTCCTATTACCTCTGCCAGAAGGGTCCAGGGGCACAGGCATGACTGCTTAACCAAACACCCTGAATTACACCCGGAAACTCACAGATGAGCCTTTCAAAAAGATTTTGAACCCCACTGGCTCCATCCTGAGCTCCACTCTGGGCTCCACCCAAGAGCAGCAATAAGCTACGAGAGCTGAGCAGCCTGGACATGGCTTTCGAGGCCCCTTCTGATACAGTTTGCACGTGTGTTCCCTCCAAATTTCACGTTGAAACGTGATTGCCAACGTCGAAGGTGGAGCCTGGTGGGAGGTGATTGGATTTTGGGGGCAGATCCCTCGTGAATGGTTTGACACCATCCCCTTGGTGATAAGTGAGTTCTCACTCAGTTCACTTAGGACCTGATTGTTTAAAAGAGTCTGGGACCTCCACCTTCTCGCTCTCTTGTTCTGGCTCTCACTATGTGACACCACTGTGATTGGAAGTTTCCTTAGGCCCTCACAAGAAGCAGACGCTGGCACTGTGCTTCCTGTATAGCCTGCAGAATCATGAGCCAGTTAAGCATCTTTTCTTTATAAATTACCCAGCTCAGGAATTCTTTTATAGTGACATAGAAAGGGACTAACACACCTTCCCAAAGCCTGACCACTCTGTTGTGTTTCAGAGGCAGAGGGAGGTGACTTTACTCAGAATTGAGGGTGACTCTACCAATGACCAGCCCATCCTGCCAGATGTAGGGCAAGTACAGACCCCTGAGATGCAAAGATGTCCCCCTGTGAGTCTCTGGCACCAGGGATCCTACAGGCCTCAGTGGCCTCCTTAAGAGAAATGAACAGGGCTTTGGATACTGAAGGAGAGCCCCAGCCCACCAAGAACAAAGTTCTTGAACCAGAGAGAGAGAAAAACGCCCCTGGTCCTGAGAAGATGCTTGATATGGTTAGGCTTTTTGTCCCCACCCAAGTGTCATCTTGAATTGTAATAATAATTCCCATAATCCCCACATGTCAAAGGGGAGACCAGGTGGAGGTAATTTAATCACAGGGCAGTTTGCCCCATGCAGTTCTCGTGATAGTGAGTGAGTTCTCGGGAGATCTGACGGTTTTATAACGGGCTCTTTCTGGCTTCCCTCGGCACTTCTCTTTCCCGCTGCCTTGTGAAGAAAGTGCCTTGCTTTCCCTTTCCCATGACTGTAAGTTTCCTGAGGCCTCCCCAGCCATACTAAACATTGAGTCAATTAAGCCTCTTTCCTTTGGAAATTACCCAGCCTTGGGCAGTTCTTTATAGCAACATGAAAACAGGCTAATACAATGCTCTAGCTGTAACTCATTCTGAGGTAGAAGAATTCTTGAGTTTAGCACTAAAGAGTTGGAAGATAACTGGCATCAGCAAAGGGTACTATGGGGGGTAGGAGGAGTGGGTACTTAATGCTCACCAGCCAAGCAGGCAGATGCCCCAAGTTCCTGGAAAAGGCCGGTGGAGGGTTCCCATGAGAACCATTCTTTTGTGGCCACTATTTACAAAGGATGCCATAAACACACCTTCCCATGCTAAAGACAGCAGCACACAGAGACGAGAGGTGGCAGATAGCTGGCAGTGGCCACTGGCCACTCCCTGAGGTCACTCCAGATGCAGAGCCCAGCAACTGAAGCAGATGCAGATTAGGGCCAAGCAAGAAAGAGGCGACAGCACCACAAATCCTGAGCGGTTGCCCAGGAGCCCTAGGAGCCCCAGTGAGCCACCCTCAACCCCGCACAGCAACTCAGTTTGCCAGGTGAGTGACTAAAGAGCCTTTATTGTTACCCACACTGTGGGTGGGCAGAACCAGCTGCACAACGTGCCGACCCAGTACAAAATGAAAACGCAGTGCTCCTTGTTCAAGAATTATTAAGCATTTCAGGATGGCAACAGTATTGGGTTACACTAAGTGTGGGGCCCTCCTGAGCTCGTGCCTGTGATGCCAGCCCTGTCTGTGGGGTTTTCTGAGTCTGTGTAAGTCCTTCCCACTGGAGTTTGCCTTAATGGTTTGAGGACAAGTTAATAATGCACACCATTTTGAATCTGTTTTGAAAAAAAAAAAAAGAAACAAAACTACAGCAACTAAAGCACTTCCATTCCACAAATATTTATTGAGTGCCCATCTCATGCCAGGCACTATTCAAGCTGCTTGGGATACCACAGTGAACAAAGGTCGGGGCCACCTGGTGCTTACCTGCCAGCAGGGGAAGAAGCATCTGGCTTCCGTCTCCCTCCAAAGCTTTTCTAAGACAGCTAGCAGGCCAGCAGACCTGAGTTAGCTCCTTCATGGCTCAACCTGTATCCCCAGAGAGTTGGACGCTTTAATACTGAATTGTTCTTGGAGTTTTGTTTACATATGTTAACTTCACCTCCCTAGCAGGGCCCTAAGCTATTTGTCTTATAGGAAAGTTCCCTGTTTAGTCTGTTCAACAAATGTTTACCTAGCACTTGTGCCAGGCCCAGGTCTAGATGCTGGGTATGCACATAATTACAAGACATAGTCCCCGTACTCCAGGAGGTCCCGTTTCAGATGAGAGACATGTAATTAATTAATGACTGCATTAGAGAGGAGTGGAACGGGAACAAAGGAAGGAACAGCGTGTTTTGAGCAGAAGACGGAGATAGAGGAGGTCAGGAAAGCAGATGACATTTGAGTTCCGCTTTGAAGTCTTGGTGGAGACAAACCACAGGCCTGTCTCTTGGTAGGGGCCTCTGCAAGGAGTGCCCAGTAGCTAGCTCCAGGCCCCCTGCCTCCCCATGTAGAAGGGCCTGTTCTCCCAGCACCTGGAAGGCCCTTCGGCAGGTCTTGCCTTGAGCACCCTGCCCATCTGATACCTGAATTCCCTCCAGAACATCTGAGTCCAGGTCATCCAGCTGTGATATGAACATGATCAACGACAGGCAGCTAACGGCCTCTGACTTGTGAGCTTTCGGAATATCTCAATTGAGATAATGCTCTTCCTTCTTTAGAGTCAAAATCCACCTCTTGAACTTCCCTGTCAGTTCTGCCTTTGAGGCCCACACAGACTTGACTGATCAACTCATTCATTCACCAAATGTTCACTGCCCATCCTTCCAAGGCAGAGCCAGCATGCTGGGTACAGGCCTTGCCTTCAGGAGCTCAGAGTCCAGTGCGTGGCTTTCTGAATGTGATGGACGTGTAGACCAAGGTGTTGGAGAGCACACAGGATGCTGGATTATCCACCCCAGTCCTGAGATGTCAAGAGAAGGCTTCCTCAGGAAGCGATAGCTTCCCCAAGGCCTGAAGTAGTAACACTTGCCTGGGCCCCAAAGGCCCAGAAAAGCAGCCTTTACCTATGAGAAATGGGGAGACTGCTGTCCTTTAAACATTGTGTTTATGCCCGAGAAGAAAATACCGGAGGATTCTAATTGTGGCAGCCCTGCCCCCATCCTGTTCACAGACAACCCCAGACATTGGAGGAGGCATCACCACAGAGAGCTCCCAGGGATGAAGAATTTCGCTGGGGGCCCTGCCATGCCCCTGTACCTACTCACACAGGCGAGCCTGGTACACAGGAGGTGGACAGCCCACGGTGCATGGAATTGACCAGACAGCCTAGAGTGATTTTCCAAGCGTAAGTCCCCAGCTAGCTTTGCTATAAAGGGCTGGTAAAGCCGAGAAAGAAGAGAGACACATGGGAAAGACAGGGTGGGCCTGACACCTTCATTTCGGGAAGCAGGTGAGGGAGGGTGTATCTCCTCACCTTCCTCCTCCCACCAGCTCTGAGCCCACAGCTGCAGAGGCCCAAGAGGATGAGTTAGACCAGGATGGGCTTTATTTCTTAAAGTCCCAAAGACTGTGTGTAAGAAGCAGCAGGAAGTCTCTCCAAGAGGGAGCCTTGGCCCCTCCTCAGGGAAGAGCACACAGGTCCCTTCAGTGCTGAGCTCTGAGCCCATCCTGCTGCTCCTACCACAAAGCCAGTGTGCACATGAAACCCTAGCTCCCTGCACCCGCTACACACACCCAGGCAGGTTTCAGGACTGATGACAGGTACCAGGAACCAGACTAATTGCCAGGGCACAGGGATCTAGATGGGGGCTGGAGCAAGTCCCATGTGTAGATCTGTAGCCTGTCTGTCCTTGACAGGGAGCCAAAAATGTCCTTTTACTGGGGCCTGAACCCCTTTTCAGTGGCCCCAAGCTCTCCAATTTCTGCACCACCAGGATCTGCTGGGTTAGTCCACCGCCCTCCAGGAAGCAAAGGCAGATGCAGGCTCGAGCCCACCTCCTTGAACTCACATGGCATTTTAACTCTTGGCCTAAAGATGAAGGAGGGGCCTGACAAATCTTAGTGTAATTTGAAGAGGATGAGTCAGAAGCCGGTTCAGGATCCGTTCTAGATGCTTGTTTTCAGCCTGAGTTCTGAAACCAGACTTGCTGCTTCCAAACAAGGTGGGCATGTCAGCGACTTGACCTCACCTTCTACCACGGTCTGCCAGAGTGCAACCTCCCCAGGCCTGGAGATCACCAGGCCACAGACCCAGCTTCTGGCCCAGACACCTCACAACACCTCACATTTGGCACTGTCAAGCCAATCCAGGCATCTATTTCTCAGTCCCTTGGGAAAAAGACCTACAAAGTGAGACAGGAACAGCCAAGTCTCCATTCAGCAGCTGGTCCTCCCCCAAGACACTGCCCAGATCCTGTTAAGGTCAAGCATGACCAGGAACTCAAGTTCAAGGCTGGCTTCCCGAAAACGCTGAAATGCGAGGAGGGTGAACACAGAGGGATTTGCCTTGAATGAAAATTTCCACACTGCACCCCTGCCCTAGGCTTCTGCCCTGACAACGTAATTTTCTGCTCTCATTTAACAAGAAAGTAAAAAACCAAAATTAGAGCCAACCCCGACCAAAAGCCTCTCCTCCAGTCTAATCCTGCAGTTTAATTAAGCTTGGCTTCTACCTCTGTGCCAGGAGAACCAGTTTGCCCAGACTTAAAGCAATTACCAGCTTCCTTGCAGCAGGTTTGGTAGACTGCAGAAATACAGCTCTGGGCTGGTACTCTTCCAAGTGTTGTGGTCCTATGAGCGAGTCTCCTCGCTCCTTTCTTTTCCCATTTCGTGGTGGAGTCCCATGGTTTTGCTGAGCCACGTAAGAAGCAGGGGACTTGCTTTCTCGGGTTACAAATGCAGCAGCTGAGTCCTGGGCCTAGTAAGAGTGGGTCTTGCACACACAGGACAAGGCTGGATCTTTTTAGCATGCATTTCTTGATCATTTATGGGTAATCAGCATTTTTCCTGCCAGTCACTTCACCTGGATGTTACTGACTCTCCTTCCGTCTGTGGCTATGTCAGCAAAGTGAGGCTGGGCAGGCTGTCTGTGGCTTTGTGGCCTGGCCAGCCTGCTCCTCCTCATCATGAGACATTGGGTCAACAGATTGGTATGGTACCAGTTCAGCCTCTGCTGAGGACTTGTGGGCACCATACCCCTAGGAAGAAAGCCTGCTGGTCCCCAGACCCCTGTAGCTTTCCCTTCCGCACTTCAGGGAGTCAGGTTCTGCCACCACTTCTTTTGGAACCTGAATGGTGGTCTCTGTTTGCCTGTGTGCACTCACCTGCCAAATTCATCCTATGCAATTCTCAGAATCTCCAGTTTATCAGTAGCCCTTTATTTTCATTTTTAAAATTTTTATATTTGGAGAACAGGTCTCACTCCATTATCTAAGCTGAAATGCAGTAACACAATCACAGCTCACTGCAGCCTCGACCTCCCAGGCTCAAATAATCCTCCCATCTCAGCCTCTAGAGTAGCTGGAACTACAGGCACGTGCTACCACTCCCACACTCCCAGCTAATTATTTTTTCTTTTTTTTTTTTTATTTTATCAGAAAATTTAATTTCAGCCACATATCCACTGTTAGGACTTTATTTCAGTGCCTAAGGTAGCACATTATATATTGTTGGTTCCTCATGAATATTTATTGCTTGATGAATGTTTACATATTGGTTATCTTCCATACTCAAATTCAGGGGCTCAATTTTGTTTATGAAGAAATAGCCCAGAGATTCTTAAACTGGTCAATATCAGTAATGTTGGAAGACACTGTCTAGAAGATTAGTTTCCAAATTCTACTGTGCATCAGATTTATTTGAGCAGATTAAATAAACACAGAAATTCTAAGAGCCTCCAAATTCCAAGATTCTAACTCTAACCTAAGTTAGAATCTGTGGAAGGTAGGGCTTGAGAATTTGTATTTTAGATATGCAGAAATAGCTGAGGGGATATGATTTGGCTATCGATGTCTGGACCAATGTTTGTGAATTGTTGATTCTTCCAATTCAGGGATCTTTCTTTATTATTATTATTTTTTTCTTCTTTGACTGTGTTTCTTCTTAGCCAATCCAGAGCATGCTGACTTGTTTTTAAAGCTTTTTTAATTTTTATTATTACTATTATTATTATACTTTAAGTTCTGGGATACATGTGCAGAACGTGCAGGTTTGTTACATAGGTATACACGTACCATGGTGGTTTGCTGCACCCATCAACCCGTCATCTACATTAGGTATTTCTCCTAATGCTATCCGTCCCCTAGCCCCCCACCCCCTGACAGGCCCCAGTGTGTGATGTTCCCCACCCTTTGTCCACGTGTTCTCATTGTTCAACTCCCAGTCATGAGTGAGAATATGCAGTATTTGGTTTTTTGTTCCTGTGTTAGTTTGTTGAGAATGATGGTTTCCAGCTTCATTCCTGTCCCTGCAAAAGACATAAACTCATCCTTTTTTACAGCTACATAGTATTCCATGGTGTATATGTGCCACATTTTCTTTATCCAGTCTATCATTGACGGGCATTTGGGTTGGTTCCAAGTCTTTGGTATTGTGAATAGTGCCACAATAAACATACATGTGCATGTGTCTTTACTGTAGAATGATTTATAATACTTTGGATATATACCCACTAATGGAATTGCTGGGTCAAATGGTATTTCTGGTTCTAGATCTTTGAGGAATCGCCACACTGTCTTCCACAATGGTTGAACTAATTTACACTCCCACCAACAGTGTAAAAGCATTCCTATTTCTCCACATCCTCTTCAGCATCTGTTGTTTCCTGACTTTTTAATGATCACCATTCTAACTGGCATGATATGGTATCTCATTGTGGTTTTGATTTGCATTTCTCTGATGACTAGTGATGATGAGCTTTTTCTCATATGTTTGTTGGTCACATAAATGTCTTCTTTTGAGAAGTGTCTGTTCATATCCTTCACCCACTTTTTGATGAGGTTGTTTGTTTTTTTTCTTATAACTGTTTAAGTTCCTTACAGGTTCTGGATATTACCCCTTTGTCAGATGAGTAGATTGCAAAAATTTTCTCCCATTCTGTAGGTTGCCTGTTCACTCTGATGATAGTTTATTTTGCTGTGCAGAAGCTCTTTAGTTTAATTAGATCCCATTTGTCAATTTTGGCTTTTGTTGCCATTGCTTTTGGTGTTTTAGTCATGAGGTCTTTTCCCATGCCTATGTCCTGAATGGTATTGCCTAGGTTTTCTTCTAAGATTTTTATGGTTTCAGGTCTTACATTTAAGTCCATCTTCAGTTAATTCTTGTATAAGGTATAAGGAAGGGGTCCAGTTTCAGTTTTCTGCATATGGCTAGCCAGTTTTCTCAACACCATTTATTAAAACAGGAATCCTTTCCCCATTGCTTGTTTTTGTCAGGTTTGTCAAAGATCAGATGGTTGTAGATGTGTGGCATTATTTCTTAGGCCTCTGTTCTGTTCCATTGGTCTATATATCTGTCTTGATTCCAGTACCATGCTCTTTTGGTTACTGTAGCCTTGTAGTATAGTTTGAAGTCAGGTAACATGATGCCTCCAGCTTTGTTCCTTTTGCTTAAGATTGTCTTGGCTATATTGGCTCTTTTTTGGTTCCACATGAAATTTAAAGTAGTTTTTTTCAAATTCTGTGAAGAAAGTCAATGGTAGCTTGATGGGGATAGCATTGAATCTATAAATTACTTTGAGCAGTATGGCCATTTTCACAATATTGATTCTTCCTATCCATGAGCATGGAATGTTTTTCCATTTGTTTGTGTCCTCTCTTATTTCCTTGAGCAGTGGTTTGTAATTCTCCTTGAAGAGGTCCCTCACATCCCTTTTAAGTCGTATTCCTAGGTATTTTATTCTCTTTGTAGCAATTGTGAATGGGAGTTCACTCATGATTTGGCTCTCTGTTTATCTATTATTGGTGTATAGGAATGCTTGTGATTTTCACATTAATTTTACATTCTGAGACTTTGCTGAAGTTGCTTATCAGCTTAAAGAGATTTTGGGCTGAGATGATGGGGTTTTCCAAATATACAATCATATCATCTGCAAAAAGAGACAATTTGACTTCCTCTCTTCCTATTTGAATATCTTTTATTTTTCTCTTGACTAATTGCCCTGGCCAGAACTTCCAATACTATGTTGAATAGGAGTGGTGAGAGAGGGCATTCTTGTCTTATGCTGGTTTTCAAAGGGAATGCTTCCAGCTTTTTCCCATTCAGTATGATATTGGCTGTGGGTTTGTAATAAATAGCTCTTATTGTTTTGAGATATGTTCCATCAATATCTAGTTTATTGAGTGTTTATAGCATGAAGGGGTGTTGAATTTTGTTGGAGGCCTTTTCTGCATCTATTGAGATAATCATGTAGTTTTTGTCATTGGTTCTGTTTATGTGATGGATTACGTTTATTGATTTGCGTATGTTGAACCAGCCTTGCATCCCAGGGATAAAGCCAACTTGATAGTGGTGGATAAGCTTTTTGATGCAATGCCGGATTCAGTTTGCCAGTATTTTATTGAGGATTTTCACACTGATGCTTATCAGGGATATTGGCCTGAAATTTTCTTTTTGGGTTCTGTATCTGCCAGGTTTTGACATCAGGATGATGCTGGGCTCCTAAAATGAGTTAGGGATGATTCCCTCTTTTTCTATTGTTTGGAATAGTTTCAGAAGGAATGGTACCAGCTCCTCTTTGTACCTTTGGTAGAATTTGGCTGTGAATCTGTCTGGTCCTGGGCTTTTTTTGGTTGGTAGGCTATTAATTACTGCCTCAATTTCAGAACTTGTTACTGGTCTATTCAGGGATTCAACTTCTTCCTGGTTTAGGTGTATGTGTCCAGGAATTTATCCATTTCTTCTAGATTTTCTAGTTTATTTGCATATAGGTGTTTATAGATTTCTCTGATGGTAGTTTGTATTTCTGTGGGAACAGTGGTGATATCCCCTTTATCATTTGTGTGTGTGTGTGTTTACTTGATTCTTCTCTCTTTTCTTCTTTATTAGTCTGGCTAGTGGTCTATCTATTTTCTAATCTTTTCAAAAAACCAGCTCCTGGATTCATTGATTTTTTGAAGGGTTTTTTGTGTCTCTATCTCCTTCAGTTCTGCTCTGATCTTAGTTATTTCTTGTCTTCTGCTAGCTTTTGAATTTGTTTGCTCTTGCTTCTCTAGTTCTTGATGTTAATTTTAGATCTTTCCTGCTTTCTCCTGTGGGCATTTAGTGCTATAAATTCCCCTCTAAATGCTGCTTTAGCTGTGTCCCAGAGATTCTGGTACATTGTGTCTTTGTTCTCATTGGTTTCAAATAACTTATTTATTTCTGCCTTCATTTCGTTATTTACCCAGTAGTCATTTAGCAGCAGGTTGTTCAGTTTCCATGTAGTTCTGTGGTTTTGAGTGAGTTTCTTAATCCTGAGTTCTAATTTGATAGAACCGTGGTCTGAGAGACTGTTATGATTTCTGTTCTTTTGCATTTGCTAAGGAGTGTTTTACATCCAATTACGTGGTCAATTTTAGAATACGTGCAATGTGGTGCTAAGAAGAATGTATATTCTGTTGATTTGGAGTGGAGAGTTCTGTAGATGTCTATTAGGTCCACTTGGTCCAGAGTTGAGTTCAAGTCCTGAATATCCTTGTTAATTTTCTGTCTTGTCAATCTGTCTAATATTGAGAGTGGGGTGTTAAAATCTCCCACTATTATTGTGTGGGAGGCTGAGTTTCTTCATAGGTCTCTTAAGAACTTGCTTTATGAATCTGGGTGCTTCTGTTTTGGGTACATATATATTTAGGATAATTAACTCTTTTTGTTGCATTGATCCCTTTGCCATTATGTCATGCCTTTCTTTTACTTATTTTTTTTTTATCTTTGTTGGTTTAAAGTCTGTTTTATCAGAGACTAGGATTGCAATCCCTGCTTTTTTTTTTTTTTTTTTTGCTTTCCATTTTCTTGGTAAATGTTCCTCCATCCCTTTATTTTGAGCCTATGTGTGTCTTTGCATGTGAGATGGGTCTCCTGAATACAGCACACCAATGAGTCTTGACTCTTTATCCAATTTTCCAGTCTGTGTCTTTTAATTGGGGCATTTAGCCCATTCACATTTCAGGTTAATATTGTTATGTGTGAATTTGATCTTGTCGTTATGATGCTAGCTGGTTATTTTGCCCATTAGTTGATGCAGTTTCCTCATAGTGTCAATGGTCTTTACAATTTGGTATGTCTTTGCAGTAGCTGCTACTGGTTTTTCCTTTCCATATTTAGTGCTTCCTTCAGGAGTAGGCCTGGTGGTGACAAAATCTCTTAGCATTTTCTTGTCTGTAAAGGATTTTATTTCTCCTGTGTTTATGAAGCTTGGTTTTGCTGGATATGTAATTCTGGGTTGAAAATTATTTTCTTTAAGAGTGTTGAATATTGACCCCCACTCTCTTCTGGTGTGTAGGGTTTATACAGAGTGATCTGCTGTTAGTCTGATGGGTTTCCCTTTGTGGGTAATCTGGCCTTTCTTTCTGGCTGCCGTTAACATTTTTTCCTTCATTTCAACCTTGGTGAATCTGACAATTATGTGTCTTGGGGTTGCTCTTCTTGAGGAGTATCTTTGTGGTGTTCTCTGTATTTCCTGAATTTGAATGTTGGCCTGCGTTGCTAGGTTGGGGAAGTTTTCCTGTATAGTAGCCTGAAGAGTGTTTTCCAACTTGGTTCCATTCTCCCTGTCACTTTCAGATACAACAATCAAACGTAGGTTTGGTCTTTTCACATAGCCCTATATTTCTTGGAGGCTTTGTTCGTTCCTTTTCATTCTTTTTTCTGTAATCTTGTCTTCATGCTTTATTTCATTAAGTTGATCTTCAATCTCTGATATCCTTTCTTCCGCTCGATTGATTCAGCTATTGATATTTTTGTGTGCTTCACAAAGTTCTCGTTCTGTGTTTTTCAGCTCCATCAGGTCATTTATGTTCTTCTCTAAACTGGTTATTCTAGTTAGCAATTCCTCTAACTTTTTTTCAAAGTTCTTAGCTTCCATGCATTGGGTTAGTACATGATCCTTTAGCTCGGAGGAGTTTGTTACTACTCACCTTCTGAAGCCTACTTCTGTCAATTCGTCAAACTCATTCTCCATCCAGTTTTGTTCCCTTACTGGTGAGGAATTGTGATCCTTTGGAAGAGAAGAAGCGTTCTAGGTTTTGGAATTTTTAGCCTTTTTCCACTGCTTTTTCCTCGTCTTCTTGGATTTATCTGCCTTTGGTCTTTGATGTCAGTGACCTCCAATGGGATTTCTGTGTAGACGTCTTCTTTTGTTGATGTTGATGCTATTCCTTTCTGTTTATTAGTTTTCCTTCTAACAGTCAGGCCCCTCTGCTGTAGGTCTGCTGGAGTTTGCTGGAGGTCTACTCCAAACCATGTTTGCCTGGGTATCACCAGCAAAGGCTGCAGAAGAGCAAAGATTACTGCCTCTTCCTTCCTCTGGAAGTTTCGTCCCAGAAGGGTACCCACCAGATACCAGCCGGAGCTCTCCTGTATGAGGTGTCTGTCAACCCTTGCTGGGAGGTGTCTCCCAGTCAGGAGGCACAGGGATCAGGGACTCACCTGAGAAGGCAGTCTGTCTCTTAGCAGAGCTCGAGTGCTGTGCTAGGAGATCCGCTCCTTTCTTCAGTGCTGGCAGGCAAGACTGTTTAAGTCTGCTGAAGCTGCACCTACAGCTGCCGCCTCCCCCCGGTGCTCTGTCCCAAGGAGATGGGAGTTTTATCAATAAGCCCCTGACTGGGGCTGCTGCCTTTCTTTCAGAGATGCCCTGCCCAGGGAGGAGGAATCTAGAGAGGCAGTCTGGCTACAGTCTTTGCCAAGCTGTTGTGGGTTTCACCCAGTTTGAACTTCCTGGTGGCTTTGTTTACACTGTGAGGGGAAAACCAACTACTCAAGCCTCAGTAAAGGCAGATGCTCCTCCCCGCCACCAAGCTCGAGCATCCAAGGTCAACTTCAGACTGCTGTGCTGGCAGTGAGAATTTCAAGCCAGTGGATATTAGCTTTCTGGGATCTGTGGGTGTGGGATCCACTGAGCTAGACCACTTGGCTCCCTGGGGTCAGCCCCCTTTCCAGGGCAGTGAATGGTTCTATTTCACTGGCATTCCAGGTGTCACTGGGGTATGAAAAAAAAACTCCTGCAGCTAGTTCAGTGTCTGCCCAAATAGCTGCCCAGTTTTGTGCTTGAAACCCAGGGCCCTGGTGGTGTAGGCATCCAAGAGAATCTCCTGGCTTTGTAAAGACTATAGGAAAAGCATAGTATCTGGGCCTGAATGCACTATTCCTCAGGGCATAGTGCCTCACGGCTTCCCGTGTCTAGGGGAGGGAGTTGCCTGACCCCTTGTGTTTCCAGGGTAAGGCGACACCCCACCTTGCTTCTGCTCACCCTCCATGGGCTGCTGGTCTAACAGACAATGTGTCTGCTGGTCTAGACACATTGTCTAACCAGTCCCAGTGAGATGAGCCAGGTACCTCAGTTGGAAATGCAGAAATCACCCTCCTTGTGCATTGATCTCATTGGGCCATCTTGCCAGTACCCCTACTTTTTTTTTTTTCTATTTTTTGTAGACACTGGGTTTCATCATGTTGCCCAGGCTGGTCTTGAACTCCTGGGCTCAAGTGATTCACCTGCCTTAGCCTCCCAAAGTGCTAGGATTACGGATGTGAACTGCCACACCCAGCCTATTATCAAGGGCCCTTTAAAGTGAAATTCGATAACTTAGTAGTTAGTAAGAATCTACCATGTGACAGGCCCTGATCTAGATGCTGAGGCTGCAAAAATGTGTATGATATGATGCCCTGGGGAGGTTACAACTGTAAAAATCCTCAATAAACAAGAGTTGTTATTGTTCCAGACTCATGTAGTCAACAAAATTTATTCCACTCCTGCTTTGTGCTTAAGGTACTCTGATGAATCCACTCAAGGGAAGGAATCGAGATTTATTGAGGACTTAGAATAAGCTGAGCACTCTGCCGAGTATTTGGTTTGATCTTGTTTAATCTTCAAAATTATTTTACAAATAAAGAACCTGAGGCAGTAGAGGGCAGGAGCAATTGACCCAAGAATGCACAGATAGTGACAGACAGAGACTAGGTTTCTGTCTTGATTTTCTAACTAAACTATACTGCCTGTCCTGCAGCAGCAGGAGATGAAATGATACGATGGGTTCCAGCCTGGGCAATATATCGAGACCACCATCTCCACAGAAAATGTAAAAATTAGCCAGACGTGGTGGCACACACCTATAGTCCTCGCTACTCAGAAGGCTGAGGCAGGAGGATCCCTTGAGCCCAGGAGTTCAAGGCTGTAGTGAGCTATAAGCACGCCACTACACTTCAGCCTGGGCAACAGAGCAAGTCTCTAAAAAAAAAGAAAATAAACTAAAATTACAATGAGATATGTGTTATGACACAGAGGAAGACATCCCCTTCTTGCTCTACTCCTAACCCTCTTTTTTGAGGTCCCCAGGCAAATTTCATGAACTTTGATCTCTTCTATCACCTAGCTGGAGATGAGAGGGTTGCACAGGCCCAGGGTGAATCTGGGGCTCAGCTGCTGCTGCTTCCAGGTACCCCTTCATGGTCATGCTTGGCATTCTGAATTCTTAGTTTACTGGTGAAATTATTCACCAGTTGGTCAGTATGTCATGGAAAGAGATTAGGTCATATCAGCCTGCTAGGAAACGCTTGGCTTTCTAAGCCTGGTTAGCACTTTTTCCCTTTGAATTGTTTATACATTCATTGCATTTCATCTTTATTTGTTCTTTCAGATTTGGCAAGTTACCAACTATATAATCTGCAACTTCTACCATTACCCATAAAGTTAAAATTTTGAACAATTCTCCCTTGGCACAGCTAAACCCACCTCAGAGAACCCAGGCTGGCTAACTTACGTTCGTGTTATCTTGTGCATATAGTATGGATCTCCATTTGGCCTATGATTCTAGACATCTCTGGAGGAAATTTGTAGCCAGAAGATTGCTCAACCTAAGTAAAGGGGGATAGATGGATCTTTCCATTTGTAAAATCAGCCTGGTTATGTGACCAGACATCAGAGTTTCCCATATTTGGCCATTATTGAAGAGTGTATGTTTTACAAGTGATTTTTTAAGCACTCATATAAATACTATTTTTTATACTGTCAGAATCCCATTTAAAATTTTTCTACCATTAAATGGCAAATGCAGTCTTGCATTCCTTTTAGGTACCTCCAGAAGGTTTCAATTGTTTATCCAAGGGTCAAACAAGCTCTGGAATTAAATGGAATCAATCCTTAACAAAGTGATGAGTAACTTGCTGCTTGAAACATTTGTTTCTTTCCTTTTCAGGATTGAAAGGAGAAGAAAAATGACAGCCAGAGAGTAGAGATCACCCAGAGTCATAAAAGCCCATGGTCTGTTTTTGTAGCCCTTGGAATTACACGTTCAGATCACGACTCCTAAAGTTAAAAACACCGGCCAGTTTTTCAATCCAGGATCCAAAACTTCCCAGCTTCCTCCGACACTTGAAGGTCAGCCCATGGTGACCAGCACTGAGCACACCAGCCACCCAGGTGGTCCTGTGGAGGGTGGCCTACAGCCCTGGAAATGCACTCCTGCTATCTGATTCTCTCAGGATTACCGGGAGTACTTCCCCCGGGACCTTGTTGGGCAGAGCACATTGTGAAGATGGGGTACAGAGAAGCCCTTTTCTCCATGGGTGCTGCCGGTGCCCAAAGCCTGGCCTTCAAGGAGAATAAACTTTCTTTCTCTTTTCTTTTCTTTTCTTTTTTCTTTTCTCCTTCCTTCTTTGCTTCCCTCCCTCCCTTCCTCCCTCCCTCCCTCCCACTCTCTCTCTCTCTCTTTCTTTCTTTCTTTCTTTTTTTTTTTTTTTTTTCTGGTTTTGCTCTGTTGCCCAGGCTGGAGTACAGTGGCAGAATCTTGACTCATTGCAACCTCTGCCTCCTGTCTCCCAGGTTCAAATGATTCCCGTGCCTCAGCCTCATGAATAGCTGGGATTACAGGCATGAGCCACCATGCCCAGCTAATTTTTGTATTTTTAATAGAGACGGGGTTTCACCATGTTGGCCAGGCTGGTCTCCAACTCTTGACCTCATAATCTGCCCGTCTCAGCCTCCCAAAGTGCCGGTATTACAGGTATGAGCCACCATACCTAGCCAAGGAGAACTTTCTTAACTTCCCTGTTCTCATAGCACAGCCATTCTCTAGCTCATCTTCCTCTTATTGCATATGGAAGCTGTTCCAAACTTTTGTCACTTCCTCAGGTCTCTGAGAAGTTGATGCTTCCTAAATTTCTGTAATTTATTTAATTAACTCGTTCATTCAACTACTATTTGAGGTCCTAGGAGATGTCAAGCACTGTGTAGGGCATCAAGGACACAGCAGTGAACGAACGGACGTGGCCCCACGCTTGTTATGGAGCTTCTAAGCTAGCTCACAGTCCCTTCCAACTCCACTGACTTCCCAGGTCATCCCATCCCTTCTCCAAGCCTTCGGTCACCATCTGTACCCTGAAAACTGCCTCTTTCCTCAGCTGGCCCAGAAATCCATCCAACTGGGCCAGAGAGTGTCACATAGGCATCCTGGCTTCTGGCTGGCAATGAGGAAAAGAATCTCCTTACAAAGAGGATGGTTGAACAACCCAGCCAAGACTCATCCCAGAGTGCCTTTATCCTGGGGATACCTGCTCTGATCCCAGCTGAAATCTCCATGCTGGAAACCCTTAGGAAACCATTTCCCCTTCCCACCTGCCTAGGCAGGGATAATAGTCTTCCCTTATATCTCCACAGCAGCACTAAAGCCAGGCTACAGCTTTTAGCAGAACTTTCTTGAAAGTTTCTAGGGAAGAAAATTAATTATCTACCAGGTGGAACTGGCCTGGATGGTTCTCATAGGCTCTCTCTGCCTACCCTGGTCAACTATGCAGAAAAGAAGTCGCCTCCCCTCCCCATCTTATCCCCACCCAGAAATACTTGCAACACACCTAAAGCATGTTCTCAGAGAGGGAGGCCGGAAGCAGTGGCTCATGCCTGTAATCCCAGCACTTCGGGAGACCAAGGTGGGAGGATCACTGAAGCCCAGGAGTTTAAGACTAGCCTGGCCAATATACTGAGACCTCATCTCTATATAACATTTTTTAAAAATTTAGCTGGGTGTGGTGGCAGGTACCTGTAGTTCCAGCTACTCAGGAGGCTAAGGTGGGAGGATAGCTTAAGCTCAGGAGGCTGAGGCTGCAGTGAGCCAAAATCGTACCACTGTACTCCAGCCTGAGTGACGGAGTAAGATTCTCTCTCAATAAAACAGAGAGGGGAAGGAGGCCCCCTTTCTGTGCTGTTTCTGTTTTTGTTGTTGTTTTTTTTTTCTTTTTTTGAGTCAGGGTCTCACTCTATTGCCCGGGCTGGAGTACAGTGGTGCCCTCATATCTCACTACAGACTCCCGACTGCTAGGCTGAAGTGATCTTCCTGCCTCAGCCTCCCTAGTAGCTGGGACTGCAGGCACATGCTGCTATGCCCAGATACTTTTTTTGTTTTTTATTTTGGTAGAGATGAGAACTCACAATGTTGCCCAGGCTAGTCTGGGACTCCTGGCCTTAAGCAATCCTCCCACTTCAGCCTCCTGAAGTGCTGGGATTACAGGTGTGAGCCACTGTGTAAGGTCCGCTTTCTAAGACCACAGTTCCCATCCCAGGATTTTCTTCTTCCCAAGAAGTTTGTTCTGACAAAGTCCTCTCCCTGCAGGGGGACTTCTTTCATCCATATAGATTGTGGCCTTTCTGCCTGCTGGACACTACACAGTAGTCTAACTCTGTAGAGAAAGTACACATATTGTGATGTGGGGGTGGGCGGGAGGGAAGGAGGTTGAGAAGGATAGTGGCTATTTGTAGAGATACTTTGCACTCAGTATCTATAAAACCAAACTCAGCATGTCCTTGTGGTGCCCTCCCCACAAATCTACTCATCTTTTGCTTATTCTTGTCTTAAATAATGGCATCAGCATCCTCAAAGTCATCCAAGTCAGAGTCCTGGGGGTCACCCTGGTGCCTCCCACTCAAGTTTCCACACCTTCTTTCTCCTAAATGTCTTTCCAATCTGTCATCTCCTCCCCATATCTGCACCTGGGTTCAGGCCTTCTCATCACTACAGGAACCAGGGCCAAGTCTCCCTCAACTGATCTTCCCGCCTCCAGTTCCCTGCTCCAATCCATCCTCCACACTACAGTCAGGGTGATCTTTCTCAAACTGGAATCCCACCATACATGTAGGATTGTTGTCCTGGAGCCAGACTACCTGTGTTCAAACCTGTATAAGTTTTGTGACCATGGGCAAGTTAATTGACCCCTCTGTGGCTCAGCTTCCTCATCAGTAAAGTGAGGATAATGGTGCCTGCCCCAGAGAGACTGTGGTCAGCTGCTTCTAAAATGGCTTCCAATGAGCCCACCTTCTGGTAGTCATGCCCTGTGTAATACCCTCTCATCATCATCACGATTATGACTTGTTTAGGCACACTACTAGGCTAAAAACTCCAAAAGGGTAAGGACGGTTACTGTCTGTTTAGCTGCTATATCTCAAGCTCTTAGCATTGTGCTAGGCTCACAATCTTATAGTCAACGATAAAAGAATAAACAGGAAGAAACTGAACTGGGGTCCTCCAGACTCTTACCTCTTGGGCCAGAAGAGGAGCTGCTGAGAGTCGGGGGGCACTCTGAGGGCCCAGGTGCTCCTTCCAGCCAGAAGATGGACCAAGTAAGTAAGGACCACTGAGTGTGAGGTGGACCCAGTTACTTGATTCTAATAACTATAACACAGCAAAATAATGGGTTGGTACTTCCAAGATTAGCTTACGGAAGTCTGACTTCTATCTTGCTTGCGCTCTCTGGCCCTTCTCGCTTGCTCGTGTTGATGAAGCAAGCTGCCGTGTTGTGAGCTGCCCTGTGGAGAGACCTACATGGCAAGGAACCAAGGGTGGCCTCAGCCAGTGAGGAACTGAATCCTGCCAGCAGGCGCATGAGTGGGTTTGGAGCAGATTCTTCCCCGTTTAAGCCTTGAGATAAACCCAGTCCCAGCCAACACCTTGCTTACAGCATCAGGAGAGACCCTGAGCCAGAGGACAAAGCTAAGCTGGGCTGCATTTCTGACTCACAGGAACTGTGAGGTAAAATGCGTTTTATTCTAAACCACTGAGTTTGGGGATAATGTATTATTGAGTGATGGATAACTAATACAAGGATTAAATAAAATAATGCAGATGAAGAGTTTAGTACAGTGCCTGATGCATAGTTAATAAATATTAGCTCTCATCATCATCATGACTATGACTTGTTTAAGCACACCACTAGGCTAAAAACTCCAAGATGGTAAGAACGGTGCCTGTCTGCTTAGCTGCTGTATCTCAAGCTCTTAGCATTGTGCTAGGCTCACAATCTTATAGTCAACAATAAAAGAATAAACAGGAAGAAACTGAACTGGGGTCCTCCAGACTCTTACCTCTTGGGCCAGAAAAGGAGCTGCTGAGAGTCGGGGGCCACTCTGAGGGTGCTCCTTCCAGCCAGAAGATGGACCAAGTAAGTAAGGACCCAGCAAGCTGGTGCCCAAGGTCCCTTTTGGTTTCACAGCCTCCTTGAGGCCAGGATGGAGGTTTCTCCAGAGCACAGGGATCACAAAACTAGCCCTGTGTCTGCATCACATCCCTGGAAGGCACAGAGGAAACAATGAAATCATCACCAACCCCCTCTCCTGGCCTGCCAGATAGATGCTCCTTGTGTTGTGAACAGGGAGGGAAGAGGAGAGGCTGTGTTTTACTTGGCTAGGTAATACCACTTTTCTTGACTGAAGAAATATATGCTAGAGGGACTAAAAGTAGAAAGTAGTTCTCACCCAAGACAGCTTTATTCCCAGAGGCGAGGCCCTACAGTAACATAAAGAAGCTGTATGTATCCTCGATGTGCTAATGGCCCAATTATCTCCCTCCCCACCCTACCCCCAAGATTTTTTCCATCTACACATCACCCACTCCTGCTTTAAGATTCAGCTCAAATGAGTCCTCCTCCAAGACACCTTCCTAGTCTTCCCGGGCAAACATAGGTACCTGTGCCCTAGGCTCCTGTCGTGCCCTTGCCTAATGCCTCCACTACAGCATGCCATAATCATGGTCTTGGTGGATGCCTTCTTGCAACTGTCAGGGGGCCACCAGGCTGTGAATGAGCTCCTGGAGGGCGAGGACTGTGTGTGTTGCTTTTGTATTCCCACCTCATCAGAGTTCACAAAGTAGGTGCCAACGCTGATTAAATTAGAGTGCTGTTGCATTCTGAATTCAGGAATGGAAGAAATAGACTGGGGCCTGGTGAGGCTCATACCTGTAATCCCGACACTTTCGGAGGTGACAGGACTGCTTGAGCCCTGGAGTTCGAGACCTTCCTGGGCAACATAGCAAGACTTTGTCTCTACAAAAAAAAAAAAAAAAAAAAAAAAAAAAAAAAAAAAAAAATTAAACTTAGCTGGGCACACCTGTAGTCCCAGTTACTTGGGAGGCTAAGGTGGGAAGATTGCTTGAGCCCAGAAGGCAGAGGCTTCAGTGAGCTATGATGGCACCACTGCACTCCAGCCTGGGTGACAGAGCAAGACCCTGTCTCTTAAAAAAGAAAGAAAGAAAGAAATGGCAGAAATGAATCTCTAGAAGGGCGTTAAACCCATTTTTGCACAAGAATGTAGGGAAGAGAAGATAGGAGTTATGTGTGGCTTAGAAGGAAAGCTCTCTGGAAGCTCTGTACTCTGTTGCGTAAGGAAGTCAAAACTGCAGGGCACAGCACCATAAGTCTGTGGAATTTAATCTATTTTCATAGGAAACTACCTCCTTCCTCTGTACATTGACAATGACTCTCCCTTATTCGAAGCCAGTAGTTCTCAAAGTATGGTTCCGACCAGCAGCTCGTCATCACTTAGGACCTTGCTAGAAATTCAAATTCTTAAGCCCTAGCCCAGACCTACTGGATCAGAAACTCTGGGGTTAGGCCTAGCCATCTGTGTTTTAACCAGCCCTCCGTGTAATTCTAATACTCACTTGACTTTGAAAACTGAAATTCTAAGTCTACTGAAACTCATGTGAAAAAGACCTTAGAAATATAATCCAGATTGATTTAAGATTAAGATTAAAGGAGAACTCAAGACAATGCCCCTTGCTCTAAAATGCCCAGGATCAATGCAACTTCCCAGTATTTTTCACGAAACTGTTCAACAGGCAATTAAATCAATTCAGCACATTTATTTTAAATGTGCAAAATGAATTTTCATATTCTAAGAGTAACACCAGATGTTTTACCTCTTTTTCCTAATTGATTTTCCAGCCTACAGCAATTCATCTTTATGTTTTCCAGTTGGATCCTAATGCAGCAAGAAGAGTGTGTTCCGGCAGGATTATGAAATGCCACGCATTTTCAAACAAGCGTAACTCTGGCAGCCATGCGTCATCTGAGTGTTTGTCTGCCCATAATATAAAACACAGACAGTTATGGGTACCAGGCAGATCAGAGCAACTCAGAAAAGGCCCTTTCAGGGAGTTGGGCCTCCAGGCTCTTGGCTGGTTGCAAAGCGAGTCCTGGGCATTCAGCCCAAGACTGAGCTCTTCCCCCACTGTGTCCTGCGCTCCCTGGTACCAAAGGATTTGCTAGCTGTAAAACCTACAAATAAACATGCTGTTTGTCGATGGGAAGTTTTGTCTTTAAAATGGAAAAGGAGGCTGCAGGCTGGAGGTGAGTGGGGCCGAGGGACTGAGGAAGGAGTCAGGCAGTTGCTCGAAGCAGGCAGCCTGGATAGACCCCTCTCCCCTCTGCTCCTAGAGGAGCCCAGACAATTCCCTTCTGTTGGTCAACGCACCCACCCAGCTGAACAGGATGTACAGTTACTGCCAGCATTAAAGTGGGTGAAAGGTCACTACCAACCAGGTTTTCTTCACTCAACAAAAGCTCTTGGAGTCTGGGTAAAACCAGGAAACAGAAGCCTCAAGCTTTGAAGCAAACAACTTCAAAGCAGACCTTCTCCACCTTTGTCCTGGGAATGCGGAGGAGGGGGAAGGAGAAGGTGGCAACTAACTGCTAGAAACCCAGAAAATGCTGATTCAAAAAAATGAAAACCACACTTGTCAGGCAGCTGGCACTCTCCGCTACCTTCACTGGAAGCTGCTGAGAGCTGGCAGGTTTGAGCCATCATGCCTGCAGCAGGATTTTAATGTGGTCTCCCACTATAAATCAGCCCGTCTGGTTCTAAGAACCATTGCAGCAAAGCTAAGTATCTGCAATTAGAGCTCATCATGACTGAATCTCAAAAAGTGGCAGCTCCAACTTTAAGAACCACCAAAACATCCAATGTTCTTTCCACAACATGGCCCTTCTCTAAACTTAGAATAAAGCATTCTAGGTTACTTATAAAGACATATTGGGATCAAAGTTTGCTAATTTTAAAAAATCACTTCTTTATCTGAACTCTCCCACTTCTGGAAGCTCCAGCCCCAAAGGTAACGACCTACACAATCTCCTGGGGTATTTTGCAAACCCCTTGGTGGCCTGAACGAAACCCAGTAAACAGGCTTCCTGATAGCCTGATCCCACACCAACGATTAATTAAAAAGTTACCTACATTTAAAATGCACAAATGATAACTTTCCAAGACTCAAAGAATAAGCAAAGCCCCATAAAAGACTTAGACACAAGTGTTTTCAAGACACACAGATGAATGAAATCAAGATCTTCATTCTCACCTAATTGAACTAAGTACGTAATAATAGGTCAAGGTTTTTGCACTGGGTGTTGGGTTATCCACTCATTGTCCTCTAGGAATGTGACAGGAACAACCTGGTCTCCCTTGGTCACCCAACCCCCAACCCCCAACCCCCACATGCTCCCAAAGGGACTTCATCCTCATTTACTACATTTGCTATAAGGAAAACGGGGTTGGCAAGAAAGGATCTCGCCTAGGAGAATGTCTCCCTTGTCCCAAATTCCCAAGGGTATTTTTACACACTATTAAACCACAAGAGCCATTTTATAAATGTCATCATCATAGAGTTTTAATATTTTACATAAAAAACTGTATACACAGCTTATAGAACTTTTATGTAAACATCATAAGCTCACCATTTTGTCATTTGTCAGTTTATTTAAAAAATAAAAAACAAGACAACAATTTAGTAGAAGTACCACTGGGAAGGAGGGGAGGGGAAGAAAGGATATACAGGGGCAGGTGTATTCTCTGTACAGAGATGCAGAGAAAATTTCACATAGCTTTAGAGAACGCCTTGTGAAGAAAAAAAAATATAGGCCCCAATACTTGGTACTGCCCTTTATCAAAACTGTGTGCATGACTTGCACAAACAAAATCACAATACCGTCTTGCCACTTTCTTCAAGAAAACAAAGCAAAATTTAGTGGATTTCTTTTCCCTTTCCTTGTTAAAAGTCATTTTTTAAAAACATCAGAAGTAGATGAGGTTACAGCGTACAAGTGTGGTCAGAATGCTACTGTCTTATGCAAATGACGAGTGCATTAAGTGTCAAACAATGAAACAATTGTGCAAAGAATTTAAAAAAAACAAATTTTAGCCTTTAAATAAATCAAATAACATCATTTTCTTGGACTGAACAATTTTCACTTGTAGGACAGGCACAAAGTTCGTTTATGGCAAAAACAATCCCACAGCGCACCCTCCCTCCTCCCGCAGGTGGCTGGAGGTTCGCCGGGGGCTGGCCCAAAGGAGAGGCCGTGCTGGAAGCTGTGTCCTCCCCAAGTCAGTTGCAAATGTCTTCCCCAGGGGTCGGAAAGATGGCCAAGTCCTGTTCATGCTTGGACGGGAGTCTGGCCCAGCCTGGGCCAGAGCGCTCACCCGTCACCACCATTAAATAACACCATCTTAGCTCCGAAAATAAAATTATATCTATACTTATATAACATTCCCCCATCCTCCCCAGCCCTCCCCTCCCCCAGTACCCGGGGTCTATGTTACAGACAAGGGATATCAGGCGCCCGCTGGTGAAGGGCGAACATCTGATGGGGCGCGGCCACACTCCCGCGCCAATCTCGCCCCCGGGGATCAGAGGCGGGGGTGGGGTGAAAATGGGGCGAGGGGAGTCGAACAGACACACAGCCACACACTCTGAGGCCCGGCTCTTCAGAAAAGCATGCTCAGGGGACCCTTGGCACTCAGCGGGGAGCCCAGGCCTGTGCAACACAGCTGGACGCACAGTCACTGGGAAAGGGGCGCCCGGTGCCCACGCCGAATCCTGGCGCGAGCCAGAGGCGCCAGCAGACAGATGCCAGGCAGTCCGGTGAGGTCCTTGTGGGGCACGAGTCTCCCCTTCTCCGGGCTCGGGGGGTCCTGGTCCAGGAGGGGGAGCCGCGCAGGCAGGGGCAGGCGCGACGGGCGCGGCCCTCATAGCACCTTGCAGCAGTTGATGCAGCCGTTCTGGGAGCCGTAGCGCTTCTGCAGCGCGGCGCGCGTGGCCGTCTCGAAGACCTCGCGCACGCCTTCCTTGGTCTTGGCCGAGCACTCGAGGTAGTCGTAGGCTTGAATGCGCACGGCCATGGCGCGGCCGTCATCCGTGCGCACGGGTTCCTGCTTCATGCGGGCCAGCTCTGTGCGGACATGCTCGTCGCTGCGCAGGTCTTTTTTGTTGGCCACCAGGATGATGGGCACGTTGGGGCAGAAGTGCTTCACCTCGGGCACCCACTTCTCGGGGATGTTCTCCAGCGAGTCCGGGCTGTCCACCGAGAAGCACATGAGGATGACGTCGGTGTCCGGATAAGAGAGTGGCCGCAGGCGGTCGTAGTCCTCCTGGCCCGCTGTGTCCCACAGCGCCAGCTCCACCTGCTTGCCGTCCACCTCGATATCGGCCACATAGTTTTCGAAGACGGTGGGCACGTACACCTCGGGGAACTCGTCCTTACTGAACACGATCAGCAGGCACGTCTTGCCACACGCGCCGTCGCCCACCACCACCAGCTTCTTGCGGATGGCCGCCATGAGCGGGCCGGGCCCGGGCAGCAGGAGGGGGCCCGCGAAAGCCTCGCTGCCGTCCCGCTCGCCGCTCACTGCTCACCTCGGGCTGGGCGCAGGGGGCGAGGGTCGCTAGCTGCACTCGGGCCCCGCGGTGGCGCGTTCTCTCACTGAGCTCCGGCTGCCGCGGCGGGGGCGGTGGGGGCGCGGGGGCATAGGGCGCACCGTGCGTCTCGCCGCGTTGCTCCCGGGCGGTGGTCGCTCTGCTAGCCCCGGGCCGGGAGTCGGTGGCTTTGTGCGTAACGCGGGCTCGGGCGACGGACTCGGCCTAGCTCCCTCCCGGGTCTCCCCCGGCCTCGCCGAGCACACAAGACAGCGATCAACTCCAAATAGACTGCGGTGGCAGATGAGGGCTGCGGCCCTAGCGCCCGCTATTTAAAGAGTCCGGCCACTTTCTTAATATAGCCGTCCAATGGGAAACGAGCCGGCTGAGCTCATCGCTGCGGAGCTTGGCTCTGATTGGCCGCCCCCTGCAGCCCGAGGGCGGGGCAGGGCCAGCTTGATTGACGGCCCAGGCCGCCGGGCTGGGAGAGGCAGCGACCTGGGAGTCTGCGCCGCTGCTGGCGCTGCGGGGCTCTAGCGGCACCCGGGTCCCCTCCTTCGCCGCAGCGTCTGCGCGCGGATTCCCGGAGCTGGCTGCCTGGAGCCTACAGGGTCTGGGCGAGCGGTTCCGAAACAGGCGGCACTCAGTGGGGCGTTGGCGACTCCCATTCAGAATTGCCCCTCTTCCTGGCAAACTCCCGGCGGGTGGTTGGACCTGTGGGGGAGGGGCGGCTCTTTTAACCTGGTTTTGTTTTTGAATAAACACACACACACACACACACACACCACACACTTTTGTTTCCAAACAAAAGTGTTTTCTCCTTTATTTTGGAGGCGGCCCCTCCTGTGGTCTAGGGCCCCACCCGGATACTCGCCCTTGGCCACCCTCGGGTTTGGACCCAAGAGGCGACCGGCTGGCTGCAAACTGGCTCTTCCAAGTCCCGCCGCCCCCACCCTTTCCAACCCCCAGCTTAGGTGTCTAGGTGAAGATTAAGGGAAGAGGTGCGGAGTGGCCGAGCTTGACAATGGAAAGGGAAGGTCGAAGCTGGAACACTTGGAGGAAGTTACTGGGCAGAGAGAAGCCCCCTCGGCCCCGCTTTTCACAATGAAGTCTGATCCCGGTTCTTAGAGAACTGTCTGAGATAAATTGTACAATAGAATATACAGTATTGTACAATAGAATGTACAATATTTTGGGTTCAATAGAATCCAACCACCCCAAGATCCCTGAGCGGGCGAAAAGGCTCGAGGCTGGGGAAGACGGGCGGGGTAAGGGGCTAACAAATGGGGCACAGCGGGTTAGTGGGTGTCCCCTCTAGTGGGGCGCCAGATCCCTAGTCTCCTGATGCACACTAGGACTGAACTCATTTATCCTATAGATCCTGCAGGAGATGACAGTACCTGTGATCCTGGAAGACCCAAGTCAACCGATTTCTACGGATAAAAGAGGAAGAAGGGGGTAGGGGGACAGGAGGAAAGGCGAGTCGGGGAGGGCTCCCGGGAAGGAGAAGCAGCCTGAACACAAGCAGGAAGGTGGGAAAGAGTAGGGCACACTCTAGGAGCTGCGTATGCTGGGGTTCATGAGCGCTAAAGCATTAACTGCAAGGGGTGGGCTCTGTCCATCCATTGCAGGGGAAATGTATGCAGACTGTTTTTTCCTCCGAGGAAGGACCCACCACATCACCCGGAGGTTGTTGCCTCCTGTCTCCGTCTCTGCCTCGCTCTCTGTGAGTTGTTGGAGGGCCAGGATTCTGTCTTATCTCCGCATCTTGAAGACCCAGCACAATGCCTGGCATTTACAAGAATCAGTACATGACTGTGGAGAATTAACCCGAATGCTCAGAAACGCAGGTGGATCTTTCTGGGGGTTTCTTACCTGAGTTCCACACTTTGCTTTAACAATTATCTAACCAAGCCAGGCACAGTAGCTCACGCCTGTGATCCCTGGGCCTGGGAGACCCAGGCTGGAGGATTGTTTGAGCTCAGGAGTTCACGACCAGCCTGGGCAACATGACAAAACCCTGTCCCTGTCCCTGAGAAAAATAAAATGGGATGGGGTAGGGAGGAGAATGGTCTGCGCCTATAATCTCAGTTACTCAGGAGGCTGAGGTGGGAGGATTGCTTGAGCCCAGGAGGGCAAGGCTGCGGTGAGCTATGGTTGCAACACCCCACTCCAGCCTGGGTGACAGAGTGAGACCCTGGGTCAAAAAAAATTTAAAAAAAAGAACATTAAAAAGAAAATCATCTAAGCAAACCCATGCAGCCAACTGTGACTGAACCCCGGTGTTTTCACATGTAATTCATATGTTAAGAGCTAGGTCCCCGTATGGCTCCACAGATGAAATCAGATCAAATAAGGCAGTAGTGCTGCTAAACCTAGAGCCCTTCCTAGAGGGAACGTCTTATTTAGACTGGAAGTGCTGTGCTTCCCTCCAACTGGGTTTGCATCACTACAACAAGAAGTCAACCAGTTTTTTTTGTTTTGTTTTGTTTTGTTTTTTTGGCTGGCGAGGGTGGGGTCGGGGGTGGTTGTTTTTGTTTTTTAGATCTAAGGAACTGATCTGTCAGCAAGTAAATAGTTTTTCTGCTCACTGATTTGGGGATGCAATCTGGAAGCTTTTTTTTTTTTTTTTTTTTTTTTTTTTTTTTTTTTTTTCCTATTAGAAAAATCTTATTTACACAAATTTTTCTTCTTTTAGTCAAAACCTTTTATAGCTGTATTGTTAATGCCGCTTTCCTTGGTCTTAATATAGCTTGGGAACCTTGGCTATGTCCTTAAACTTCAATTACTAAGAAACATGAAACAAAGTTTTGTACCATGTGTTTTTTTCTTTAAAAAACAAAGAATCCGGAAAACGGATTGAACTCATTCGTGTTCTGATTTCCAGGAATATTATATGAGGTGTTCCAAGCTCAAATCTCAATATTGCAATAATTTCTAGAACTATGCAGTTGGTAAGTATGCCAAAGTAAACAAATAGAAAGATCTGTATTCTGCAGTAACTTCTTTTCATGGCTTTTTTTTTTTTTTTTTTTTTTTTTTTTTTTTTTTTTTGGTTCAGGGTACTTTGACAAGCTCTGCAGGGACTGGCTGCTTCCCAGACTGCCCCACATACAGGATAAACTTTTCCCAACTAGGTGATATGCCAGACAAGCCCCTCCCTGCTCCTCACCCTTCATAATGCACTTCTCTCAGACAGGGATAAAATTTGATTCTTCTATGAGAACAAGTTATTTTATTTTATTTTATTTTTTGAGACAGAGTCCTACTCTGTCACCGAGGCTGGAGTGCAGGGGTATGATCTTGGCTCACTGTAACCTCCGCCTCCTGGGTTCAAGCAATTCTCCTGCCTCAGACCCCTGAGTAGCTGGGATTACAGGCGTCTGCCACCATGCCTGGCTGATTTTTGTATTTTTAGTAGAGACAGTGTCTTCCCATGTTGGCCAGGCTGGTCTCGAACTCCTGACCTCAAGTGATCCACCCACTTAGACCTCCCCAAATGCTGGGATTACAGGCGTGAGCCACTGCCACCGGCCAAAAACAAGTCATTTTAACCATTAACTTTATTAACATATTCATCTTATGACATAATATATCCACACCTGTGAGACAGGGAAGTTGTATTTCAGACAAAAAGAGGATATTAATCTATCTCCAATCTTTAACCTAATTTATTTGGTTTTGTTTGTTTGCCAAGTGTCTCTTGTAAATCATTCTCCACTCCTCAAAGACCAGACCAGAGTTGGAATTTTCATTAGATTTTAGTGCCACCTTGTGGCAATCTTTATGGGGTCTTTTACTAAAAAAAAAAAAAAAGTAGAAAACCTTTAGTCAAAAAGTATGAATTTTATGGATATTTTTATTTTAAAATATTTCAGAGTGTATAAAACTCTGAATAATGTTTTACAAGTAGATTCTTTAGAAATTCTTCATATATATTTATACACATGTAACTTTTTCATGTACACTTTACAAAAATATTAACGAAAATGCCATTCAGTGAATAAAAATTCCTTCCTAGTTAAATAGTAACTTCTAAAAGAAATTAGAAGAGAATGATAAAGTCTACGGATCTTTACTAACTTACAGACTAAAGGACTTCATTTTTCCTTAATTATAATGTACAGAAATGTAAAACAACTTTAGCCACAAAAATCATTCCATTTTTGCCCCGGTTAAGAAAGGCATCATTGGATACTCTGGTGTAGTTAGAAGTAATGATAATTCATGTACTACGAACCAGCAATGCAATAGACATTCCTGACAGGCATTTAATTTAAAAACATTTCCTAATTTAGGAGTAGTTTAATGTCTCTAGGAAAATTGTCAATCTTCCATCTCTATGCAATGACCTTAAAAAATGGAAAAGTTGACCTTAAAAAACATGAAAAAATGACCTTAAAAAAAAAAAGTCAGGCGTGGTGGCTCACGCCTGTAATCCCAGCACTTTGGGAGGCCAAGGCAGGCAGATCATGAGGTCAGGAGATTGAGACTATCCTGGCTAACATGGTGAAACCCCATCTCTACTAAAAACACAAAAAATTAGCTGGGCGTGGTGGCGGACACCTGTAGTCCCAGCTACTCAGTAGGCTCAGGCAGGAGAATGGCATGAACCGGAGAGGCGGAGCTTGCAAGTGAGCCGAGATCGCACCACTGCACTCCAGCCTGGGCGACAGAGTGAGACTCCGTCTCAGAAAAAAAAAAAAAAAAAAAAAAAAAGGGAAAAGTTATACTAGCTATATTATTTCACGTGGAAGAACTGAGGCATTCCCATCTGGCCCATTTGGAGCCCGTTCAGTCAGGAGTTACATGGCTGCGGGGCACTCAAGCTGCTTTCTGGGTGGGGTCTCCAGCTAGGAGCAACAGCTGATAAAATATCCTTCTCTTCCCCTCAGAGTGTCCCAGAGCTAAGAAGGAGAAGGCTGCACTCAAAAGAGAACCACCACTGCTAGACTATTAAACTTAGGCACATGGGCATTGAACTCTGATCAAACGCCCACTTGTCCAGCCCAGATCAAGGCCAAGGGGAACAGGCAATGGGCAGTAGGACCGATCCTGATCTCTCTAAAACTGCAGTCAGTACAGTAGCCAGTAACCACATGTGGCTATTAAGTACTTGAAATGTCACTAATGCCACTGAAGAACTAGGCTTTTAATATTATTTCATTTTAATTACATTTAAAAACTGTTATTTGATTCAATTTGATGGAAACTTTTAGGTATGTTTGAAACAACTTGGGTATGTAAATCGGCTTTTTCAACTGAAAATTTTATGAAATCTAAATACAGATTCTTTTTGATAAAAATTTAGTGTCCAAATTGAGATGTGCTTTAACTATAAGCTAAACACTAGAATTTAAAGACTTAGATTGAAAAACATGTACAATAGTTTATTTTTACATGTTTATATTAATAACATGTTGAGATGGTAATACTTTGGATATAGCGGATTTTTTTAAATGTATGAGATTTAATATGTTGACCATGTTTTTCAAATTAATTTCATCTTTTTAGGTTTTATTATTTTTTTTTTTCTTGAGACAGAGTCATTCTGCAACCCAGGCTGGAGGGCAATGGTGTGATCTTGACTCACTGCAGCCTCTGCCTCTCAGGTTCAAGCGATTCTCATGCCTCAGCCTCCAGAGTAGCTGGGATTACAGGCATGCGTCACCACATCGGGCTAATTTTTGTATTTTTAATAGAGACAAGGTTTTGCCATGATGGCCAGGCTGGTCTCGAACTCCTGGGCCCAAGTGATCTGCCCACCTCTGCCTCCCACAGTGCTGGGATTACAGGTGTGAGCCACTACACCAAGCCACCTTTTTAGCTTTTAACGTGTCAACTAGAAAACTTAAAATTACGCACTTGAGTCACATTGTGTTTCTATTGGATAGCACTGGGCTAAAATGTCTACAAGTTCAGATGGTTCCCTGGCTCCTCCTTCAGCCACCATCCTCCCAAGGGAGAGTCACTGCTGACATGAGTCCCCTAAAATTCGTTCATCTTTCGGCTGGTAAGACTTCTTTTCATTTGTCCTAAGCTCATCACTGGGTTTCAGAGAGGTTCAGACACAGATGAACGCTGCGGTTTGGAGCAATTTGGAGACTGCCCTCTTGCATTGACTGACTGCTTTCTATACCCGCCACCTCTGTCCTTTTCAGCTCCTCCTCTATAGCAACTCCCTCCTCAAGGCTCTCCAACTCATCCCAACACCAGACAGCATTTTCCTGAACAGGAGAGGCTGTTTGGGCCTTTTTGTATGGTGACCTATTTTCCTTTCCAAAAAAGAGAATCAAAATCTAGTCCTTGTTCAATTTTGGTAGAAAAGTGGTGGGTGTGGATTGTTTTCAGGAAGTCTCCTATGAGCCTCAATCCTCTCAATTCAAGTCAGTAAACACAGATGGAGGGGACAGAGTAGACAAGGGGAGCTGAAGAAGGGAATGGTGAGGTCAAGTAGGCACACACACCCCACACCCCACGCTGTGCTACATGATGTTACAAATAAGTAAATGAATAGTGGAGTTGGCGTCTTACTGGACACAACATTTGAATAGGGCCTTGAATAACAAGTAGGATTTTTCCAGAAAGAAAAGCTTTGCTGGGCACAGTGGCTCATGCCTGTAATTCCAGCACTTTGGGAGGCAAAGGTAGGAGGACTGTTTGAACCCAGGAGTTTGAGACCAGCCTGGGCAACATAGGGAGACTTCATCTCTATAAAAAATAAATAAATAAGCTGGCTATGGGGCACGCACCTGTGGTCCCAGTTACTTGAGAGGCTAAGGTGGGAGGATCACTTGAGCCCAGGAGGTTGAGGCTGCAGGAGTCACGATCACGCCACCGTACTCCAGCCTGAGCTGCAGAGTAAGGTCTTGTTTCAAAAAAAAAAAAATTCAAAACAAAAGACAAGCCCATTTGTACCATATGAAACATTGACTGTGTGGATTTTATATGGAGAAAGATTCTGCTAGTGCCATTTGATAGAAAGGAGGAACTGTGATGGGCAGAAGTGGAAAAATGATGCTCCTTGTCCATGCATGAGGTTTGCCTGATGACAGCAAAGTGTGAGTTTCCTCCAACCCTGAGAAATGGGAGGGCAGAAAGGAAAGAGGAAGGTTGCAACAACTTCCCATTGGGTAAGTGCTGTCACTACAAAATCTACCCCTGCAAATGCTTGCCAGTTTAGTGGTGTACGCTGAAATTGCACATTTATTAATTTAACGAAAGCTCCAAGAAAGTGGGTGTGGAGATGCAGTAAGCAGAAGGGAGGGAGTCTTGTGCCAGGGAGCTGGAAACTTGCTTTTTAGCCTGGCATGTCCTAGTTCCATGGCCTTGAGCAATCCATCCTTTCTAGGTCTCAGTTTCCCCATTTGTAAAATGAGAGGTAAAACCCAGGTGTCCTGCAGGTAACATAACTATGTGTGAGACATCAAGTAGTGGCAGCAATTATGGAGAACTGGAGAACATGGCATAATGCAGTTATAGAAGCTCAGAATTTAAAAATCAACTACTGTGTTGTTCAAACAATGCACAGGTGGGCCAGGAACTGTGGCTCATGACTATAATCCCAACACCTTGAGAGGCCGAGGTGAGAGGATCGCTTGAGCTCAGGAATTCGAGATCGATTCTGGGAAACATAGCCAGACCCTGTCTCTATTTCTTTAAACAAAATATACGAAGAAAGAGAGAGAGAAAGGAAAAGAGAGAAAATGCACAGGCAGTGCAGGCTAGATTTGGCCAACAGAACCAGTTCATAGCTCCTGAACTAGATGAATTTCATTTTCATTTTGAACAGATCAAGGGGTATCTCACCTGCTGAAAATAATACTGTCAGTCCTTTCATAAAGTGAAAAAAGTGAAAAAAAGAACCCTTTAATAAAGCAAACACATTCTTTTATTTAGTTTTGTTATTCAAGATCTTCTTTTATTTTAGTTGCTTAAACTGAAGTCCAAAGGATGAAATATTTCAAAGAATGGAACCTAGAGGAATGTGGTCTTAAGTAAGAAGTTGTTATTCCAGCTGAGGGGGGTTACCGCACAGAGGGGTGAAAAATCTTACCCCCAATGCCTATCCAGAGGGGAACAGAACACCCAGTTTTTTCTCTTCCCTTGTTTTAGCCTTGAAACCTAATGATCTAATCGAAGTATATTTACACAAGGATGATTCACTTGTTTTCTCTTATGATGTCAGAATATTGCAATAGGGAGGAGTTTAATTCACAATGGATTTCCACACTCCAGTGTGTTACCACTGAAGATGTGTCTGTAGCTATTTATAGCATGAGACAGAACCTATATTAGGAGCCACTGCTCAGAACCAGGAAATAGGGAAGCAGAGGACGCATTCGTGGGAGGACCCTGTGCTTCTGCTCCAGCCGGGCTGCTCAGCAGAACGTGGCACAGCAAGGGCAACTCTCCTTCCTCAGGGTCCTCAACTGGAAAGGAGAGAACTGAAAATCTCTTTCGTTGACAACTCTTTGATTGACCTGCTTTATTTGTGGACTGTGGGGTAGTGTGATTTCTGCACAGCTTCATCACAATGTATGTTTAAGAAAGCAGTTGGTGCATTTTTAAAATTTGTATAAATTTAAGGGGTATGGATGCAGTTTTGTTACATGGATATATTGTGTGTGTAGTGGGGAGGTCTGAGCTTTTAGTGCAACCATCACCTGAATAATGTACATTGTGCCCATTAAGCAATTTTTTATCCCTCACCCACTCCCACCCTTCCAAGTCTCCAATGTTTATTATTCCACAGTCTATGTCTGTATGTACACATTATTTAGCTCCCATTTATAAGTGGAACATGCAGTACCTGACTTTCTTAGTTGTTTCACTTAAAATAATGGCCTCTGGTTCTATGTATGTTGCCTCAAAAGACTTTTTTTTTTTTCTTTTTAATGGGTGAGTTGTATTCCATTGTGTATGTAGACCACCTTTTCTTTATCCCGCCATTCATTGATGACACTTAGGTTGATGCCACATCTTTGCTATTGTGAACAGTGCTATGATAAACTTAAGAGTGCAGGTAACTTTCCTTTGGGTAGATACCCAGTAGCGAGTCTGCTGGATCAAATGGTCTTATAGCTTGGAAATCTCAATGATATGCCTAGAAAGTTCACTCATTCATTTATTCATTCCACTAATGCCTGGTAGGTGCCTTCTGTATAGCAGGGACCTAGGTATGGGACAGGCTGCCGTGCTTTAAGGAGCTCAGGGACTATGTATAGTTAGCATCTTACAGCTATTGAACGTCCTAAGCCTAAATGAGGTAGAGACAGGGCTTGAACCTGGCAAATACGAAGGAGGTGATGATAGTTGCTGCTCTGATTCAAGCACTCATTCTGCAAACATATTCTGGGTCAGGAATGAGATACTGGGAGAAATTAGGTACAGACCCTGCTCTCAGAAGAACTCCAGTTGGTAAATATGGAGCTCCAGTCCATAAATAGAAGCACAACACTCAACAATTAAACTACTTCAACTGGGTGTGGCAAGCATTGTAATGGGTAAGCACTGGGAAGGGGCTTAAGGACGCCATAGAAGGCTTGTACTGTGTGATACATTGCACATTGGTGGCCCTCTATGAGCTGCACCCTCCAGTGTTCATCTCCTTGCATAGTTCTTTCCCGTGATGATCTTGAGCTTGGCCGTGTAACTAGCTTAGCCAGTGGGACATCAGCATTCATTGCATGAATATGCAAGCTGAAGCTTGATAAGTACTTGCACTTTGGGGCTTGCTCTTTTGAAATGCTTGTTCCTGGAGAATACCCACCATGGTTTCAGGAAACTCAATTAGCCATGTGAAGAAACCCATATTAAGAATTGGGCCTCTGACCCACAGCCTCAGCTAAGCTATCAGCAGGTGGCCAGCACCAACTGCCACCTCCATGGGTGGGACCATTTGAAGTCTCCACTCTAAAACCCCAGCCAACCCCATGGGAAGAAGAACTGCGTGAGTCAACCTGCAGAATCATAAGAAATAATAAATTGTTGCTGTCTTAAGCTGCTATGTTTTGGGATCACTTGTTTCACGGCAATGAATAACTAAATCTAGCTGAGTTCCTGATGACTGCATGGAAGTTAGTCAGGCGGAGAGAAAAGAGGGCATTCTAGATATGGAGGCTTTAGACTGCATGCGTATCCAGGTACTAGGCAGCTCAGTACCATGGGAATGTAGGGTATAAGGTGGCAGTTACTGGAACTGGGGAGGCTCACCTGAAGGTAAATCTGGAGTCCGCAAGACCACCCCTCATTTTGCAGATTTGCTAAAAGGATCATAGAACTCAGCATGTAGCTGTGCTCACAGCTATGATTTATTACAACAAAAGGATCAAGGCAAAATCAGCAAAGGGAAAGGCACACGGGTGAAGTCTGGGGAAAGTCAAGTGCAAGGGAAATTGTTCTTCTCGAGAATCCTGAGTTCTCTCCCAGTGGCATCACACAGGACACGCTAATTATCCCAGCAATGAGTTGTGACAACCCATGTAGAACATTGCTACCAAGAGCACTCGATGCCTAGGATTTTTCTTGGGTGCCTGTGCTGATTACAGTTTGTTTGTTTGGTTTTTTTTTTTTTTTTTTTTTTTTGAGACAGTGTCTCACTCTGTTGCCCAGGCTGAAGTACAATGGCATGATCTCAGCACACGGCAACCTCTGCCTTCCAGGTTCAAGCAACTCTCCTGCCTCCGCCTCCCAAGTAGCTGGGATTACAGGCACCCGCCACCACGCCTGGCTAATTTTTTTGTATTTTTAGTAGAGACGGGGTTTCACCATGTTGGCCAGGCTGGTCTCGACCTCCTGACCTCAGGTGATCCACCCACCTCAGCATCCCAAAGTGATGGGATTACAGATGTGAGCCACTGCGCCCAGCAGTGCTGGTTAATTTTTATGCTTAATTTTTATAACTTTGTTAGGCTATGGTACCCAGTTGTTTGATCAAACACCAGCCTAGATATTGCTATGAAAGTAGTTTTTAGATTTGATAAACATTTAAGTTACTCAAATACTTTGAGTAAAGCAGATTATGTTCTATAATGAGGGTGGGCTTCTTCTAATTAGTTGAAGGTCTTGAGAGTAAAGACTCAGGTTTCCCTAAGAAGAAGGGGGTATTCTTCCCAAAACTGCTACGTAGACACCCTGCCTGAGCTTCCAGCTGCAGAATTTGGGCTCAAGGCTGCAACAACAGCTCTGAATTTCCAGCTTGCCAATCTGCCCTATAGATTCTGAACTTGCTGGCTCCCACAACGATGAATCAATTCCTTAAAATAAACCTCTCTCAGCCGGGCACAGTGGCTCATGCTTGTAATCCCAGCACTTTGGGAGGTTGAGGCGGGCAGATCACGAGGTGAGGAGATCAAGACAATCCTGGCCAACATAGTGAAACCCTATCTCTACTAAAAATACAAAAATTAGCTGGACTTGGCACATGCCTGTGATCCCAGCTACTAGGGAGGCCGAGGCAGGAGAATCGCTTGAACCAGGGAGTCAGAGGTTGCACTGAGCCATGATGGCGCCACTGTACTCCAGCCTGGTGACAGAGCGAGTCTTATGGTCTTTTGAGACAGAGTGTCTCAAAAATAAAAAATAAAGAAATAAACCTCTCTCTCTCTCTCTGGTCTGGAGAACCTTGACTAATTCAGGGGTGGTCAAATAGGTAACTTCTGCCTGGCATGTACCCAAATTCCAGACTTTCAGAAGGAAGGCAGGTGTTCAGCATAAACCATATTGTTTAGACAAACAATTTAGGCATAGCGAGCCACTCTTGTCAGTTCCTGGTGAGAACTGTTCCAAACTCCAGGCAAGAACCAACGTGCTTCTTATGAAGCAGGCCTTCCTAAGAACAGGCAGTGAGGCCTACCATGTTTACTCTTTTCTGCAGAGAAGGTAAACAATTTAAATTGAGGGAACAGGGAGTCAGTGAGTTTTTTTATGTAAATATATTCCTCCACTGAAGGTTTTAAGAAGGAGGTGACGTGTTTTGTTCCCTGAGGTGGCAGCGGTGTTGGGGATGGTTCACAGAGGGATGAAGGAGGGAAGCAGGCTTCAGATTAGGAGGCCTAGGCCAGGCACGCAGTGCCCCACATCTATAATCCCAGCACTTTGGGAGGCTGAGGTGGGAGGTTTATTTGAACCCAGGAGTTTGACATCAGCCTGGGCAACATAGGGAGACCCTGCTTCTACAAAAAAAAAAAAAAAATTAAAAATTAAAAAATTAGCCAGGCGTGTGCTTGTAGTCTCAGCTACTGGGGTGGCTGAAGTGAGAGGATCACTTGAGCCTGGCAAGCCAAGGCTGCAGTGAGCCATGATCGAACCACTGCATTCTAGCCTGGGTGACAAAGTGAGAACCTGTCTCAAAAAAAGAAAAAAAGAGTGGCCTCTCCGGCTATCAGGCAGAGCAAGGGTGGAGAGGTGGGGATAGATTTGAGAAAACAACAGGACTCTTGGTAGGAATGTCCCCACCTCCTGAGCAGTCACTTCCTCTGCCATTCAGTGGGAGCCTGGGAGCCTCAGAGAAAGTTCTGTGTGTGTTATGTGTGTTTTGTGTGCTTTGTGTGTGCTGTGTATGTGCTGTGTTGTGTGTGTTTGTGTGTGAGAGTGTTGTGTGTGTGGTGTGTGTATTTGTGTGTGTGTGTGTGTGTGTGTGTGTGTGTGCTGGGTCATCTCGAATCTCACTCTCCTCTCCTGGGTTATCAGGTGAGAGATGATGAGGGCACCTGCCATGGCTGACAGAGAGGAGGCGGGGGGGGGGGCTGCATCTGTATCCATGGTTGAGGTCAGTCAACCACCTGGAGACCTGAAGCCCCCACAGGGCCAGGCCCTTATCCCCCTCCTGCCTCCCATCTCAATCCACATAGGGCTTGTGCTCTCTGGGACCTCAGGGGTACACCTAGAACTTCATAGCTGAAGGGATTTGGTGCAACATTAGGCTTTCATGACTCAAAGTGATGGTCCCTGGACCAGCAACACTGGCATTTGTTGGAAGCTTTGTAGAAAAGCAGAATCCAGGCCCCAGCCCAGTCCAGGCCCTACAGGATCAGAATCTGGGTTTTAACAAGATCTCCAGGCGATTCATCTGAACATTAAAGTTTGAGAGACACCACCCTCCGCTTGTCCTGCTGGGCTGGTGATGATGTGGCTGTGGTGGTTAAATCGAGTGCTGGGTACCATGAAGGCAGACTGCAGCCTCCTGTTTAACTTTTGGCTGATGTTCTTGGAATTATAATAAATTATACTATAAAATAAATAAATACTTAAATACTGCTAGTAGTACTAATGATGATGATTCTAATGGGAATAATCATAACAATTTGGGGACTTCATGTGTTAGCTCCTGTTAAGGTCTCGATGCATGCAGTATCTCATCTAACTTCATAACATAACTTCATCTAACTCCTGCCCCTAGTGACAGAATGTGTTCATAATGAGCACCTTTTTCAGCAGCCGCCTCCCCCTTGTGCCTCTTCCGGGTGGATTCCAAGTTGGCCTGCCGACCCTTGCCCTTTCTTGTTGTCCTTAGTGGAGAGAAGACTGGAAAGGAGGCTAAAGGCTAAACTGATGCACATTTTTAAAGGGTCTGGAGCTTGTCCCAGAAGCAAGCACCTGGTCCAGAAGGCCAGGAAGGAGTCAAGAGAGAAGTGGAGGGAGAGGAGGGAGCCAGCCCAGCACAGAGATGCAGAAAAGAGAGGAGGAAGATTTGTGGGAGAGGCCACCTTGACAAGCAAGCTCTGGAATGGGGGAAGGAGAATGTTCAGGGAATTTTGTGTTTTGCTCTGTAGCTCTCCTTTGCCACCTCCTTGGAAGAGTTTTTTGTATATATCTACATTTCTTTTCCAAATATTTTTTGAGCTGGAATGATGTGCCTTCTGAATGCAACATGGAACTGAGCTTGAACCCAAAGTGATCTGACCTTATTTGTGTTACACTCTTAGCTCCACAATTTACAGATAAGCAAGCAAAGGTTAGAGAGTTTAAATAAATTGCCTAGGGTTGCACAGCCAGTAAATGTTGAAACCGGCTTCCCATAAGCAATCTGTGCCGGTGGACAGCAACCATGTGCCAAGTGGTTGGTTCAAATAAGCATTAAACCTCTTGTTACTATTCCCATGGCTATTTTCAGACTCCTCCAAGTGGCGGGTCTTCTTCCTCTTCCTCCTCTTTTTCTTCTTCTTGTTTGTGAGACAGGATCTCACTCTGTTGCCCAGGCTGCAGTGCAGTGGTGCCATCATAGTTCACTGCAGCATCGACCTCCTGGGCTCAAGCAATCCTTCCATGTCAGCCTCTGAAGTAGCTGGGACTACAGGTGTGAGCCAACATACCCAGATACTTTTTGGATATTTTGTACAGATGTGATCTTGCTTGTTGCCCAGGCTAGTCTCAAACTCCTGGGCTCAAGTGATCCTCCCTCCTTGACCTCCCAAAGTGCTGGGATTACAAGTGTGAGCCACCACACCCAGCCTGGTTGGAGGGTCTTTGAATTGCCAGTTCACACTCAGAAGTGACTCTAGAGCTCTTAGACTGTGAATGCCATTTTGTGCACTCCCTTCCTTGAAGTATGTTTCCCAAATTGTCCCCTTATCTTCCTTTCCCTTCTCAATGAGCCACCCACTCCCTTCCTGAAACAGCCTCTGTATGGGCCTCTCATAGGTGCTGTCTGTCTGAGTGGACATTTCCTGAGGTCTTCATCAAGGTTTGCCCTTGTACCTTAAAGCCAGCAGCTGGGATGGCTGATCAGAAAATGGTGGGCATTTAGAGCACAGTTGGTATAGGAGGTCTTGCCAAAACCATGCACTCCCTTAATGATTTTTTACTGAGCCCCTACTGGGAAAATAGCCCTCCCTGGAGGCAAAGCTCTCTGCTGCCCCTCTGAAATCCTCCCTGACTTAAAACTCTCTTGTCATTAAATAAAACTAAGCTCACCATGGACCTCTTTTTTTTTTTTTTTTTTTTTTTTTTTTTTTTTTTTTTTTTTTTTTACCAACTCACCATGGACCTCTTTCCCCACCAAGGACAGAAGGGCTTCAGGTAGGCAATGTTGAAGAGACTGGACTGTGGAAAAGGTACCTGGCTGGTAAAACGAGGGAAAGGGAAACTTCTATACTTTTTATCCTATAATGACTCAAGTATAAGAAAAATGTAGATAACAATATCAGCCACCCAGCTTTGCCAATCTTCGAATTTCTCACATTTATTTCAAATCACTTAGGTACATGTGAAACTCCTATGTACCTCTCCCCAATCCTATTAAACATGTTATTTAATATCCCTGTGCATATATTTATACCTTTACCACATATGACTATATCAGAAAGAATATCTGGTTGGGTTTTGCATGCTTTTAACTTTTGTGTGGATAGTACTATATATAACTTCTACAACTTGCTGTTTCTACTCAATGGTATGTTACATTGAAATTTAGCAATGCAAATACATGTAGCTCTTGTTTATTTATTTTGCCTGGATAGTATTTCATTTTGTAACACTTATCCATCCTCCCGTGGTTGGACATTTGGGCTATTTGCAAGTTTTTTCTGATACGCACAGTACAAAATGACCAATATTGCAATTGGATATGTGTGTGTATGCAGGTGGAAGAGATTCTAGAGTATATACATATTCTAGGAAGGAACTTTTCATATGACAAGAATTCTGGATTGCATTTCAAGTTTAGAAATTGTAGCCAAGGGAGTATGAGGTGAGCACAGTGGCTGCCTCCAGCTTCCATTTTGGGAGACTCACGTCCTAAGTGAGTGAATGTGGCCATGTTTCAGCAAGAATGTGGTACGTGACAGTGCTCTTATATCCAGACCCTGCAGAGTCACACCTGTAGACCCTGCTGTGAATCATCTGTCTCATCTGTGTTCCTTTTGGATCTACAGTTGGGAACAGTGACAATTTGGAGGGTTCCGATGAGTCACACTGAGTGACAGCGAGAGAGCGGGGGAGAGGGCGTGACTGTTTAGAGGAGGGGAAATGGGTTTATCATGGGGAAATCAGGAGGACTAATGGCCATTAGCCTTTTTTGGGTAATCAACCACCCAGCAAAGATTTCTTATTCTCTTAATTCTGTGGGTTCCTCTGTTGGTCTTTCCTGGGCACTCTTGTGTGGTTAGTTTCAGCTGGAGGTTGGCTGAGCAGGAGGGCCCCATAAGGTCTCACTCCCATGTCTAGAAGTTGGTGCTGGTTGTTGGCTGGGTCACTGTGAAGCCACTGCCCGTGGCCTCTCACCCTCCCAGAAGTAAACCCAGCTGCCTTACATGGTGGTCTCAGGGCAGTATTCCAATTGAGCGGAAGCAGATGAAGGCGGGGCCTAAAACTCACATATTAAATAACATCACTTCTACTGGATTCTATTGGCCCAAGCAAGTCACAAGGCCAGTCCAGATTTCAGGAGAAGACAAGTGGATGTCCCCTCTTGTTGGAAGGAGCAGGAAAGACACATTGCAAAGAAGCATGGGATGAATTGCTTCTGCCATCTTTGAAAACAATCTCCCATGGTTGAGCAATTTGGGCAGAGATGGAACTTTAACATTCACCCTTGAGATTTTAGCTAGAGTCTTCTGTGCCACCTCCTAAATAGATCAGGATGGCTTTCCTGACTGGAAGGTGGTTCACAGGGCTGCTGGTCCTCCTCTTTATTAGAAGCCCAACAAGGCATCTACCTTCACCTTTGTGAATTCTTAGGATATTTATTTTTTAAGCACTTCTTGTATACAGTGCATTGTGCTCGGTGCCTGGCACACCGCAGTGAACAAAACAGGTGTGGTCCTACTCTCTTGGAGCTTTCATTCTATGGAAGGGAGAGAAGCGTCATACAATTAACTGTATGGTTACATATTTGATGACTGTGATGTTCAGTGCCATGGGATAAGTGAGGTATGTGCAGAGGAAATTTAAGTGGGTGCTCTGACCTGGTGCCATGGGAAACTTCCCAAGGAAGATATGTGAGCTAAATTTTGAAGAATAAATAGACATTATGCAAGCTGAGGGAGTGGGGAGGGTGGTAAAAGGGAATATTTCAGGCAAGAGAAACATTATGTAGTAGGGTCCTAGAGAGGCAAGAAGCCTGCATGTCTGAGGAACTGAGAATTAAACAGAAGAAGGGAGAACTGACCAGATGAGATCAGAAAACAGGCAAGTGCCAGGTCGTGCAGGGCTTTATAGACCATGTAAATAAAGGGTTTTTTCTATCCTGAGGGTAACAGAAATGTGTAGGCACGTGTTATGGACTGAACTGTGTGCCCCCAAATTGATATGTTGAAGCTGTATCTCACAGTGTGACTATATTTGGAGATAGAGCCTTTAAGGAGATAATTAAAGTTAAATGAGGTCATAGAGTGGGGCCCTAACCCAATAGGACTGGTGTTCTCATAAGAAGAGGAGTAGACACCAGGACGGCCGCGGCACAGAGGCAAGCCCGTGTGAGGACACGGGGAGAAAACAGCCATCTGTAAGCCAAGAGGAAAAGCCATAGGATAAACCAACCTGCTGGCACCTTGATCATGGACTTCTAGCCTCTAGGTTATAAGAAAATAAATTTCTGTTGTTTAAGTCACCCAGTCTCAGATAGTTTCTTGAGGCTGCAGAGGCCTCAAGAAACTTATACAATCACGGTGGAAGTATACTTTGTTATGGCAGCCACAGGGGACTAATGCAGCCTGTGAAATACTGAGATTTATGCTCCCAAGAAATCACCCTGGTTGTCTGTTGGGGATGGACCCAAGGAACAAAAATTATCACAGGAAGATAATCTAGGAGGCCATAGCAAATATCTGTGCAGGAGGAGGGCTGGCCTGCAGCAGGCTGGTTGCAGTGAGGATGGAGAGAATGGAGGCATGACCGAGAGGGTAGGCAGGGACTATTTAGAGGGAGGATGGGGTGGAGGCCTGATTGGAGGAGACACATTGAGGAGTTCTGGGGAGGAATGCCAGTGCTCTTCAGTTTGGCTGCAAAGAGAAGACAGATGGGCAATAGATAGAGGATGAAGTGGAGTAGAGTTTTGTTTTCTTATAAAATGAATGACACATAAGAATTTGTTTGTTTTTGAGACAGGGTCTCACTCTCACCCAGACTGGAGTACAATGGTGTGATTATAGCTCCCTGCAGCCTCAAACTCCCGGGCTCAAGTGACCCTCCTGCCTCAGCCTCCCGAGTAGCTAGGAACACAGTTGCACCCAGCTAATTTTTAAATTTTTTTAAATTTTTAAAATTTTTAAAATTTAATCACCACACCCAGCTAATTTTTAAAATTTTTGTAGAGGCAGGGTCTCGCCACGTTGCCCAGGCTGATATTGAACTCCTGGCCTCAAGCAGTCATCTTGCCCCGACTTCCCAAAGTGCTGGGATTATAGGCATGAGCCACCATGCCCAGCCCCATATAAGCATTTTAAATGCCACTGGAAAGGGTGACTAGAAAGAAGACTTGAATAAAAGTGTTAGGTTCCACCCGGGGAGATAGGAGGGATCAGGTCCAATCTGCATGTGCTTTATGAGGGAGGGAATGAAGGAAAGAAAGTAATGTATAAACAAGAGAATGAATGAATGAATGAAAAGCACCTTCCTGTATGCACTGAACTATATTGTCAGTTAGAGGCTGCAATGCAGCAGCCATCCATTTTCAGTGTACACCACCTACCCAGTGAACCTATTCATAAAGCAGCTTGGGCTCTTTCCTCCTCCTTCAGCTGGATGTTTCCGATGTCCCACATGGCCATGGGCATGAGCTAAGGGAGCTACTGCCCAGGGATCCTGCTTGCTTGTGCCCTCCGGTCCTGTTCATGCCCAGTTCCAGGGGTGCTTCTTCCATCTCACTATGGCCTGCAGCTGGGCCTGCTCCACTCTGATTTGGTGGTTCTGATATGACTCAGTTCACAATGGGCAGTTTCAGCTTCATGGTCACTTGGTGTCCCATGTTCAGGTGATCAGTCTATTGTAGGGCCCAGAAGCACACCAGTTGTTCAAGAGGCATTTAGTTCTCCACTGCAGAGGCCATGGCCTCATTCCAGTACCCAAGGGTCTGCACTGTGATTCTCCACTGGGACTGGCTGCAAACCTCACACGGCAGCTTTTCCCATCACTGACATCTTCCCCTCCTCCATAGGTCTAGAGGATCACATGCCCCAAGAGGCAGAGGTGCTGGTGGCTGCAGCTGGGCCATGTCCCAGAGCCCTTTCGTGTCGTCCAGTGGATGGGCCTGGCACAGTCCACTCAGCCTTTCCCACCCTTCTGGTGACACATGATTTCCAGATGTCCATGGCCACCAAAAGGGAGTAAATATATAATTTTAACAACCACCCACCCCCACAATGTGTTCAGCCCTCAGAAGCTTGCTAAACACTTTCTTATTCCACCCTTGCAATTTCCCTGGAAGCCCAGGCTTAAGCTTTTTTCTTTCAGATGAGGAAACTGAGGCCTAGAGAGGTAGAGACTTGTTTATGAATGCTATACAGTGGGAGACAGAACCAGCAAGAAAACCAGGAGCCTTGGACTGAGCAGTAAAATGTTTTAGAAACAGGGAAAGTTGGGTAGAGTGGAGGAGAGCATGGTAGCGGGTGCCCAGGTAGATTAACAGTCAGCTCCAGCCTGCCTGACTGGAGGAAGATATCAGGCTCTAAAAGTTGCCTGATTAAACCAAGGTCATTGTATTGGTCAGTTATCATGCTACTATGAAGAAATACCTGAGACTGGGTAATTTATAAAGAAAAGAGTTTTCATTGACTCACAGTTCCACACGGCTGGCTGCGGAGGCCTCAGGAAACTTATAGAGTCACGGTGGAAGGCACCTCTTCACAGGGCAGCAGGAGGGAGAATAAGTGCCGAGCGAAGAGGGGACGCCCCTCATAAAACCATCAGATCTCGTGAGAACTCACTATCATGAGAACAGCATGGGGAAAACCACCCCCATGATTGAATTATCTCCACCTGGTTCCACCATTGATTGACACATGGGGATTATTATAGCTCAAGGTGAGATTTGGGTGTGGATACAGAGCCAGACCGTATCAGTCATCCCTTAGCACATGGAAGTGGATGGTGTGGGCTGGGCAATCCTCAAGACTCTGCCGCAACCCTCATCTCTCTCTACACTCCCCCTCACCCCAAAATCCAGGCTATTTAGAAGACCAAGTGTTTGACACCCACTTACAGATTGATGAAACCAAATTAGGTGCTCAATGAAACCCAAGAATATTCTGATAAAAGATAAGAGAACTAAGTCAAGGACTTTGAGCTCCCTTTTCTCTCCTAACGTTTATTTTAAAAGCAGCAAACTTAACTTTTAGCAGAATCACCTGCAGGGTTTTCTCAAACTCAGATTCTGGGTCTCGCTCCCAGGGTTTCTGATCCAGTAGGTCTGATCAGGGCCCAAGGAAATGTACTTTTCTCACAGGGTCCACGGTGATGCTGTATTGGTCAGCATCACCAAAGAAGCAGAACCAATAGATGTATATAAGATGTAATAGATGTTATAAGAAATTGGACCCAGTGCTGTGGTTCATGCCTGTAATCCCAGCACTTTGGGAGGCCGAGGCAGGAGGATTGATTGAGCCCAGGAGTTTAAGACCAGCCTGGACAACGTGGCAAAACCCTATCTCTACACAAAAAGATACAAAAATTAGCTGGGCATAGTGATGTGCGCCTGTAGGCTCAGTCACTCAGGAGGCTGAGGTGAGAGAATCGCCTAAGCCCAGAAAGTCAAGGTTGTAGTGAGCCATGATGGCACCACTGCACTCCATCCTGGGCAACAGTGTGAGAACTTGCCTCAAAAAATACATATCTATTTCCTTGGAAAGCCAGGCTTTCCAGAAAAAATTGGCTCACAATTATGGAGGCTGACAAATCCTAAAATCTGCAGTCAGGAAGATGGAGACCCAGGAGAGCTACCGGTGTAGTTCCAGTCTAGAAGTCTGCAGGCTCAAGACCTAGGAGGAGCTGATGTTTCAGTTTGAGTCTGAGAACTTAAACAAAAATGACGTCCCAGCTCAAAGGCAGTCACGCAGGAGGCATTCCCACTTACTTGCGGCAGGGTCAGCTCTTTGTTCTATTCAGGCCTTCAACTGATTGGATGGGGCCCACCCACACTGGAGAGGACAATTTTTATTCAACCTGTCAATTCAAGTGTTAACATCAGCCAGGCGTGGTGGCTCACACCTATGATCCCAGCACTTTGGAAGGCTGAAGAGGCAGATTGCTTGAGGCCAGGAGTTCAAGACCAGCCTGGGCAACATTGTGAAACCTCCTCTACTGAAAATACAAAAAATTAGCTGAGCATGGTAGTGTGTGTCTGTAGTCCCAGCTACTCAGCAGGCTGAAGCACGAGAATTGCTTGAACCTGGGAAGTGGAGGTTGCAGTGAGCTGTCTTTAAAAAAAAAAAAAAATGTTAACATCATCCAGAAACTCCTTCACAGACACACCTAGAATAACATTTGGCCAGATATTCAGGCACCCCATCACCCAGTCAGATTGACTCATAAAATTAATTACACAGATGCTGCTGCTGCTGCCGTGTGGCCAAACTTCGAAAATCACAGCTTGGGAGTGTCTGCCTCTCTTTGAGTTGGGGTTAAATCATTATCCCCCTGTCTCACAATCTACAGGGGGAGCACCTATGATCACGGGACAGGAGTCACAGCAGGATAGGCACAGCCAACCACAGTAGCAAAACTCAACTGGCTGGCAGACTGTCAGGGGCATAGAGTCCTCAGCTGAGTGGCTGGAATCCTGTGTTGCTTGTCATCAGATCCCAAAAGTCACTTCATCTCCCTGGGCTCGAGACTCACTTAGGATCCGTGGATAAAACACAGGACTTAACTAACACTAAAACCTTATTTGCTATTTATCTGAAATTCAAATTTAACCTGCATCCTCTTTCTCTTTTTTCTTTCTTCTTCTTTTTTTGCTAAATTTGGCAACAGGGCAGGCCACTGCTGCTGTCATTAGAAAGACTACTTCCAGCCCAGGCAAGGGGAGGAGAGCAAATCTGGAGATGGTAACCTGCTCCCCTGGGCCAGAGGAAGCAGAGACCTTCTCATGAGGACCAGGCGAGCAGAAATGTGAGTCAGCCTGAAGGGAGGGTGGGAGATGTCCAGGCTCACTTAACCACAGAAGGGTGGCCCTCTTAGACCGACGCTGACACCAGCAGTAAACAGGAAATGTCCTCCGACCGCAGGCCTCCTGCTCTTCCTGCCAGGGTGGAGAAGATTCTAGTCCAGATTCAGAAGAGGAGCTGACTGGCCTGTGGCAACCCCAAGCTGGATGGCCAGCTGCGGAGGCAGAAGTGCCTCAGGTTTCTCAGCCCCCAGGCTGAGGAGGCTCCTACACCCACTTCCCCCACGAAGCTGGGGCCCAGGCCAGAGAGAGAGCCCCAAAGCTGATTTGGGGGCGGGGAGCTTCCTACAGGCCCTGGAGGTGCCAGGAGTGGGTGAGGTGTGGGGTGGGTGGACTCTACAGCCTCGGCACACAGTTTGTCCGGGGGATCTCTTGGTTGCTGGTATGGTGGGGAGGTGTTCTTGTAGCTGCTGCAGGCACCTCTGTTTCCGTGTGAGCTCCATGGATGGGAAGTGGGGTTGTGGAATGTGTGTCTAGAATCTGCCATCTCCAGCTCTGTGCCCGTTTCCCCCAGCCCCATAGGCCCCAAGACAAAGCAAGAGAAATGAGAGGAAATCACAGCTGGCTCAAAGCTCTGGGCCACGAGTACCGACCGAGGCAGGTGGTGGCACCCAGAACCCCTCTCCATAGTGCCCGTGAGAGCACAAGGCGGAGGAGAGGATAGACCCCTGGCTTGAGGGGCCAACCACCAGCTTCCCAGCCAGCTCTGTCACTCACTTGCTGCTTGGCAAGTCACTTAACTGCTCCAAGCCTCAGTTTCCACTTCTGGAAATGGAGATATGGCCCCCTGCCTGCTTCCTCATGCTGGCATAAGAATCAATGACATGGTGACAGGACTTTGTAAATTATAAGTTGGTATTAGTTAGGGCTCTTTAGTCACAAATGTGAGAAACTAGACATTAAATGAGGCAATGTAAAAGGGGGATTCACCAGCTCAGAGGCCCAAGACCCAGGGCAGGGAGAGGAGGCGCTCTTATTCCCTCTCACCCCTGCGGGTCAGTCTCTTCTTCCGCGAGCCTGGAGCCAACTTCACCTCCTAAGAGGAGCTTCTCTGCTCTGTCACTGCCAACTTTAACAACCACGGGGAGGGCCCTGAATTGTGTCACATGTTCACCCATGGTTGTGAGACACTATCTCATGCAGCTTCTTCTGGAAGTCCATACTGCAGAGCTGGGAAGCTGGGTTTTCCCAAAATGAGAGAGGTATTGTTCTCTAGAGGGGGGAATGTGCTGGGAAGACATCCACTGTCAAGGTAATATTTTATCAATCTTCTGGTTTTGATTGTTGGCATCAGCATTATAAGTCTGCCACATTTTCCTGATTCCCATCATCCTTGGACAAAATAACATAGGGGCTAAGGGCACAGGCTCTGGAACCCAGATTACCTGGATTCAAGTTCTGGTTCTGCCATTTTCTCACTGTGTAACGTTGGGCAAGTTGCTTAACTTCTCTGCACCTCAGTTCATAAGTTTGTGAAAATTAAATGAGTTGATACATGGGAAGTATGAAGAATTGTGCCTGGTGCCCACCAGGGGTTCAACAAATGCTAATCATTATTACTGTCAGGAAAAAAGGGGCAGTGCCTGGGAATCCCAGGATGAGAGACAGCCTAAAGATAAACCATCCTCCTCCACCTACTCCTCAACCTTCTTCCGGGGAGCGCTTACAACTGCAGGAGCTACGGCTCAATAAAGATGTACAGAGCTATGCAGTAAGCCCTGAGAATTACAGAAGTTGACAGAGAAAGTCGCTTTTTCTCCAGAAGCTCATTGCCGAGTAAGGGAGATAGAGGCATGAAGAGATCATTTCTGTCCTGTGCTGGGTAGAAGCGTGTGTAGGTCTCTGTGGGAAGCCACAGTGGGACAACCGGTCCAGAGAGAGCTGCCTGGAAGAAATGACAGCTGAGCTAAGGCTTGGAGCAGGGGCAAGAGCCTGCCAAGCAAGGAAAGGAGGGAGGGTGTTTTGCTGCCCATTGGCTATTGAGTCTCGGCTCCAGATCTCCACCTGTCAGGTTGGCGCCACTGGGGCTTGATCTGTGCAAATTACATGTGCCCTAGGTCAGCTGGTTCTGGCAGGTTATTCCAATAAGGGGCACTAGGAGACTGAGGTCAGGAGGAGAGAAGGGACTTGCTCTTTCGTGTTTGCTTACTTCTCCCCAGCAAGCTTTTTGCAGCAGAAGCATCCATCGAAGCCTCCAGCTTTTTTCAGCCTCAGCAGCTGGAAGCCATTTGAAGCAACTGACAAACAGCTGGAGGCTGACATGCCTGCTGTGGGGGGAGCAACAGTTTAAACCAGTGAGCATGTAGCATCAGAAAGCTACATGGATGATACGTAAGGTCGGGTGTGCAGATAGCCTTCCTCTCCAGCACTGGGTACCAGAAAGAGGCAGCTAGGGGCAGGGTCCAGCCCAGGGCAGGTTCAGAACCTATCCGATGTTGTGGGAGAATGGGGTCCATCAGGCAGAGCCTGGGCCCAGGGAGCTCTGGTGCAGATGCATGGAACCAAAGCACCCAGAACCTCCTCTGAGTTCCCAGCACTGATGGTGTTTTCAGAGATTACCATGGCTCCCAGCCCTGGGAAGCCAGACTCAGGGCCAGGACTCTGAGTTGGGGGGTAGGAGAGGGGACAGCTCTAAGGATGGAAGTTGGTGGCTGACAGCAAGGGGTTGGCTGTATCCTTTGAGTATCTGGGAGCCATCATGGATCAAGGTCCCACTCCCATATTAGGAAAATTCTTTAAAAATTCCTCCATGCAGTGCACTCTTGATTCTCCAGTGTGGGATGGGAGCAGTGTGCCCCAGATGTGGGAAGTCCTGGGCCAGGCCCCACTTCTCTGGACCAGAAGTGCCGTGTCCCCACAACCCATCAGAGAGCTGGGGAAGTGCCATCCAGGCGAGCCTGAGCAGGTCCCTAGCCTTTCCCGATTCCCACGTGTGCAATGGGAATGCAGCCAGTCAGAAGCAAGGGCCTCTGGCTCTATGCCTCCGCAGGGCAAGGATGGCCACAAGGACTTGTCAGCCACGGTTCGTGGACCCCTGCCAGTGCTGGCCCTGGCTCCAGGAGAGGAATGTCCCTAAAGAGCTGAGGACCTTCCTCCTAGTGCTGCTCCCTGATGGAGGATTGGGCACAAAGAACACAGCATGGACACGGAGGACCCAGGCTGTGAGCTGTCACCCTCCACTGGGCCTGGGGGTGGTGGAGGGGGAGGATGGATGGAGAGACGGGAGAGGGAAGTGAGGGAAGGAGGAAGGGAGGGAGACAAGGAGGTGGGGGAGAGGAGTCACATTGACGTCCAGGTTATGGACAGAAACAGACAGCTGAGGAGCCCATCGAGGCATAGCAATGCTGCGGAGGCCGAGCACGCATCCCCTCCCTCAAGCAGCTCCACTTCTTCTTATGGCACCTGGCTTGCACTTCAGTCTCTGTGAGTCCATCCAAGAGTCAGTCCTACACTCCTATTCAGCCCTGGGGGCCACAGCCTGCTCAAAGAGCATCTGAAGCCACCGAGGCAAGCAGCAGACCTGGTGGCCCTGCTGTGAGTGGGTTAGCTCATCTTCCTGGGACCCACAGAGCTGTCGGCCATTCCAAAGCATCAGCCTCCTCGCTGGTTTCCACCCAGCTGCCCAGGGACTCCCCATGGACTTGGGGGTTGACCTTCCACTGCCTCCAGCTCATGGGGATGGACTTCTGCTCTATAGGCAAGGCAGCACTGCCAATCCCCTGCCACTCCAACAAGAGGGAGCTGTTCTTTTTCACCGTAGGAATTAAAACTTACAATAAAAATACTCAAGAAGCAGGCCAGGCACGGTGGCTCATGCCTGTAATCCCAGCACTTTGGGAGGCCAAGGCAGGCGGATCACCTGAGGTCGGCAGTTCAAGATCAGTCTTACCAACATGGAGAAACCCCGTCTCTACTAAAAATACAAAATTAGCTGGGCACAGTGGCACATGCCTGCACTCCCAGCTACTCAGGAGACTGAGGCAGGAGAATCACTTGAACCTGGGAGGCAGGGGTTGTAGTGAACTGAGATCACACCATTGCACTCCAGCCTGGACAACAAGAGCAAAACTTCATCTCGAAAAAAAAAAAAAAAAATACTCAAGAAGCCGCAGCTCCAATGCACCATCAGAGCTTTCCGAAGTCCTTGTTTGTCACCACCTCCTGGGGGTGGCTTCCAATGACTACCGAGCAGACCATCAGGCACTTATTCTCTGGTCATTCCAGGCATGTGACACATTGCCAGCCACTGGCATTGCCAAGAAGCTTGGGATGGACTGCTACCATAGTCACCTCGGGGGCATTACAAGCAGATGTGCCCAAAGTACTAAAAAGTTAATATTTATTTATTTATTTATTTACTTATTTTTTAGATGGAGTCTTGCTCTGTCGCATCCAGGCTGGAGTGCAGTAGCACCATCTTGGCTCACTGCAACCTCCCGCTCCAGGGTTCAAGTGATTATCCTGCCTCAGTCTCCCAGGTAGCTGGGATTACAGGCACCTGCCACCATGCCCTGCTAATTTTTTGTATTTTTAGTAGAGACGGGGTTTCACCATATTGGCCAGGCTGGTCTCGAACTTGCGACCTCAGGTGATCCCCCCCGGCCTTGGCCTCCCAAAGTGCTGGGATTACAGGTGCTAGCCACTGCGCCTGGCCAAAGTTAATATTTATATTATCCAAAACCAGAGGTTCTACAGGAACAAATATTTACTTCCCTTTTTACAGAGGCCCACCTGCTAGGGCAATGTTTAGGTGCACATGACATAAACCAGGCAATGCTAGAGGTACGTGCATATGGTATCTGTGCAGGGGTAAGCGATGGTTTTAACACAGCCCTTGGAGATTTCTATGAGATTGGTCATTTCCTTAAACAGCTTATTTCTGGCATCAAAAACTTCCGTCTTCAACACTCTTACTCCCTCCCATTACTTCAGTTTCTACCTTTACTCCTAAATATGCAGCTACAGCCTTTACTTGGTTCTTGAGCTCCAGATTTGCAAACTCACCTATCTCCACAGGGAAGCCTCATGGCCTTCCAAGATGAATAAAATGAAACGTCTCTCTTTGCTGTAAGCCCACCTCCTCCTCCCATCTTCCCTGTTCCTGTGAGCCATAACGCATTCACCCAATCACCAAGGGTCACGCCCTTAGAATCCTCAGGACAGCTCCTCACCCACAAGCAGGAAGGCTGGGCAGTGCGCCCTCACTGCTTGTCTCAGACCCCTCACATCCCTCATACCTGCTGTCACTGCCCCAGGTCACCTAGAAATCTGCTCTCCTCCCTCCTTTTCTTACAGCACAACAAGCCAGGTTCATCTTCCAAAGCACCGCTGTCCTCTCCAAGCTGCAGTCTCTTGCTCTCTTGCCCTTAGAGTAAGTCCGAATGCCTCACCCAGGCCTCCATGATCCAGCCAAGCTGCCCTTGCAGCCTTTCCTCCCCACACCCCACCGGTATCCTCTGGGCTGCCCAAACAGCCTCCACCAGATTCCCGGGCAGGGAAGCCATGGGGGAGTGTCCAGTGTTGGAGCTGGAAGCCAGGGACGCTGACTTTAGAACTGGCCGGTTGCTGTGGAGCCGCATGGAGTCTTCCCAGGTTTGTCTCCCTGTTTGAGGTTTGCACTTCAGAGGCCCCTCTGGGCAATAATGAACCACCGGGAGTGGTGCCAGGATAGCGACAGAGACGGACTGCCTGGAGCAGGGTCACCAGGACCAAGGCAATAACTCAGGTCTGTCGGCGACTTTGTCCACTTCGTCTGTCTCTCAGGCAATTCCTAGAGCTGTGGGAGGGCCCAGGACATGCCCACACCTAGCCGCAGTGAGGATGAGGCTGGTTACTCCTCACTTCTGTTAAATCAAACTAAATTTGGCCTAGGAGAAAGCCTCTGTACTCACATACTTGAGTTCTTACTTACGAACAACAAGCTAACTTAGTACCTAAACAAACTGAAAACTCAACTCAGCAGTATGCTTCTGTAACAATAGCTGAGTCTCAGCCAATCACAGGCAGCCAGCTGTTCAGCCCTTGTTCCAATGAGGAAAATGCTGAGCTGTAACTAACCCAGCTGTTTCTGTAGCTCACAATTTCTGTATGTCGCCTTCCTTTTTCTGTCCATAAATCTTATCTGACCATGTAGCAGCCCCAGAGTCTCTGAATCTATTCTGATTCTGGGGGCTATCAAATTCAGAAATCATTTTGGTTGTTTTTTTTTTATTATTTTATTTTTTCAATTAAACTCTGTTAAATTTATTATATCTAAAGTTGTTATTTTAACAGATTTGGTGTCAGAAGTGAGAATACAGAATAAAACTTCAGCAACCCCCAGGAACACCAGGGAACCAGACCAGATACCCGTGGAGCCAGCTGTGCCCACTGATCGCTTGTTTGTAACTGGAGGTCGTGGCTGAATTTTCTCTCAGATTCCAAGATCCAAGAATTTGTGTTCTCAGCTCTCCAAGTTGGTTTGAGCAATCTGTGGACTGGGCTGGGTTTGATATTGGATTGGATTTGATAATCAACTGGATTAGATTTGGTTAGAGGCTGAGGGCCTCAGGTGGGTTCCTTTTTGATAATGAGTTCATCTCAATTCGAAGAGTCTGGGTCTCCACCTTCTGGGACTCCAGCTACTTTTATGTATAAAATTATGGACCCAGAACATGTGCATTTTCAGAAAAATGGGTTAACCTCACTGAGACAACTTAGAAAAGATAATGGGGAAGTTTTAATTTGGTTAAAATTATTTATTTGCAAGTCATATGAGAAAAAAGGTATCAGAATCCCACACAAAAACAATAATATATATTCTTCAATTAGTATGGGTGGGGGTGGGGGCATCTAAAAGACTAAACAAATCAAAAATTGCATCCCTAAAAGATTCTTTGCAAAAAGCAAGTGAAAATCTTAAACAACAGACTAAGAACATCATGAAAGAGGACTAAGGCCGAGCACAATGGCTCACACCTGTAATCCCAGCACTTTGGGAGGTCAAAGTGGGAAAACTGCTTGAGTCCAGGAGTTCAAGACCAGCCTGGGCAACATAGTGAGACCTCATCTCTACAAAAAATAGCCAGGCGTAGTGGTTTACACCTGTAGTCCTAGTTACTTGGGAGGCTGAGGTGGGAAGATTGCTTGAGCCCAGGAGGTTGAGGCTCAGTGAGCCAAGATTGCACCACTACACTCCAGTCTGAGCAACAGAGTGAGACCCTGAATCAAAATAATGATAAATAGTAATAACAATAAATTATTTTTGTTTTTGTTTTTTTGAGATGGAGTTTTGCTCTTGTGGCCCAGGCTGGATGGAGTGCACTGGCGTGATCTCAGCTCACCACAACCTCTGCCTCCCAGGTTCAAGCAATTCTCCTGCCTCAGCCTCCCAAGGCTGGGATTATAGGTGCACACCACCACACCCGGCTAATTTTGTAGTTTTAGTAGAGATAGGTTTCACCATATTGGTCAGGCTGGTCTCAAACTCCCACCCTCAGGTGATCCACCCGCCTCAGCCTCCCAAATTGTTGGGATTACAGGCATGAGCCACTGTGTCCAGCCTATAATAAATTAATTTTTAAAATTTCCACTGGTAAGATACTTTGAAAAAAATAAGGACTATGCTCTTACTGAACTAACCACAACTATTTATTCTCTTTATCCATCCCTAACTAAATATTCTGAGTCCACTAACCTTGCTAAATTACCCTTTCACCCTGAAGACGATTGACAAAAGAGAAGGCAAACAGATGTCTTTACAAAATAAGACCTCCGATCAGCCAGGCCTTCTTGCTGTAACCACTTTAACTCCATGATCTAAAATTGAGCTTAGAGTCATTGTAAAGGACTTCCCTGATGCCAGGAGAAATCCTCAAAAATTTACTGAGGAATTTAGAATCTTCCTAGGAATGTAGGATCCAGGACTCCTTGATCTTTACCAATGTATTCACATGATATTGAGGCCTGGCAAATAGATGCCAGCAACAGAATGGAACACATGAGGAGGATATTAAAGACCCCTCCAAGACCTCCTCATGGGAAGGGCCAAAAGGAGCATGAAAAAATGCTGAACCCCTTCTAGATTCAATTTCTAAGATTTTTCACACATTTTTGTCTGCTGGTTTGCATGATGGACCAATCACATTCACCGAAAATTGATTGGTCCATGATGCAATCCTGCAGACAAGAAAAAAAAAAAGATGAACCAGTTTCAGATTATAGAACTCACTTAGAAACACTATTTCAGAAATATTCTGAGCTCAACATATGGCAAGGAGCATTTCCTGCAGAGACTGAAATGGCATTAACTGTTCTATTTATAAACAGACTTTGTCCTGAACTTCACAGTTTAATTAAAAATCATAAACCTAGATGGGAAGTGACAGATATGACTGAATTGGTGGCTGTAGCTGAACATTTTGAAAGGACTCTACAGGAAGAAAAAACCCAAATGTTAACAAGCCTATGTCCCTTCAACCTTCAAAAAGCTGCAACCTATGAAGCTTTTTCAACCAAGAGGTCCTAAAATAAGAGATTCCAAAGTATCTGCCTTTATTGCAAATGACTAGAAAACAGACACTGGAAAAGAAATTCTCTATTTTTCTGTCAGTCCACCAATAAGCCTCTTTCCTTTAGGCTAGAGAGAGCCCAAGAGATTTTAGCTCTTGTGATAATTGACCAGACTCTAAGAGAGTCCCCTGGTAAAGTGCTGTCCACAACACCTCTAAATAAACATAGAGAAACAAGAGTTAGAATAAAGGAAATCTTGTACAATCCTGGTGGATACCAAAGCCTCCTATCTATCATAAAGCCACTTTAATAGATCAACACATCACTCAGAGAAAAAATTTTTTGTTTGTTTGTTTGTTTGTTTTTAGTGGGGGTTTTGAATGAATTTCAAGAGGTTCTTATGTTTGAACTCGTTCAATTGACTTTGGGGCCATTTTCAGAAAAAAACATACTTTTGTACTATGGGATACTGCTCCAGTAAACTTGCTAGGCAAGACTTACTTTCAAAGCTAAAAGAATGCGGGCAAGATGGCCGATAGAAGGCAGGACTAGCTTGCAGCTCCTGCTCCGACTGACAGAGCAGCATGCGGAGACTCACACTGTGAACTTTTTCTCCAAGAACTACTGCAGGAACATACCAGGAAAGCTAACAGAGTCCACAGACGCGTTGAAAGAACTAGATTACTGCTGCAGGCCCCCTGAGACGTTGAAAAACTGTGAGTTTGCTTGCTTGCTTCCTCAATGGGGAAGCTGGTAGTCTAGGGCAAGTTCTCAGCCCTGGTCACCAGCTGCCTGTTAATAGAGTCCGTGATGTTGGGGGGCCACGGTGAGAATGAGACCAGCCTTTAGGACTGCAGGCTGCATGGGAGTGGGGTGAGATCTGTGATTGCTGGCTTTCCCCCACTTCCCTGGCAACCAGTATGACTCAGCAGAAGCAGACATACTCCCCATGGGAATACAACTCCATTGGACTGGGAACCACACCCCCATCTCCCAGAGCAGCCACAGCATGCCCCAACCAAGGAGAGTCTGAGATCAGACATGCCTATTCCTGCCCCCACCTGGTGGTCTTTCTCCACCCATGCTGGTAGCAGAAGACAAAGATCATAATCTCTTTGGGAGCTCTGTGGCCCTGCCCACTACCTGAGAAACCTGAATATTTAACCAGGTGTCTCTAGGGCAATTTTACATCCTCCCTATATGATTGCAGCTGATGTGCTCTTGGAAGCCCCACCTCCTGGCCAACCAACACAAAACCAGTGCACTAAACAGAAATACAAAGAAGGACCTACACAAAGTCCACGTCACTGCCCTGCTACCTCCACTGGAGCAGGTGCTGGTATCTATGGCTGAGAGACCTGAAGGATCACATCACAGGACTCACATCACAGGACTCTCCAGTGCCAGCCTGGAGCCCAGTAGCTCCGCTGGGTGGCTAGAGCCAGAAGAGCAAAAGCAATCACTGCAGTTCAGCTCTCAGGAAGCTCCATTCTTGGGGAAGGGGGAGAACACTGCATCAAGGGGGCACCCCGTGGGACAAAAGAATCTGAACAGCAGCCTTGAGTCCCAGATCTTCCCTCTGACATAGTCAATCCAAATGAAGAGGAACCAGAAAAACAATGCTGGTAATATGACAAAACAAGATTCTTTAGCACCCCCAAAAGATCACACCAGCTCACCAGCAATGGATCCAAACCAAGATGAAATATCTGGATTGCCAGAAAAAGAATTCAGAATGTCAATTATTAAGCTAAACAAGAAGGAACCAAAGAAAGGTGAAGTCCAATTTAAAGAAATCAAAAACATGATACAGGATATAAAATAAAAATTCTTCAATGAAATAGATAGCATACATAAAAAATAATCACAACTTCTGAAAATCAATGACACACTTAGAGAAATGCAAAATGCACTAGAAAGTCTCAGCAATAGAACTGAGCAAGCAGAAGAAAGAACTTCAGAGCTGAAAGACAAGGCTTTCAAATTAACCCAATCTGTCAAATACAAAAAAAAAAAAAAGAATTTTAAAAAATGAACAAAACCAGGCGCCTGTAGTCCCAGCTACTCGGGAGGCTGAGGCAGGAGAATGGCGTGAACCCGGGAGGCGGAGCTTGCAGTGAGCTGAGATCTGGCCACTGCACTCCAACTTGGGCGACAGTGAGACTCCGTCTCAAAAAAAAAAAAAATGAACAAAACCTCCAAGAATTTTGGGACTATGTTAAATGCCCAAACCTAAGAATAATTGGTGTTCCCAAGGAAGAAGAAAAATCTAAAAGTTTGGAAAACATATTTGAGGGAATAATCAAGGAAAACTCCCCTGACCTTGCTAGAGATCTAGACACCCAAATACAAGAAGCTCAAAGAACACCTGGGAAATTCATCACAAAAAGATCATCACTAGGCCAGGCGCAGTGGCTCATGCCTGTAATCCTAGCACTTTGGGAGGCCAAGGCGGGTGGATCACCTGAGGTGAAGAGTTCAAGACCAGCCTGGCCAACATGGTGAAACCCTGTCTCTACTAAAAATACAAAAATTAGCTGGACATGATGGCGGGCACCTATAATCCCAGCTACTTGGGAGGCTGAGGCAGGAGAATTGCTTGACCCCAGAGAGGAAAGGTTGCAGTAAGCCAAGATTGTGCCACTGCGTTCCAACCTGGGCAAAAGAGTAAAACTGTCTACAAAAAAACAAAGAAAAAAAATATCATCGCCTAGGCACACAGTCATCAGATTATCTAAAGTCAATATGAAGGAAAGAATCTTAAGAGCTGTGAGGCAAAAGCATCAGGTAACCTATAAAGGAAAACCTATCAGATAAATAGCAGATTTCTCAGCAGAAACCCTACAAGCTAGAAGGGATTGGGGTCCCATTTTTAGCTTCCTGAAACAAAACAATTATCAGCCAAGAATTTTATATACAGCAAAACTAAGCTACATTAATGAAGGAAAGATATAGTCTTTTCCAGATAAACAAATGCTGAGAAAATTTGCCACTGTCAAGCCAGCACTACAAGAACTGCTAAAAGGAGCTCTAAATCTTGAAACAAATCCTCAAAACACACCAAAATAGAACCTCCTTAAAGCATAAATCTCGCAGACCTATACAAAAATAACAGTGAAACAAAAACAATGAAAAAAAACCAAAATATTCAGGCAACAAGTAGCACAATGAAGAGAATAGTACCTCACATCCCAATGCTAATATTGAATGTAAACAGCCTCAATGCTCCACTTAAAAGATACAGAATGGTAGAATGGATAATGGCCGGGCGCGGTGGCTCAGGCTGGGCGCGGTGGCTCAAGCCTGTAATCCCAGCACTTTGGGAGGCCAAGACGGGCGGATCACGAGGTCAGGAGTTTGAGACCATCCTGGCGAACACGGTGAAACCTTGTCTCTACTAAAAAATACAAAAACTAGCCGGGCGAGGTGGTGGCGCCTGTAGTCCCAGCTACTCGGGAGGCTGAGGCAGGAGAATGGCGTAAACCCGGGAGGCGGAGCTTGCAGTGAGCTGAGATCCGGCCACTGCACTCCAGCCTGGGCGACAGAGCGAGACTCCGTCTCAAAAAAAAAAAAAAAAGAATTTACCAAGTTTCTGCTGTCTTTGGGAGACTCGCCTAGCACATAAAGACTCACATAAACTTAAGGAAAAGGGGTGGAAAAAGATATTCCATGCAAATGGACCCCAAAAGCGAGCAGGAGTAGCTATTCTTCTATCAGACAAAAGAAACTTGAAAGCAACGGCAGTTAAAAAAGACAAAGAGGGACATTATGTAATGGTAACAGGACTAGTCCAACAGGAAAATATCACAATTCTGTGTTTGGTGCATACCAAACACTAAAGCTCCCAAATTTGTAAAACAATTACTGCTAGACCTAAGAAATGAGATCGACAGCAACACAATAGTGAGGGACTTTAATACTCCACTGACAGCACTAGACAGGTCGTCAAGACAGAAAGTCAGCAAAGAAACAATGGACTTATACTATACCCTACAACAAATGGACTTAACAGATACTTACAGAACATTCTACCCAACAACTGCAGAATATTCATTCTATTCATCAGCACATGGAGCATTCTCCAAAGCTAAAAGAATGTATATATTCTTGTCAGAAAGAAAAGTAATCTTACAGTTTCCTGACTCTTCTGCACCAGAATTGTTATGTTCTCTATGGGCAGAAATTGATAAGATTAAAAATCAGGACTGTAATGCCCCTGATGGTTCTAAAATACCTGAATGTTTATGGGCCTTTTCCTCAACTGACACAGGAAGGATTGAAAATGTGGAATCCGCAAAAATCCAAACGATTATTCTAAACCTTTCCCTAAATTACTCCAGTAGTCACTAAAACCCAAAGCATTTCAAGGGCTCTCACCAATTGTGGAAGATTTAATTAAACAAGGACTTACAATTGTATGTACTAGTGCTGGTAATTCTACAACCCTACCAGCTGAAAAACCAGAGTCCAGAGCAAGATGGCCCACTAGTATCCCCTAGCACTGGTATCCTTCATGAAGACAGCCAGAACAACGAATAAACAACTACATGTTAGTGAAAACAACTTGAGAGAGAGTGCTGGAGTGCATCAGAGGCACAATAGAAACCCCAGTGAGCTCAGAAACTTGAGGTGGCCACATAAAGAATGGAAGGAGGCCAGGCATGGTGGCTCACGCCTATAATCCCAGCACTTTGGGAGGTCGAAGTGGGCGGATCATGAGGTCAGGGGATCGAGACCATCCTGGCTAACACAGTGAAACCCCGTCTCCACTAAAAATACAAAAAATTAGCCGGGCATGGTGGCGGGTGCCTGTAATCCCAGCTACTCAGGAGGCTGAGGCAGGAGAATGGCGTGAACCCAGGAGGCGGAGCTTGCAGTGAGCAGAGATCAAGCCACTGCACTCCAGCCTGGGCGACAGAGCAAGAGTCCGTCTCAAAAAATAATAATAATAATAATGGAAGGAAATGCCAAACCTCCACCACCGCATCTCCCAGCTGGGGTCAGCTGAAAACCAGGAGGAACTTCTTTGTCTGGTGAGGAGTTAAGCATGAGGATCCCAGCGACCCTCATCACCACCTTGGGCACCTGTAGACCTCACCGCTGTAGTCCCTTGCATTCCTTACAGGCACTGAGCCCAGCTCAAGAAGCTGCCTGGAGTTCACATAGCTGTGCTTCCTCCGAGAGAAGGAGCCGATACTGTGCTCGCCCCTGTGTGGCCCATGCAGCTACTGCACTATGTCATCTTGGAACTGGGACTACAGCTGGAGTATTATGCTGCAGGGCTAAGTACTAGCCACGGCTTCCCTTTATCCCTGAGGCTAAGATGACAATGAACTATCCCTGGCCACTGACCCAACAGCCCCATGCTGAGCTGCAACTGAAAGCAGCTGTTGTGCCCTTCCCAGGAAAGCTAAGCAGAGGTGGAGCTGCTCCACCTACCTCTCCCTCCAGCCCCTTGGGCCAGAATTGAAGCAGTAATCTTCTTCCTGGGAAAACAGTAGCTGGGCCACGCAGAGAAGTCACATCTCCCCAGTGCCTAAGGTAAAGCAGTGTCCCACATCCCAGGAAATGGTGCCCTAGCCACCTGGAGTTGTCACACACCCCAGTACCTAAGCTGAAGTGATACCCTGCATCTCAGGGAAACAATGCCTAGGCTTTCTAGAACAGTTATGCTCCCATCACCCCAAGCTTGAGCTGAAATCACACATAGTCCCCTGGAGAATATGTGCCTTGGTCAAGCTGAACAGCTGCATATTCCAGGGCTGAGCTGGTGTGGTACCCCACATCCCAGGGAAACAGAGCAGTGGCTGAGCAGAGACACCCTGTTCTACAGGCCAAACAACTTTACTACCCTGTTTTCCTGCAGCGAGACTAGTTCCTTAGAGACTGAGCTGCTGAGACAGTCCTTTCCCTGAGGAGTGGAGTCATCTCTGTATTGTTTCCTGCCCCTCCAGAGCCCAAATGACAGCTGTGCTTTACCATTCTGGAGCACTTGCTGCCACTGCCCCTGGCCTCACAGAGTCTGGGATGCTGACAAGCCCCACCATCCTAGGGTCTAGAGTCACTACTACATGGTGCTTCATCCTCTGGAACCTGAGTTGTCACTGAGCTCATTGACTCTGGTTCCTGAATTGCAGCCAGGCCCACACTGCCAGAACAACTCTTCTTCCCTGGAGTTAGGCCAGCGCTATACCCTTCCCCCCAGGGGCAGAATCACAGGCATAACTTGCCCACCTGGACCTGAGATGCCAGGGAGTTACCGAAAATCAGATATCCTGACTCTATGGGCAATCAACATCCAACTCTGCCTCAGAAAACAAACCTGCACCCCAAGACCTGGGTGCCACAATAGGTTTGTGAGACCCAGAGCCTAGAACCCTGATCCCACAGCCACTCAGAGCACATGCACGTAGAACCCAGTGCCTCTGCATCTGCCTGTAGACTATGTCAGACCTGATACTAAGAGTGATCTCGTCAGCTAAGTCTCCTCACTGTGGAGAAAATGAGACTAGGAGGACCCTAAAAGCCCTTGACACCAAGGACATTCACAACCTACACTGCTGCTGCCACAAACTTCTACAGCACAGGCTACTAAGGTACCCACAGCTATTGCTGTCGTAAAACACAGCTGAAGAAACTCCACAGAAACTAAACCACTGCACCTATCTAGAACTAGAGTGACCACACCTTTCCCAACTGGCACACTAAAACCCAAAACTGCAAGTGAAAATCCTTCTCTACAAAAACCACACTAGGAAGTTTGGAAGAGCTGATTTTTCCACCAGATGCACAGACGTCAATGTAGGGACACAAGAATCATGAAAGGATACAGAAATATGACACCACTAAAGTAACATAACAATCTACCAACAGACCCCAATGAAAAGGAAATCAACAAATTGTTGGAATAAAAGAATCCAAAATAATGATCTTTAGGAAACTCAATGAGATACAAGAAAATATAGATGATTCGATGAAATCAGGAAAACAATTCACAATACACATGAGAAATTCAACAAAGAGATGAAAATCATAAAAAAAAAAAAACAGAAATCTTGCTGCTAAAGAATTCAATGAGTGAAATAAAAAAATACAATAAAGTGTTTCAACAACAGACTTGATCAAGCAGAAGAAAGAATCTCTTAACTTGAAGACAGGTCATTTGAAATTATCCAGAAAAAGAAGTTACAATGAGAAAGAATGAAGAAAACCTACAAGACTTATACGATAGCATTAATTGAACAAATATGCATTTTGTGAGAATACCAGAAGGAGAAGATAAAAGGTGGAGAAAATTTGTTTAATTAAACAATAGCTGAAAACTTCCCAAGTCTGGGAACAAATATGAACATCCAGACCCAAGAAGCTCAAAGGTCCCCAGATAGATTCAACTTGAAAAGATCCTCTCTAAGGTACATTGTAGTCAAACTATCTTAAGTCAAAGACAAAAAAATTCTAAAAACAGTAAGAGAAAAGTGTCATCATATACAAGACTGAAGCAGATTTCTCTGCAGACAACCTTATAGGGCAAGAGAGAATGGGATGATATAGTTTCTTTTCTGGCAGAAAAAAAAAAATTGCCAACAAAGAATACTATACCCAGCAAAGCTATCCTGCAGAAACGAGGAAGAAATAAAGTCTCTCCCAAAAAAGCAAAAACTAAGTGAATTAATCACCACTACACTGGCCCTACAATAAATGTTTAAAGGAGTCCTACATCTGGAAATGAAAAAATGATATCTACCATCATGGAAACACACAAAAGTGTGTAAAACTCACTGGTAGAGGAGATGCACAAGTGAGAAAGAGAAAGGAGTCAACTGTTAGAGTCAACTGTTACGACTATAGAAAATCACTAAACTGCAATGAAAATAAGAGGAAGGAACAAAGCATATACAAAACAATCAGAAAACAATATAGAACATGATGAAAATAAATCCTCACCTATCAATAACAACCTTGAATGTAAATGGATTAAATTCCCCACTTAAAAGATACAGACTGGCTGAATAGATTTTTAAAATGATCCAACTATATGCTGCCTACAAAACAAACTCATTTTATCTGCATAGATACATATAGATTGAAAGTGAAGGACTGGAAAAAGGTATTCCATGCAAACAAAAGTCAAAAGCAACCAGGAGTAACTATATCAGAAAAAAACTAACTTTAAATAAAAAACTGTAGAAAGAGACAAGGTCACTATATAATAATAACATAACCAATTCAGTAAGAGAATACGAAACATTTTCCAGGATAGACCACATGTTAGGTCACAAAACAAGTCTCAACAAATTTAAAAGAAGTGAAACGATATTCTTTTTTTGTTTTAAGAGATGGGGTCTTGCTATGTTTCCCAAGCTGGAGTGCAGTTGCCATTCAAAGGCACGATCATAGCACACTTCAAGCTTGAACTCCTGGGCTCAAGTGATCCTCCCACCTTAGCCTCCCAAGCATCTGGAACTTCAAGCACATGCCACTGTGCCTAGCTTTAAGTATCTTTTCTGACCATAATGGAATAAAACTAGAAATTGGTAACAAGAGAAACTTTTGAAATTCTACAAATACATGGAAATTTACATGGAAATTCTACAAATACATGGCTCCTGAAAAACCAATGGGTCAATGAAGAAAGTAAGAAGAAAATTTTAAAGTTTATTAAAACAAATGAAAATGAAACATAACATACCAAATCTATTGGATACAGCAAAAGCAAAGCAGTATTAAGAGGGAAGTGTATAGCAATAAATGCCTATATCAAAAAAATAAAGAGGCTTCAAATAAATATCCTAATGATGTATCTCAAGGAACTAGAAAAGCAAGAAGAAAACAAATCAAAAATGAGTAGAAGTTAAAAAAAAAATAAAGATTAGAGCAGGAATAAACAAAATGGAGACAAAAATACAAAATATCAATGAAATGAAAATTTGGTTTTTTGAAAAGATAAAATCAACAAACCATTAGCTAGACTATCCAAGATAAAAGAGAAATGACTCAAGTCAATAAAATCAGAAATTAAAAAAAAAAAAAAAAAACACTGGTCGGGCACAGTGGCTCATACCCGTAATCCCAGCACTTTGGGAGGCTGAGGTGGGTGGATCCCTTGACCTCAGGAGTTTGAGACCAGCCTGGGCAACAGAGGGGGACCCTGTCTCTACCAAAAATACAAAAATTAGCCCAGCATGGTGGTGCACACTTGTGGTCCCAGCTACTCTAAAGGCTGAGGTGGGAAGATCACTGGAGCCCAGCAAGTTGAAGCTGTAGTGAGCCATTATCACACCACTGCACTCAGCCTGGGTGACACTGAGACCCTGCCAAAAAAAAAAAAAAAAAAAAAAAAGGGGGGGGGGAGAGAGAGAGAGAGGAAACAGAGAGAGAGAAAGAAAGAGAGACAGAGAAGAGAGAGAAAAAGAAAGAGAGAGAGAGAAAGAAACAAAGAAAGAAAGAAAGAAAGAAAGAAAGAAAGAAAGAAAGAAAGAAAGAAAGAAAGAAAGAAAGAAAGAGAAAGAAAGAGAGAGAAGAATCACAACAAATACCACAGAAATACAAAAGATTGTTAGAGACTCATACAACTATATGCCAACAAATTAGAAAACCTAGAAGAAATGAATTAATTCCTGGACACATACAACCTACAAAGATTGAATCAAGAAGAAATAGAAAGTTTAAACAGGCCAATTACAAGTAATGAGGTTGAATCTGTAATAAAACGTCTCCCATTAAAGAAAAAAATCCTGGCTTTCTGATATACAAGTGGTTGATAAACACAATGACTTTTGTACTCTTAGAAACAGAAGAAGCTAGCACCCATTGTTTCACTCCTCTGTTTATTCTATCTAGTTATATAAAATATGACATGCCTACTTATTTAGAAAAAAAGTGTCTACAAAAAGTGCATCGGTAGTGGTAGAGGTCAGGACAGTGGCTACGTATGGGTCTGGTTGAAGTATTGACTGAGAAGGAACATGAGGTGACATTCTGGGGTGATGAAAATATTTTGTTTTTTTATTTTAATTTTGTTTATTTATTTATGCAATATGGAGACGGAGGTCTCACTACGTTGCCAAGGCTAGTCTCAAACTCCTAGACTCAAGTGAACCTCCTGTCATGGCCTCCCAAAGTGCTGGGAATACAGGCATGAGCCACCACGCCTGGCTGAAATGTTTCAAATGTTAATGTGGATGGAAAGAGTAGGTGTATATGTAAGTAAAAATTAATTGAGATATTCATATGATTCATGCACTTTATGTACCTCATTGAATGTATTTTATACTAAATTTTAAAAATAATAAATAGAAGGAAATTTAAAACTAAAAAAATTAAAACAACCAACTGGATGAGGTTAGAGATTTGTTGACACTTTACAGGCAATTAACAAACTTGTAATACCAAATTTCCTGTAATTTCAAATCCTAAAACTTTATTATCTAATGTGCCCACTAATTCAATGTGGCTTATGGTAATATACCTTTGATCAACCTTCTTTAGCATTCCAGTTCATAAAGAGAGTCAACTTATTTGCTTTTACTTGGAAAAATTAGCAGTATACCTTCACTATATGAATTTTTCCCAGGCAGTACACCAGAACTCAATGACCCCACAGTTTCCTCAAAATTTTACTTTTTATTCAGTATGTAGATGGCCTGTTGCTATGTTCTCCCACTAAAAAATGACTGCTTTGAGGCCGGGCGCAGTGGCTCAAGCCTGTAATCCTAGCACTTTGGGAGGCCGAGACGGGCAGATGGCGAGGTCAGGAGATCGAGACCATCCTGGCTAACACGGTGAAACCCCGTCTCTACTAAAAACTACAAAAAACTAGCCGGGCAAGGTGGCTGCGCCTGTAGTCCCAGCTACCTGGGAGGCTGAGGCAGGAGAATGGCGTGAACCCGGGAGGCGGAGCTTGCAGTGAGCTGAGATCCGGCCACTGCACTCCAGCCTGGGCGACAGAGCGAGACTCCGTCTCAAAAAAAAAAAAAAAAAAAAAATGACTGCTTTGAAATGGATTCCGTTTACCTTTTACAGCAACTCATACATAAAGGTCACAAGGTTTTGATGGAAAACTTCCATTTTCATGAGAAAAAGTCCACTATTTGGGACATGACTTAACTACTGAAGAGTTTCTCTCTCACCTGAGAGAATAAAAACTATTTAAAGTTGTCCTCAGCCTGCAACCAAACGACAATTAGCAGGTTTTCTTGTATTTGCAGGATATTGTAATCCTGGGTTCTGAATTGCTCCTTAATGGCCTCACCATTGTATGAGCTCGTTAGAAATGCAGCACCAGATCCTTTACTTTGGGAAGATAGTTATGAACAGGATTTTAACCAAATGGCATTGACCTCACAACAGTCCCCAAGCTTTAGGACTTCTAGATTACACTAAACCTTTAACCTTGTTCATTTGTCAATGTAGCAATCAGTCATTAGAAGTTCTTACCCAAGAACATGGCAGAGCACATAGGCCTATTGCATATTATAGCCTGCAATTAGACTCAGTAGCTAAGGTATATTTGAATTGTATTAAAACAGTAACAGCAGTCGAGTTGGTGAAAGCTTCATCTGAGCTGGTGAAGGAACTTAATTTGCAAGTCCCATTATGCTGTGGAAAGTCTATTAAATTCCAGCCAAACAATATTTTTCAGCAAATAGGCTAAACTCTTATGAAATTCTTTTCCTGTCTCCTTCTAATCTTGGTATAAAATACTGCTATCTGTTTAACCCTGCTACTCTATTAACTCTGCCTGATGATGGTGAAGATCACAATTGTGCGAGTGTAGCATCAGAAATAGTCACCCCTTGTGTTGACTTACAGGATACTTCATTGGATCATCTTGAGTTAATACTTTTCTTGATGAGTCCTATGCCATAACCTCAGAAGGAAAAGATCAGGCAGGGTATGTCATTACTACTCAAAATGAGTTAATAAAGATGGGATTTCTTCCTCAATTTAAGTCAGTTCAACTTGTAAAGCTTTTTGCTCTCACCCAAGCTTGTCATATAGCTAAGGACAAGTCAGTCAATATTCACACAGATAGCAGATATGCTTTTGAAGTAACACACAGTTTGGGCATGTTCCAGAAACAATGAAAGCTTCTCACTGCTATTAGGACTCCTATCAAAAATGGGCTCCTTTCTGCTATGCTATTACCATTACAGATTGCCATTATTAATACTGAAGCTCAACCTGTAAAACTGAATCTGAATATCAAGGGAATGCCCTAGCAGATTTTTATGCTAAATCAGTGCTGAAATGTTTGAATATGCAACTTGAATTAACTCTGTAAGATTGATCCAAATCAATTCCCTTATGAAGACCTATTTAATAAACAGTGCAGTGCATCTGATTTGGAAAAACAAAATTGGTATCTGAAAGTATGTAAGTTCAATTTAAGCATGGAGTCACAGAGGGCCTGGACAGCCACCTGGTCCTTCTTGAGTCTTTGAAGTTTCCATTGTTAAAATCTCTGCACTCCAGAACTCATCATGGAACAGAAAAAATGATACAAATTATGAAAAAATATTGGTGGGGTAATTGTTCTAAAATTACTAAAAATGGGTTATAACCAATGTTTGTTTTGTCAGACTCACGATTCTGGGAGAACAAAACTTCAGGAGGTATATTTCTGCTACACGATGGACCATTTGAACATTTAGAGATGGACTTCATTCAGTTGCCACCCTCAGTGGAGTATCGGTACGTACTTGTAGCAGCTTGTATGTTTTCCAGTTGGTTAGGGGCTTTTCTATGTAGGAAGGCCAAAGCTGTGGCAATAGCTAATAAACTATTAGAAAATGTGTTTCCTTTATGAGGCATTCTTAGAGAAATCTCCAGTGATAGGTAAACTCACTTTATGGGACAAGTTATAATGCAGTTTAAAAAGGTGTTATAGACACATTGGCACTACCATTGTGTCTATCCCACTCAGTCTTCCGGAAAGATTGAAAGAACAAATGGTAGGCCGGGCGCGATGGCTCACACCTGTAATCCCAGCACTTTGGGAGGCCAAAGAGGGCAGATCACAAGGTCAGGAGATCAAGACCATCCTGGCCAACATGGTGAAACCCCGTCTCTACTAAAAATACAAAAATTAGCCAGGTGTGGTGGCAGACACCTGTAATCCCAGCTACTTGGGAGGCTGAGGCAGGAGAATCGCTTGAACTCCGGAGGCAGAGGTTGCAGTGAGTAGAGTTTGCACTACTGCACTCCAGTCTGGTAACAGAGCGAGACTGTCTAAAAAAAAAAAAATTAAAAAAAAAAAAGAACAAATGGCATCTCAAAACCGAAACTGGAAAAGTTAACTGAGTCACTTGGCCAAAATGTACTACCATTAGCTTTAATGGCAACCTGATCCACTCCCACTGGAAACCACAAGTTGACCTCCTATGAAATAGTCACTGGAAGACCTATGCCCCTAATAATAGAACTTCATGCATCTCCCACTCTCCATTTAGTTTGACTAAATAGTGCAAGGCTTTAATGCGTTATGCCAAAGCGTATCTTCCCCAGGTAAAGGAAGATTTTTGTGATCCACTGACTGAGGACAATCAAACCATTCATGATCTAGGACCTGGTGACTGACTGGGTCTTCTGAAAACTACGTCAGAGGAACACCGCTCTCGAACTCCCTTGAAAGGAACCATACCAAGTTCTTCCACCACCCATACTTCAGTGAAACTTTGGGGCTTTGAAACTTGGGTTCACATCTCACAACTCAAAAGAACTGCTTCAGACTTTTAGAACGGTATACCTGTTGAAGACTTTAAGGTAAAGCTATTAATAGAAAAATGTATCCCAGAAGCAGATGACATACTAGACTTGAACAACTTTCCTAAGATAACAGATCAAGACTTTTATGCCATCATGGAAGCTTTATGTTTTTTCTTTTTTCCTCATTTTCTGCTGTCCTAATCCTTTCCTTTTGCCTTCAGGAAAATCCATGGGACCATAAGAAGTGGATAGCTTCAACTCTAGCTTATGCTCTGGCTGGGTACAATGGTGCATGCCTGTAGTCCCAGCTACTCAGGAGGCTGAGACAGGTGGACGCTTGAATCTAGGAGTTTAAGTACAGCCTGGGCAAGACCTTGTTTCCAGAAAAAGGAAAGGAAAGGAAGGGGAGGGGAGGAGTGGGGAGGGGAGGAGAGAAGAGGAGAGGAGAGGAGAGGAGAGGAGAGGAGAGGAGAAAGGAGAGGGGAGGGGAGGAGAGGAGAGGAGAGGAGAGGAGAGGAGAGGAGAGGAGAGGAGAGGACAGGACAGGGGAGGAGAGGAGAGGAGAGGAGAGGAGAGGAGAAAAGTCGAGCAATTGTTGGGTTCGTGGGCTAACGCCAAGGAAAGGAGAGGAGAGGAGAGGAGGAAAGAGGAGGGGAGGGGAGGGGAGGGAAGGAGTCAAGTAAGGGAAGGAAAGGAAAAGAGAGGAAAGGAGAGGAAAGGAAAGGACAGGAGAAAAGCCGAGCAGTTATTGGGTTTGTGGGCTAATGCCAGGGTCAGAAAACAATTCCACTGATGTCAATGCCTCTCCATGTTCCCAATGAGAGTCACCCTGAAATTTCAAAGGAAGAATGGAAAGCTATCCTTGATATTTATTTTAAAGATGACTGCAGCTTACTTCACTGCACTTGCTAGAAGCAACACTCTAGGTCAGGCATAGTGGCTCACGCCTGTAATCCCAACACTTTGGGAGGCCAAGCAGGGGTGGATAACTTGAGGCCATGAGTTCGAGACCAGCCTGGCCAACATGGTGAAACCCCGTCTATACTAAAAATACAAAAATTAGCCAGGTGTGGTGGCACGTGCCTGTAATCCCAGCTACTAGGGAGGCTGAGGCAGAAAATCGCTTGAACCCAGGAGGCGGGGGTTGCAGTGAGCTGAAATCCTGCCACTGCACTCCATTCTGGGAGATGGAGCAAGACTCCGTCAAAAAAAAAAAAAAAAGAAAAAAAGAAAAGAAAAAGAAAAAGAAACAACACTCTAACTTGAAAAAGAATATTGTGCTTCCAGGTATCACGCACTGAAGACCTGGGAATTACCTGTGTGGGTACAGGTATTGCTTGTATCATGTAACCAGATAAAATTCAGTAGGATCCTTTTTTACTAAAGGTGGTTATACACCCTTACAGCATGTTATTAAAAGACTACAAAAAAGTGAATTTTTCACAGGAACTTGTGTAGGAGGTATGCGGATTTTGGGGTGAACACATTTAACTGACCCCCGCTCCAGCACAATTAAGTGGCCCTCTTTTCCAATGGCTCGGTGCTTCTACTGGGTCTGGGTGGTATGCTTATTCTGTTCTGCCTGCTCACTGGTTTGGATCTTGCTTTCTGGCTGGCTCCCTTCTGCCTTTCAAATAGTTTCCTCTGAATGTTCCCATAGTAGTTTCTATGATCGAAGGCCAAAATGGTCAATAATCAAAATTAGCACCAACTTTGAAACTGATGAAGATAAGCTAGTTTCCACTGAGGAAAGAGTCCAGTGGGATTCCTGGGGGCCCACTTTCAGCAATAGTGAGGTACCAGAAGGATGCAATTTAAAGCTAATCCATAAATTAAGAAAAATCTTGAATTTTGCAGTGAATCAGACTTCCTAAGGTTTCAAACAAGTAGAAGCCCCTCTCTGAAAATGAATGATAATGTATGCATTCAACAAAGCCACTCAATGGAACATCATGTAGCTTAAGTTCCCTTTTTATTTAAGTTGAGGGCTTCTGTTTGCTATTGAGCAAAACTGAATGTTCTACCTATTTCTCCCTTGATTTTGTTATTACAGAAAGCTATATTTAAAAGGTGGCTGATACTGCTGTTTTCTTAGATACTGCCACCAGATACATTAAGGAAATCTCTCAAGAGAAAGGAACAGATGATGTGTTTATGGGAGCAACTGACAGGTGGTTTGTAAGCATTCTGAATGGTAAATGGCAAGCTTGCCTTTTTCCAAGGTTTTCTGAAGTACAAATTTCTTCCCTTAGGTCTCTAGGTTATTATGACTTGTGTTTCCAGGTAACAACAAAAATGGCCTTTTAAAATCAGGCCATTTTACAGCGAACTATGGTTCTTAATCATCACCAAATCCTGAACGAAGGACTATGATTAATTAGAGTCAAATATTGTTGAGCTGCCTATATTGTCTAAACTTTGACCTGTTTGATTTTGTTAGTTTTGTTGAGTTCAGTTCCTAGAATTTGTTGAGGAGTACACTTTGTGTTTGTTTGTTTTTGTTTGTTTGTTTGTTTTAAGAGGTAGTGTCTGTGTATGCTGCCCAGGCTGAATTCAAACTTCTAGGCTTAAGAGATCCTCCTGCCTCAGTCTCTCAAGTAACTGGGACTACAGGCTCATACCACGGCAACCAGCTGGTCTTTTCCTATTATTTTCTTGATAGTCATAATAGTCCCCTGATATGGTTTGGCTCTGTGTTCCCACCCATATCTCACCTTGAATTGTAATAATCCCCACATGTTGTGGGAAGAACCTGGTGGGAGGTAATTGAATCACAGAGACAGGTTTTCCCATGCTATTCCCGTGGTAGTGAACGAGTCTCATGTTCTCCCACACAAGCTTTCTTGCCTGCCACCATGTAAGATATCCCTTTGCTCTTCCTTCATCTTCCTACATGTTTGTGAGGCCTCCCCAGCCATGTGGAGCTGTGAGTCCATTAAACTTCTTTCCTTTATAAATTACCCAGTCTTGGGTATGTCCTTATTAGTAGCATGAGAACAGACTAATATATCCCCCTGGTGCACGGCATCATCTCAAGTCTTAAAAGTTTTCTAGGCAGCCAGCCACTGAGCATTGAACAGTCCCACCTCAAGTACATCAGCAAGAACATTAAAAACTTGTTTTACTGATGTGATGTTGTGACTTATGAATCCATGCCAAAACCAAATAAGTCATTATGATAGTGACAGGATGGTGTCAATGCCCAGAGTTTTGGTCAATCTCTCAAAATTGAGAGGCTGGCCCAAAGGAGGGTAATTATTAAATCAAACTAAATTCAGCCTGAGAAAGCCACCATATTTGAGTTCTTTTTTCTTTTTTTTTCCGATGAAGTTTCACTCTGTTGCCCAGGCTGGAGTATAGTGGCACGATCTCGGCTAACTGCAACCTCCGCCTTCCAGATTCAAGCAATTCTCCTGCCTCAGCCTCCCGTGTACCTGGGATTACAGACATGTACCACAACACCGGGCTAATTTTTGTATTTTTAGTAGAGACGGGGTTTTCCCATGTTGCCCAGGCTGGTCTTGAACTTCTGACTTCAAATAATCCACCCGCCTCAGCCTCCCAAAGTGCTGGGATTACAGGCGTGAGCCACCACACCTGGTCACTTAAGTTCTTATGTATGAATGGCAAACTAACTTAGTATTAAACAAACTGAAAAAGCTAATTTAGGAGTGAGCTTCTGTAACAATAGCTAAGTCTCACCCAATCACAACAGCCATGCATTAGTCAATCACAGGCAGCCATCTGTTCAGAGCGTGTTCAAATAAGGTGAATACTGTGCTATGACCAGTGCACCTGTCTCTCTACCTCACTTTTATTTTCTGTCCTTTGCTTTTCTTCTTCTGCCGTAAATTTATCTGCCCATACAGTAGCCCTGAAGTCACTCTGAATCTGTTCTGATTCTCAGGACTGCCAGATTCATGAATCAATTTTTTTTCTTTTTCTTGCTCAGTTAAACTCTGTTAAATCTAGTTTGTCTAAAGTTTTTCTTTTAACCCTGCCAAGTAGCTCTTTCCATCTGGTTCTTGTCTCACGATCTAAGTGTTTCTGTGCCTTTTCATCTCTGAAACAGAGTCACCTGGCATTGGTAACACTGTGTTCTGATCATCTCTAATGGGAAACTAGCTCTAAAGAAGCTGTTTACTATTACAGTCAGAAATTCACATCTTTTACTGTTGTGCTTTTGTGTTGTGTTTTAAAGATAGCATCATGTGGCCTTCTTTCTCAAGAGCCTGAAGGAGCCTTTGGACTAAAGCAATAAAATTCTGACCTTTAAAAAAATATATATCACATAACTTTCTACCTTTAAAAATTGTATAACATTTTTTATTCTAAAATAAAAAGCATAGGTACACAAACCTAAGCTTTATTCCCAAAAAAGATGTTTCCTAAGGGAATATATTCAGGTTACAAAATGCTGTTTTTAGGGAGCTAAATGATAACTTATGGACACAGAGAAGGAAACAACAGATACTGGGGCTTACTCGACGGGGGAGGGTGGCAGGAGGGAGAGGAGCAGAACAGGTAACTATCAGGTACTGAACTTAATACCTGGGTGATGTAATAATATGTATACCAAAACCCCGTGACAGGTGTTTATCTGTGTAACAAACCCTCACATGTACCCCTAAACCTAAAATAAAAATGTTGTTTTAAATGCTGTTTTTTTCTTCAACGTATTTAGCTATTTCAGTGATTCCCAAATGATTTATACTCTATTTCTCATTACATGTTAGATTGTCGGGTCAGTGAAAAAACAAAATCAGTTAGAAGCTTCTTCTTTCTTTTTTTCTTTTTTTTTTTTTTTTTTTTTTTTTGAGATAAAGTCTCACTCTGTCGCCCAGGCTGGAGTGCGGTAGTGTGATCACAGCTCCCTACAACCTCCCCCTCCCGGGTTCAAGTGATTCTCCTGCCTCAGCCTCCCAAGTAGCTGAGACTACAGGTGCCACTATGCCCGGCTAGTTTTTGTAGAGATGCGGTTTCACCATGTTAGCCAGGCTAGTCTAGAACTCCTGGCCTCAAGTGATCCGCCTGCCTCAGCTTCCCAAAGTGCTAGGATTACAGGCGTGAGTCACCGCACCTGGCCTGGAAGATTCATTTCACAAAAATTTTAATTTAGAGTTTATATAATTTTTAAAAATAGTTGAAGAGTATCTCTATTCTATAGGCAAATTAACAATTAATAGAGCCCTCAGTATGTGTCACAATAACTATAGCTTAGATATACCTCACTATATCTAAAACATATATTTAATTTATAGGAAAGAAAATCATGAAAAATGAATTCAGGAGGAAGACTATAACTTAAAACAAGGTGAACAGTGATGATTCAGGGAAGAAAGAGGATGCCTGTGGTCTGTTCATCACTTTCCTCTATACCAAGATGGCCCCTTCAGCTTTGCTTATAATAAAGAGAAAACAACCAAATACTTTTGAAGAATAGGCCAATAATACTAAATAATCATTAAAAAGAAGTTATGTGCTAACGTAAAAAGTATCACGTAAAAAGCCCTTCCAGATAAATTGTGGGTTTTGTATTGTTTTTGTAGATTTTTATATTTTTTTTGTAGAGAGGTCTCACTATGTTGCCCAGGCTAGTCTTGAACTCCTGGCCTCAAGCTCCAGCGCTGGCCTCCCAAAGTGCTAGGATTATAGGTGTGAGCCACCGCACCCAGCCCCAGATAAATTGCTGGGGAATTTTTAGAAAAATCCAGAATACGCCTATAATCCATCCTGGCCAACATGGAAACAAGGGATCAAAGAAAACCAATGTCTAAGAAATTTAGGAGGCACACATGGACAGGACTTAATGATGAATTAGATAGGAGAGGTGAGAGAAAGAGAGACGTCAAGGACGGATCTTAGGTTTCTAACTTGGGAAATTGCATGGATGCTGCGCCCTGAGCCATGCATGAGACTCTGGAGAGAAGCAAGATTGGAGGGGAAAAAGGTGAGTTCATTTTTTGAACACATGAGGTTTAGCGCAAGTAAGATATTCAAGTGGAGGTTTCTAGTAAGGAATAGATCAGGAAGCCAGAGGGTTGAGCAGGAGAAACTGCAGGGACCTGGAAACTAAGGGCATCCTTAGCATGTAAAAGCCGGAGGTATAGCCCAGGGAATAGCTGAGATTACCCGGAGAGAATGAGTAGAATGTATGGAGAAAGATTGGACAGATTCCTGAGGAATACTAGCAATTAAAGTGCCTGTAGACAAGTCAGAGTTTACAAAGGAAACTGAGAATAAGCCACTAGAGAAAAGGGTAAAAGATAAACCAAAGGGGCATAATCAGGAAAGTAAAAGTAGAAAACAAAGGGAGGGTTCGTAGTGGGAAACGCCCCCACTACCGTTGAGAGGTCAAGAGACAAAAATCCCATTGAATAGAGTGTGGTGACTCAGATTCTCACTGCTACTTACTCAGTGACCTTAGACCTGTTATTAATTTTACACTGAGCCTCATGCATAAGTTGGAATGATTGCATTGTATTTAGGTTGGCATTTTAATACATGTTCAGTAAATCTTAGCCATTATTATTCAATGGCATGAAAAACTATTAGGGACTTTGTTAATCGGGAAGTGCCAAATTAGAGTGACTTTTAGCTGAAGGCGACAGTGCAATTGAGCACTTGAGAGAGGTTGTTTAAATGCAAATAAGCAGTTCCAGGAAGGAAGAGATAGAAGATAGAGAAGACAGGCTTTCAATGGGAATAAAGTAAAGCAACACAGAAGAACAGGCATGGCAAGAAGCCATGTTGTATGTCTCTATAGAAATACAAAAAATTAGCCGGGCGTGGTGGTGCGCACCTATAGTCCCAGCTACTCGGGAGACTGAGGCAAGGGGTATCACTTGAACCTGGGAGGCAGAGGTTGCAGTGAGCTGAGATCGTGCCATGGCACTCCAGAACCTGGCAACAGAGAGACTCCGTCTCAAAAAAAAAAAAAAAGAAAGAAAGAAAAAGAAAAATCCAGAACATCACCCATTTCTATTTTAAAAGGGCTGTTCTGTGGGCACCAGGGTTATAGGTCGAAGTAATAACCTGGCCTATGGCCATACCACCCTAAACGTGCCTGATCTCGTCTGATCTCGGAAGCTAAGCAGGGTCAGGCCTGGTTAGCACTTGGATGGAAATAGTAATCTGCCTGTTTTTTCTGTGTGTTTGCCTCCTCTCTCAATGGTGCCCCAAGGGCTGAGTGGCAGTGTTTTCTCCTCCAGCCCATGCCTAAGCAGGAACAATGATTTAAAAGCCCTCACTAGAGAAAATTTCCTTTATGCATATTTGTAGAACCAGTTTTTCCTCTCCCAGAGGTAATGTAAGACTGTGCCTGTGGAAAGGAAGAAAAAGGCAGGGTGGTGCCAGATGAAGGGCAGAGAAGATGGATGAGGAATCAACGAAGTGTGAGGGAGGAGACCAGGGAGAGGATGAGCTCCCATCAAGTGTGGCTCCATCACTAACTCCTCAGCTGACATCCACCAGCTGGTCAACAGCTCTAGGCACTTGTAAGACTCCTGAACAGAAGAGAAATGAACAGTCGGGATGAACTAACTAGATTATGCTGCAGTAACACCCTCCAACTCTCAGTGGTTTAAAACAATAAAAGAAAACCCTGTATATCTCTACTCACAACATCAGATGTGTGGATTTTCCACACCAAGCAATTCTCCAACTCTCCTGACACCAACTGCATGTCCTGCAATTCAATTCTGATATTATCCACACAGAGTGGGCACAGACCCCACACATTACAGGCTCAATTACACAAGTCCCGGGCCTCTGGTACTTCTGACCAACTTGGCTAAAAATTAGGGGTTTCCACAACCCTCTTCTTGTGTTTGATAATCTGCTTTCGTGACTCACAGAACTCAGGAAAACACCTTACTTATGTGTGCTTTTATTTATTTACTTAAATTTTGTAGAGACAGGGTCTCACTATATCACCCAGGCTAGTCTTGAACTCCTGAACTCAAGGGATCCTTCCACCTCAGCCTCATGAGTAGCTGGGACTACAGGTGAGCCTGACCACTCCCAGCTCCTAACTTATGGTTACTGGTTTATTATAAAAGATACAAATGAACAGTCCAGATGAAGAGGTACATAGGGCAAGGTGGGAAAGAGGCATGGAGCTTCCCTGCCCTCTCCAGATACACCACCCTCCCAGCACCTCCATGCGCTCACCAGCCTGGAAGCTCTCCAAACCCCTTCATTTAGGGTTTTTATGGAGTTTCCATTATGTAAATGTGATTGAGTCAACCATTGGCCACTGGTGATCAGGCTCAATTCCCATCCCCCTTCCTCTCCCTGGAGGTGGAGTGCCTGGAGCTGAAAGTTCCAGCCCTCTAATCACATGGTTGCTTCCTCTGGCAACCAGCCCCTCTCCTCCTAGAGCCACCCCATTAGCATAAACTCATGGTTGAAAGGGCTTATTATGAATAGAAAAAGATGCTCCTTCTACCAGTACCACTCAGGAAGCTACAAGGGAACTAGGGACTAACACCAAATACATATCTCTTATTACACCATGATATCGCAAAAGGTTAATTATGCTCACACTATATGCCCGTAAAGGGTTGGCTGGGGGCTAGCTCTCCTCCATGTCATTCATCTTTTGAAGACAGAGTCTCGCTTTGTCACCCAGGCTGGAGTGCAGTGGCGTGATCTTGATTCACTAAAACCTCCACCTCCCAGGTTCAAATGATTCTCCTGCCTGAGCCTCCCAAGTAGCTGGGATTACAGGTTTGTGTGTCACCGTGCCCGGCTAACTTTTGTATTTTTAGTAGAGACGGGGTTTTCACCATGTTGGCCAGGCTGGTCTCAAACTCCTGACTTCAGGTGATCCACCAATCTTGTCCCCAAGATTCAGAACACTTTTTTCCAGACCGAAGGCCAGACCATGACACTTACTATGTCATCCCTGACCTTATAGCAGAGAAATAACTATGGAGACTCTGATCTTGACTTGGGGCAAGAAAGTCCAACATATTAATTCCCTAAGAAGTCTCAGATTTCCATCTGGGATCACTCCCCACTACTATCCTGGGGCCCATGAAAGGGCCAGGGGCAGGACAGGAGCTCAGGGAAGGTGTGCCAGGTAATTTGAGGGGTAAGAAGCTGCCCTCACAGAGCCCTGCCTTACGTACTTTCTTCCACCTTGGTGCTTTCTTCCATCACAAGAGGACTGGGAGTCGAAAGGCAGTTGGTTTGGGGAAGGAGGCAGATTGAATAACAAAGTGAGACTCAGTCTAACAGGTGCATGACCCAGAACCTAGCCTGTGCCTGGTTCAGCCACATGGTCTGCCTCCCACCTCCAGGCATGTGTCCATGATAGTTAGAGAGGACTGCTGAAGACATGGAAGATGTCCTTCCTCCTTAGAGAACCTTCTCAGGACAGAGTCTTGGAGCCAGGGCCATGGGGAAGATGAGCATAAGTGCAAGTCTTAAAAATAGAAATGTGATTCATTCTCTCCTCATTCAACAAATATTTCATTATTTTGATTCACCAAGTATTATTGATCAGCAAGGAGCCCAGACCATGATGGGAACTGAGGGATGTACAAACGAGTCTGAGAACGAGCCCCCATACTCACCAAACCTTCAGCCCAGAGGGCAATAGGACATGCAGCCAAACCCGGCGTCCAGGACCCAGAAAAGCTCACAAACGGCACGGGAGCAGTTTGGTGGGAGGCCGAAGGAAGAAAGGACTAATTCCTGCTGGAGACCCCAAAGCCTTTCCTGGCAAATGTTCAGCCAAATTCATGGCCTCTTTTGAAAGGAGCTGGATAGGACCAGTCTCTCTTGTAATCTTTTTCTCTAAGGCAGGCTGTCCTGCTGGGAGGAGAAGGAATGTGAAGATTTTCCTAGAATTTCACTGGCAGCTATGTTCTGGGGAACAGGACTAATAAAGTGTTTAAAATTCAGAAGCGTGATAAAACAAAAAATAAGTATTTGGTTTATGTCCCCAGTTCTTGGTACACTGTTCCTAAAACCCTTGGAATCTCCATAATGATAAGAGTGACTTTTGTATGCTAATGAGATGACAGGTGGCTGAGGGCCCATGGATAGTTTTAGGATGGGGTCTCCTTGCCAGAAAGCCCAAGGCGTGATTAGAGGGTTGGGACTTTCAGCCTCATCCCTGAACCTCTGGAGAGGGGAGAGGGGCTGGAAAGTGAGTCCAGCCAATGGCCAATGATTTAGTCAATCATGGTTATGTAATGAAACCTCCATAAAGTCCCTACATTACAGGATTTGGGGAGCTACCAGGTCGGTGAACGCCTTGAGGTGCCAAGAGCATGGCTACTGGGAAGAGGGCGTGGAAGCTCTGTGCCCTTCCCAAATGCTCTGCCTGGTTCAGCTGTTCCATCTGGCTGTACATGAGTGGTGTCTTTTGAAATTAACTGGTAATAGTGAGTTAAGTAGTTTCCTGAGACATCTGAGATATTCTTGCAAATTTTCAAACCTGAAGAGGGAAGCTGTGGAAATCCCCATCTTTGTAGCCAAGTCAGACAGAAATGTGGGTAACCTGGGCACCCAATACTTGCAACTGGTGTCTGAAGTGAGCACAGTCTTGTGGGACTCAGTCCCTAAACCTGTGGAGTCTCGAACTGAATTGAATTGTTGGACATTCAGTTTGTGTCAAAGAAATGGAGAATTCATTGATGTAAGCAAAAAACCTACCAAGACAAAGGTTCAGGCGGCAGGTGTTGCCACCTTTTCCACGTCAATGAGCAAAGCCACGCACAGGCTGCCCAGGCCCAGTTTTCAGGAGTGTAGATGCTGAACAGTGTCCTCAGTCCCTCTCTTTGAGTCATGTCCAGGGATGCACCCAGGAGCTGCACTCCCAGCCTCTTTCTAAGCCCTGTGTCTATCCTCTGCCATTTTCTCCCTGGGGAAGCCAGATTTCTCTGCTCCTTTGTCTCTATTTAGTCCCATAACCAGGTTAGCCTTCTGGGGTTAGCTCTAACTTTTCATCCTTTCTTCTAGAAATGTGACTGTCCTCTCTTCTACTCAAAACCGATAACCTCTCCTTCCCAGGGATATGTCTCTTGCTTCTTTCCCTATTCAAACTAATAGGCAGCTTCAAACAGAGACTAAAGTACCATAGTCTCCTCTTATCCAATGTTCCAGTTAGCTGTGATCAACAGAGGTCTGAAAATATTAAGTGGAACATTCCAGGAATAAACAATATATAAGTTTTAAATTGCACACTGATCTGATAGCATGACAAAATCTCTCACCATCCCACCTCATCCCGCCAAGGACATGAACTATCCCTTTGTCCAGTATATCCATCTTGTATATGCTCCCCATGTGGGAGTCACTTAGTAGCCATCTTGGTTAGAAGGTCTAGAAAACATAGTATGTATAGGGTTTGGTACTATCAGTGGTTTCAGGCATCTGCTGGGGGTCTTGGAATGCATTCCAGAAGGATAAACAGAGAACTTCTACTATCGTTTCTTCCTGAACAAGAAGGCTTATCAGAGCCAAAATTTTTCTAGTTGCAAGAAATAGGAGCCTGTTCCAATTCACCTGAGTTAAGATGGGAGATTTATTTCAAGGTATCACATTGTGTTAGACAATCAAAAACCAGGAAAGATCATTAGATGACAGTTAGACCATAGAAAAACAGGGACCAGAACTGGAAAACAATCAGAAATCAAAGCCGTTACTTTCTCAAATTTCCTTCCCAGATCCTCGGGATCACAGAATTTCTCAGCACGTGTCATTATGAATCTTCTTTCTCCCCGCCACAATGACTTTCTCTACTTCTCTGCCCACAAGATAAAAGATGGCCCCACATAGAGCCTAAGATTGACAATGCTTTAGCTCAAGCAAACATCCAAGCCTGAATCGGACTGTAGAATTCTCATACCCAAATACCAAAGAAGGAAACTTATTCCATGCTGCCCACACAGGCTACGAAAAAACTATGAAAGAACTATGACCCAGAGAGGCCATCATGTAATACCAGCTTGGCTGTGTCGAAGGAAGAGTTCTTAGAGATGGGGAGCACTCTCAGGAGAGGGTAGCCCAGAACTCTATGACAGCTGAGCTATCATAGAGTTACAGCACTAAGTCAACCTACAGAAAACTAGGCAAGGCCACTTGTGTAGGAATAGAGGTGGTTGCAGCAAAGAGGGCAGTGCAGAACCTGTCCAGTCCTTCAGCCAATATTTTAGTGTCTGGAGCAACTTCCAGGAGCATCTGGAGATGTAGAGTGACCAGTTGCAAACACCTGGGCTGGCACTGGAAGTGGACAAGTGGGAAGTACACCAGGAAGCCACTGAGCAGGAAGAGGAAGACGTACAGGAACTGTCTGGGGATGGTTGATGATGGGCACCAGCAACAGTAGAGATAAGCCAGGAGCGTGATTGTGAGAATGAAGGTGGGAACCTGCAGTGGGCACAGTGGGGATTTGGCCCCTGAGACCTGGATGATGAAGGGGGAACAGGAGGTAGCTTATGGTCCCCAGGCTCTGTCCCTCCTGCCTGCCTTCCTGTTGTTTACACCAGCCGGCAGCTCCTCTCTTCCAGGCCCTGCCTTTAAACTTCGCCTGGACCAGGGGAGCCACCTGCTGGGCTACTAGAGGCTCTCCAGGGAGCAGAGCCTTGGGAGCCAGCATTCTGCTCTCTGTGCTGTGTGAACCCAAGTGTGTACCTGGATTCTCTCTGCATCTGTTTTTCCTCCGAGTCCTCAAGAAGAGAAATGAGTCCCTGGCAAGCAAAGTTAATGCCTTGTGATTCAACTGTCCCTCCAGCCCCAGAAAAATATGGAAATTCTCTACCAAATACAAGGATTGTGGCAGCCCCTTACAGTCTTCTTCTTGGCTCTGAATGAGGCTGTGGCTCAAAGACCTGCCTCATGCAGGAGCGTAGGGTTGGAAAAGTCCAAAGTCTGTCTCAAAGTCTACCTTGTAAGGTCGGGGAAGATTCTTCTTCTTTATCTGCAAGTACAGGAGAGTTGATGGTGGTTCTGCTGATAAGACAGGCTAGGAAAATGTGGGCTGCTCATTACCAGATTCTGCTGTAGGTGGGCTGACCCAGCAGGTGCAAACCTAGGGCAGAGGTGTCAGCTTATCCAAGGCCATTCGGCCACCTCAGCTCCCCGATCCATGCAGATCAAGTAGCAAAGGCAGGGTCAGGGCCCTAAGGAAAAGTATGCACTGGAGGTTAACCAGTAGCCTATTCCTCCCTTTGTCTTCAGCATACAGTGGCATGCACACAAATTCAGTTACCCACATGCCTTCAGATCAGGCCTCTCTGACTTGCCCTGGCTGGATAACAAGGACATTTTCAAAGGGAAGGAGTGTTTGTGTTTCTAAAAAACGAAAACGTGGGCAGGACGCAGTGGCTCATGCCTGTAATCGCAACATTTTGGGAGGCTGAAAAGGAAGGATCACTTGAGCCCAGGAGTTCGTGACCAGCCTGGGCAAGAGGGCGAGACCCTGTCTCTTTAAAATTATCCAAGCGTCATGGTTCATGACTGTAGTTGCAACTACTCAGGAGGCTGGGGTGAGAGGATACCTTGAGCCCAGAAGTTCAAATTTGCAGTGAGCTATGATTGCACCATGGCACTCTTGCTTGGGTGACAGAGCAAGAGCCTGTCTCTCTTTTTTTTTTTTTTTTTTTTTTTTTTTTTGAGATGGAATCTCATTCTGTCACCCAGGCTCACTGTAACTTCCGCCTCCTGGGTTTTGTGATTCTCCTGCCTCAGCCTCTGGAGTAGCTGGGATTACAGGCATGTGCCACCACTCCTGGCTAAATTTTGTATTTTTAGGAGAGACAGGGTTTCACCATGTTGGCCAGGTTGGTCACAAACTTCTGACCTCAAGTGATCCGCCTGCCTCGGCCTCCCAAAATGCTGGGATTACAGGTGTGAGCCACATGCCCGGCGATCCTGTCTCTTAAAGACAGAATAAAGAAAATCTTGGTAGAATCTCAGGGAAGTCTGTGCTCTCTTCAGGGACAGCACGCCCACAGCAGAACCCCCGCAACCACCTATCATTTCCCTCTGGGCTGGTGGCATGGTGACCTGGGCCACTGGGCACCCAGACAAACCCTTTGCTGTGCCCTCCCCAGTGCTTGTAGTTGGGTGACTGATGTAGGTCTGATAAAAACTCCTAATCCTGGAGGCAGTGTCCAGACCAGGTTATCTTTGGAGGCAGTCAATGCTAGGAGATGTTGGGTCCTACTTGGGATGGACCATTCAGTAATCCTCATTCTGCAGAGATATCCTCAGCCACATTCCCCAGTCTCAGCCTTAAGTCCCCCTAAGCTCACTATGGATTTGATTTTGTTCTTACCATATACTGATTTTACTCTTTCTTATAGGAAAAAGATAAAAGAAAAAAACCTTACATGTTACTTATTGTTCTTAAGAGAGTCGCATCCAGCACAGTACAAGCTGTTCCAAATTAATTAGACTACGACAACAAAGAAAGAAAATGGGCAATGCTTAAAAACTTCTTCCAGGCCAGGTGCGGCAGCTCACATCTGTAATCCAGCACTTTGGGAGGCAGAGGTGGGAGGACCACTTGAGCCCAGGAGTTTGAGACCAGCCGGAGCAACATAGCAAGACCTCATCACTATTTATTTAAAATATGTATATAAATAATAATTTTAAAAACTTCTTCTGAGAACTCCCTCTGCACCCAGACATTACACTTGCCTGCTGCCCATTGACCCTGCTTCAAATGAGGTTATTATAAACTGGATATCACAATAGCCCATCAATTTCTGCCCTTGAGAAAGTAATAAATGGAGTCAGAACATGGTTATTGTGCCTGCCCAGATTGATTGTGGCTCTGACCTGCGTTCCATAGAGATCATGTTAGGCCAGAGTCCAGAATGCAGACCTCCACCACAAAGGAAAAATCGTACCACAGCCAAGGGCTACAGGTAGTGAGAATAATGCCTGAACATCCTTTAAATCATCTTAGCAACAGAATAAAGGAACAAGAAAAAAAGGAAAAATGACAGAGACAGCACAAGCCTTTAATGTGTCTGTCTCTTGGTAAACATATGTCTTACTGAATTTTTAGAAACAGGACAAGAGAGGAGAGAGCCATGTTCAATTTTGGAAACACGACTGGAAGAGCATGGCTGAAATGTAGACGCATGTTCAGGGGACCTGAGCCTGGGCTTGCAGAAGTGTGCATGGATGTGTTTATGTCTGTATGCACATGTGAGTGTGACTGTGTACACATGGGGTCTCCAGAAGTGTGTGTGCATGTTTATGACTACATGTACTACATGTGTGTGTATATGGCGGGGGGGTCCAGGGGTGTGTATGCATGTGTTTATGTATACGTGCGCGTGTGTGAATGTGTACACATGGGGGCTTCAGATACCTGATGTGGGAGGACTGACTCACTTGCCTTATGAAGTTCACGGTGGTACTGAAACTTCCTGGAATGCCCAGGGCCAAAGCCACGGCCATGGTGAACATCAGGGCTGGAGTTGGTGTGGAACGATAAATATGACCCACGGACAGAATTCAGGGCTGAAAAGCAGAGCTGAGTGTCAAGCAGGCCCCAGGGGAGCCATAGGGAGCATCTCTTCCCCTGTCAAACACACTCTGGACACCAGAATGACCAACCTAACAGTTACTTGTCACCACAGCTTCCAGAGGTAGGTCTCTGTGGTTCACCTGGGGTAACCAGATCCAGGGAGGAGAGGACAGGGCAGGTATGGATGGACCATGGAGAGGAATATGGGATTATTGTGGAGACTGTTTTCGTTGTTGTTGTTGTTTGTTTTGTTTTGTTTTGTATTGTTTTTGAGATAGAGTCTTGCTCTGTCTCCCAGGCTGGAGTGCAGTGGCTCAATCTCGGCTCACTGCAACCTCCACCTCCTGGGTTCAAGTGATTCTCCTGTCTCAGCCTCCTGAGTAGCTGGGATTACAGGTGCATGCCATCATGCCCAGCTGCTTTTTGTATTTTTAGTAGAGATCGTGTTTCACCACGTTGGGCAGGCTGGTCTTAAAATTCTGACCCCAGATGATCTGCCCACCTTAACCTCCCAAAGTGTTGAGATTTCAGGCATGAGCCACCACACCCAGCCAAGACTGTATTATTATTCATCAAATATTCAGCCTTCGTCTCCCTACCTTTGTGGGAGGAATATCAGTCCCCCATTCATTGACGTGGAGTCTGGCCGTGTTGCTTGCTTGGACCAATAAAATGTGAGCTGGAGTGACAAGTAGATTCTCTAAATATGCTTATGTGGTTTGGCTTGGTCTCTTGAACCTCTGCTATCTGCTATAGGCAATATCAGGCTCCTAGTAGAAGTTACTGCCTTGATCTTAGTACCTAAGATAAGGATAGACTCAGACCAAGGTGAGACCCCAAGCAAGCCACAGCCTGAAGCCAAGTCACAGCTGACCCCTTGACTTGGGAACAACAGTCAAATGTTGTCGCAAGTCACTGAGAGTTGGGGGCTATTATTCAGCAGTATTGCAGTCAAAGGTAACACCAGGGTAGAGAGTCCCCAGGGAGAGAAGACCCAGAGGGTACACAACCGCACTAATATTTTCTCTCCTCCCCATGGCCCCTGCACTACCGATGTGCACAAATATCTTTATTGCCAGTCCCCAAACCAGTGTGACCTCCCAAAAACCTGGAAGTAAAGAGAGTAGAGTTAAAGCTGAGAGGTATGGAGTGCCTAAGTCCCGTTCTCAGAAGAAAAGAGGGCTATATCTTATAGGGAAAGTCCTGTTTTGGGCCAAATGCTAAGCTTCAGGCAGGAGAAAGCGTAGCTGGCTGGCCCTGTGGCACCCCTCTTGCAGCCCCACCTTCTTGCCCAGCCCCAGGCCCCATCTCTCACCACATGGCCCTCTCTTGCAGCCACAAAGCACAAACGATTTCCGCTGAAGAATATCTCATTGATGGAACCAAATGTTGAGACTGCAACAGCCAAGGGCACCAGCCAGACCCAGGACCCCAGAACCTGGTTCTGAGGACAACCAAGGGATCAGGGGAAGGAATTCCAACAGCACCCTGGAAGAAGCCACAAGACCCCACTCAGAAATGGAGCAAGCAACACATTCAAAGACCAGTTTAAAGACACATGGAGCACTTTCCTTCCCCAGCCTGGAAAGTCTGCTTGGTGTCCAAGGGACATATGGTGTGATGCAGTCACCCCCCCCCCCCCCCCCCGGTTCACAGCCATAGCGTCAGCAGAGAGGGTCTCACTGGGTGATAGCACTAGCAGGTAACTAAGGTTGACCAGGACATACAGGCTGGTGACCAGGGGGATGGCCATCACCAGTGCCCACACCAGGTTCTGCTGCAGGGTCGGGGAGAAGGGGGCACATGTTAGCCAGAGAGGCCTTGCTTAGGTGACCAGGACAAGCTCCACAGCACAGCGTTGAGCTCATCCTAGCAGCAGGGAGGAGGGGATGAGTCAGGCCCTGGGGGATGAGTCAGGCCAGGTGCCCCTCTTACATGAGCTCATGACCCCCACAGCCTTTACACGCATTCAGGCAGATGAGCTGGGAGGCAGTGAGGGTCATTAATTAGAGTCAGAGCAGCAGAGGTACAAGGGGGCTGGCAGGGCTGGGAGAAGAATGGAGTGATCACCAAAGCTTCTGGAATGAGGAGGACCTGAAGTTGGGCTCTCCCTGAAGAATGGAAGAGATTCAGGTAGCTAGGAAGGAGAAGAATTCTCAGAAGGAGCAACTACAAGAGCAACCACAGAGAGGAGGCAGGAACGTTAAAGATCTCATTAGTCTGCTACTCCCTGATCAATCCAGCTGGAGTATTTCAGGACCCACTGCCCCAACCCGGCCTAGTTCTTGGGTTCTCAGCACTCAGGCCCAGACTGAGGGCCACTACACCAGGCTTCTACTACAACCCTTGGCTTCTGCAACTAGAAATGGGGAATCACTGGGGGTCTGTAAAATGGGATTCCTCACTGCTCTGCCTCTGCATGGGTGAGGACCAATGGAGAAGATAGGCGGGGAAGGGTCCAGACACAGGGGTTTTGGGCACTTGGACTGGTTCGCACTGTTGCAGCCCCAGCTCCCATCTGACCTACAGTCCCCCAATAAATGTATTGAAGACATTCAGTACATACTGAGGAATGAATGAAAAGTGCATTTAACCTGAGTGTAGACAGCTCCCTCCCACTCTGCACCCCCAGCCCTAAACACCATTCTGAAGCCAAGAGCAAATGGAGGGAAGAGCACTCCCTCTGGACCCACAGAACTCTAAGATTTTCCAGGCTCAAACCAGCCACAGATGGGCATCTTTAGACCTTCAAGTAGGAAGACGCTTCAGAGGAAGCCATGTCTGAGGAACCACTGGTCTCCTGGAGGGCGTGATCTGGGTGTCCCTTGGCTCACCTTGGGAAAGCGAGACACACATTTGCAAGGCTTTTTCCTTCGCTGCTGTTTGGGCATGGTACCAAACTGTGTATTCGAACACAGGTTGCTATTACTGAAATTTAAAACGTAACATTCAACAAAACAGAGAAGAGGCAATTCTTTACCAAGATGCAGGCAGATATCTTGCAGAGCTTGGCACAAAGCAACCCCCATGGGGGCTGCACCAAGGTCCCAAACAGGCCTCCTCTCACCCACCAGATAAGGCCCTCCCCACATTTAAGCATCTGCTTCTGATAAGCATGCCTTCTCCTCTTCAGCATGATATAAAAAACAATTTTCAGATCTTTCTCCTAATTTTCAGATGCCCTCTCCTAAGGGGAGAGCAGGCTTCTCAGGATGGCCTCAGCTCATAGCCCCATGCGTGGTGCGCACGGATGCGCAGGGAGAGCCTGATTGTTAGGTGGATGTATTTTCCAGAATCGGGGAGAGACTGAACACGAGCATTTCCCATTAATATGTGCAATAAATGTCTTGGGGAAGGGGCTATTTGACCCTCATTCCCATAGTTTCGGCACTTCAGATGAAGCTCTTCCCTGTGGTCACCATCTCTGCTGTGGGCACGCAGCATCTTTTTCCTTTTTTTTTTTTTTTTGAGACGGAGTCTTGCTCTGTCACGCAGGCTGGAGTGCAACGGCGCGACCTTGGCTTACTGTGACCTCCGCCTCCTGGGTTCAAGCGATTCTCCTGCCTCAGCCTCCTGAGTAGCTGGGATTACAGGCATGTGCCACCATGCCAGGCAAATTTTGTGTTTTAGGTAGAAATGGGGTTTCACCGTGTTGGCCAGGCTGGTCTCGAACTCCTGATCTCGAGCGATCCGTCCGCCTCAGCCTCTCAAAGTTCTGGGATTACAGGCGTGAGCCTCCGCGCCCGGCTTAGCACGCGGCTTCTGAATGGCCTGAGGGCAGGGCCCAGGCATGGAGCCTCCTGCACCCCCAAGGCTTTTTGGCTGTGTTTTATGGTCTTTGGCTTATGCTCAACCCAATTTTACAAGCATGAACTTAGACTTCTCTTTAATATTTCTGTATTTAAAAACCACCTTTGAATTAACTCAAACTTGACAGCAACTAACCTTTGAAAAAAACTTGAAAGAAAATTGAAATCTTCATTCACAAACATGTTCTTTCCTCACTGGCTCCTCCCAGGTTTTATCCTGTGCCCAGCTTGGGTGAGAGACCCGCTGTTTCTTGGGCCTACTTGACATTACGGCTCCCCAGTGGCAGCTTCCTCCGGAGCACTGTCTGTGAACGCTGGTTCTGTGACTTGGCAGTCGCCTCCCTGGAGCATCTTTCCAGAGCCAGCATTAGAACCAGAGACCCCCAGGTCCACTCAGATGTTTCTGCCCCTCATCCCCATCCTGTGAATAGAGAGACAGAAAAGGTGCAGGTTCCTGCTGCTTAGACTCTGCTGTTACCTCTCCATCTGTCCCAGGCAGCTTTTCCTTTCCATCACTGCTGCTTGGCAAAAAAAAAAAAAAGTGCTTCTTTTGAAGAACTGGTCATTTTTTGAGTGCCCTCTTCTCAGTTTCGTTTAAACTTACACTCAGTAGAGTGTTGGGTAGTCTGCTGACATGGAGTAGAACCTGGATTCTGGCCAAGTAGGCCAGAATCAGAAAGGTGAAGGTGAGTGTGATAGCAGGTAATCTCCTCACCCTAGCACAGGCCCTGAGAGACACGCAAAGCAGTTTGACGGGATCCAGAGGGGAGGGAAGCACCCCAGCCCTTGGCCTAGCATCAGTGAGTCCTGCCTTCCAAGCCCCCGGAGGCTGGTGGCACTGCATTGTGCCCCTTTTTGCTACCCTTCTCTGCTGTGATTTTGAGCGAAGAGGAGTCAGTAAGCCCATTGAGACCAGCTGCTCCCAAAGCCCAAAGACTCCGGCTCTGTAGGGAAGGGCTAGCGTTGGTCAGGACTCTGCCTACTGAGTAGGCAGGAATGTATTTGAGATTTGGAAGTTCTGTTAATTTGGTGGAGTCAGGTGAATGGATCAGAAGCAGATCGGCAGAAAGCACCAGTGTGGTCCCAAGGCTCCCTCTGTTTTCCTTGCCATGGAGTCCCCAGCGCCTTGTGCCTGTTTCCATTTCCCTCTTTGAAAAGTAGAAATCAGTGGTTTTTTAACTCCTGAACAGCCTTCTCACTATAGAAGGAGCCTGAGCAGGTCAGAAGACCTAGAAAAGTCCTCAGATACCCCACTCTGTCCAACCCCCTTTCTCATATACAAATACAAATGAATGAGCAGGAAAAGAGGAGGTCTGGACCCACTAAAGTACTTGAAGAAGCACAAGTGTCGTAGATATACCGCCTTTTGCCCTGGGTGTTCTAGATCCCATAGAACACGTTTCAGCTGGACTCAGAATCAGACTAGCCAGGGGTTCTTCTGAACAGCTCAGGCCAGACCTCTGGGCTCCTCTGGGGACCCTGGGATGTGAGGCCTTGCAGTTTCCATTCCATTGTCCCCAGGCCTCCTGACCTGGTGACAGAGAATGCCCTGGAAATGTGAGTCTGTTTTTCCCAGTTCCTCTTCATGACCAGGAAATGGCAGCTGGCCGGTTGGGGTCCTGGGGGAAAGGGCTAACCTGGGCTGTTAGGTAGCTACTAGGTTTAAAGGTAGACAGGGAGATGGCGTCATCAGGGCAGACCAGGCCCACTTCCTGTGACCCCAGACCTTGGCAGGCAGGTCTTGCTGAAACCAGGCATCTCCCTCACACCTGGGGAAAAGTTTAGGGCTACGTGTTGCCTCTTCATCCCATTAACCCTAGAAATCTTCTGGTTAGAGTGGCCCCTTACCCCAAATCTGGCCTAGGTCTGAAGACTGCAGAAGGATAGTCATGATGGGCCCATCCTAGAGCCTGGCTAGCTGGGTATGGCGGGGACAGGAGGGCGGGGGGACAAGAGGGCGGGGACAGGAGGGCAGCGGGAAGGGCCTGAGGCCAAAGCCAGTTTTCTGTGCTCCCTTTAGCCCCAGCCTGGCTGGCCAGATCTCCTCTCCTTCAGGGGACCATGGGGCCACCCAAGCCAGTCACCTTCCTCTTCCAAGCTCTACTCCCATGACTGTTGATTTCTGGCACGTGGAGGCAGAGTTATGAATCCACAAATGCTGCAGCCCATACCTCGTAATGTGTCTGTGTCCACTTAGAGCCCCACAACCTGGCTGAGTGTGTGTGTGCATGTGTGTGTAGTATAGTTTGTAGTTGACCATATGTGTATATAATAGCTTGTGTATTTATATGTGAGTACAGAATTAGTGCCTGTGGCGGTTTTCTGTATTTTAAACCCATTGAATTGATTAGTTTTATTTTAGGGAAGTAGGAAAGGGGGAGTGGGGGGAAGTGTAGGAAGAAGGACTCTTAGCAAAATCATTCTCTAGGACTATTAGTCGCAATCTCCCAGTGAGCTGTCATGATGCCCTTTTCAAATAAATGTTAATGTTGTCACCACATGGCTGTTTGATTTCTTTAAAGCAAATGGTTTTTTTGAGAAGCAAATGCGATCTGAAAATACCAACAGTGTACTACTGACATTTAGCCACCTCCACCAACCATGGCTTTACCTGTCTCAGAGGGAGAAGGTGCGGAGGAAAGGAGGCTACCAAGAAGGAAACCTCAGGCCCAGCATGCCCAGCATGGGAGCATCCTGTTAGGAAGGCCTAGGCCATTATTCATTCTAGCACATTCCATGTAAGCCATACTGGGGAACATCTTGTCTTAAGAATCTGGCTTTCTGGCCAGGTGCAGTGGCTCATGCCTATAATCCCAGCACTTTGGAAGGCCAAGATGGGTGGATCACTTGAGGCCAGGAGTTTGAGACCAGCCTGGCCAACATGGTAAAACCCCATCTCTACTAAAACTACAAAAATTAGCCAGGTGTGGTGGCGGGCGCCTGTACTCCCAGGTACTCGGGAGGTTGAGGTGAGGAAATCGCTTGAACCCGGGAGGCAGAGGTTGCAGTGAGCCGAGATTGCACCACTGCACTGCAGCCCGGGAGACAGAGCGAGACCCTGTCTCAAAAACAAAAAAAGAATCTGGCTTTCTGACTCACCGCATATCGAAACTACACAGGGAGAATTCCCGATTATTTTTTCATTGTGAACTCCCAGAGCATCAAAATAACAAAGGGTGCATATGTCAGCGCCACACACAGAGGCTTCCCAGCTGGCTTTGCTCCATACTGCACTGGTCTATCTAATGCATTTGACATGTATGTGTGCATCTCTATGTGGTAAGTCTCATGTGAATTGTAAATGCATGTAAATGTGCAAACCTGTGGTCCCAGCATTGTGACAGCACTATGGGGAGATACAAAAGAAACACACACCTGGCTTCTGCCCTTGCAGAGCTTGGAATTTTCCTGAGAGAAGATAGGCACGGATGCAGCAAGGAACTTGCCATCCAAGCCGGACAGCATGCCCTCTAGTGTGGAAGGGGCTGACGGCAGAAACACTGAAAATGAACAGGGGACCTGGCAAAGGGCATCACTTGCCCCACAAAGGTGGACATGAACCTGAGTTCATACTGAAAAAGAGAGTTGCATTCATTATTTTTTTATTTTTTATTTTTTTTTTTTTGAGACGGAGTCTCGCTCTATCGCCCAGGCTAGAGTGCAGTGGCCGGATCTCAGCTCACTGCAAGCTCCGCCTCCCGGGTTTACGCCATTCTCCTGCCTCAGCCTCCCGAGTAGCTGGGACTACAGGCGCCCGCCACCTCGCCCGGCTAGTTTTTTGTATTTTTTAGTAGAGACGGGGTTTCACGGTGTTAGCCAGGATGGTCTCGATCTCCTGACCTCGTGATCCGCCCGTCTCGGCCTCCCAAAGTGCTGGGATTACAGGCTTAAGCCACCGCGCCCAGCCGAGAGTTGCATTCAAAATGGTAGGGGAGGCAGGGGCGGTGGCTCACCCCTGTAATCCCAGCGCTTTGGGAGACCGAGGTGGGCAGATCACCTGAGGTCAGGATGTTCCAAGCCAGTCTGGCCAATATGGTGAAACCCTGTCTCTACTAAAAATACAAAAATTAGCTGGGCATGGTGGCACATGCCTGTAATCCCGGCTATTTGGGAGGTTGAGGCAGGAGAATCGCTTGAACCCGGGAGACAAAGGTTACAGTGAGCTGAGATTGCGCCACTGCACTCCAGCCTGGGTGACAGAGCGAGACTTCGTCTCAAAAACAACAACAAAATTGCAGGGGAGGGTGGGGGATTCCAGGCAGAGGGTATAGGAGGATGCGAGGCCTGTGAGGAGACCAGCAAGTGTGAGGCAGCGCCTTCATCTGGGGAAGCTTGGGAAGCAGGGTTTGGTAAAGAGAGAGTGCCCATCTACAAGGGTCCTACCCACCATGCTTAGTAGTTTGGAATTGACAGAAATTGGGGTGGGGGCACTGTTTTGACTCGAGTCTGGGACTGTGGGGGAAAGCAAGATTTTGTATACACTAATATGAAGAATTCATATATGATGGGCTGGGGAGAGGGCTGGAGACTAGGAGACTGGTTGGTTAGGAAGCTGTTATCAGAGAGGCCTGGGGGAAGTACTAAGGATGAGGAGAAGGGTTGGAGCTGAAACATGTGGGGAGGGAGGAGCTTGGGCATAGGAGAGATCAGAGGGCCTCAGTCAGGGCTTAAGCCCTAGGGCCTGGAAGAAGCAACTGTGTAGAGTATGTTGTATTAAAACAGACATGTGTCTCCATGAGTGTGTGTGAGAGAGACGGTATGTTTGAGCGTATCTGTGAGTAGCCTGGGAGTGCAAATTGGAATTGATACCAACTCTCAGCTCTCACACTTAGCTTCTGTGATGAAAAGATTGTCCATTTTCTCCTTTAATCTTTACAATAACCCTCATACTGGGAAGGGAGGGATAGATGACAGAACTAAATTTTGGAGAAGTTCAGAGACTTGCCTAAGGTCCTATGGATTGCCAGGAGCCGTCAGGACTCAGTTCCCCGGAGACATTACAGAGACTTCTCAGGTGACAGTCCAGAGCCCTCCCAGGCGTGGGTAGGCCTCAACCTGTACAACTGGCTTTTGGAGGTGGACAGGAGCTGGGGAGTCCCTGAGCGCCTGGGGTCACTCTTGCAGGAATCCTGCCTTTGCACGTGTGCTAGCTGAGCAGTCTCCCACTCAGTGGAGTGTGTGGAAAATACGGCCATCCTGGAGGTGTTGGAGCCACCCTGAGCCTTCACCCAAACTATCTGATCCCTTGAAGATCCATTTGGGGATAGGGGGAGGAAGCACATTTTCCTTACACTCTCACTACGTCCCGGGAAATATCCTACCGAATGGAAACCACTGTGCTTCTCCGACCCATGCTGCTGTTATTTGACGGCTACGTATTTTTATTTTATTCACACAGTTTACATTCAAAGTCAGAGACGGATGTGAAATTTGAAAGATTTTATTCCCTAACTACAGACAGCTTTAAGAGGCTGAATATCTGCCGCGACCACCGCCCCCAGGCTGGGAGGCAGCAGGGCAGGGGAGAGCGAGGGGCTTTGGGGTCGACCTCCCCGGGGAGGGTAGCCCCAGGGCCCCGATGTGCCCTCACTGGCCCTTCTTGTAGGCGTTCTTGATGATGGCGTTTTTGAACAGTGTCACCAGGGGAGTCTGGCTCTTCTCGGAGGTCATGAAGCCGCCGTAGCGCTTGTCCTTGGGCGGGCTGCCCCAGCGGAAGTGCTCCATCCTGTAGGGGCCCTCATCCTTCTTCTCGGCCGCCACCAGCAGGCTGTGCTCCAGGTCGTCGGCAGGGCCGTCGGGGCCATCCCCCGCCCGGGGCCGCTGGCCGGTCAGCTCCCTCTTGAACTCCAGGGGGAAGGCCTCGGCCGACTCGTCCTCGGCGCCACTGGGGTACACCTTCACCGGGCGCCGCTTCTTGCCCACCGGCTTGCCCCAACGGAAGTGCTCCATGGAGTAGGAGCGCTTGCCCTCGCGCGGGCCCGGCTCGGGGCCGCCCTCAGGTAGCAGGCCGCGGTCTTCGCCAGCCGCGACGTCCTCGCGCTTCCGCGCTGCGCCGCTGCCGCTGCTACTGTTGCGTCGGCCTAATCGGTCCCAGCGGAAGTGGCCCATGACGTACTTCCGGGGGTTCTCGGTCAGAGGCTGCTCGTCGCCATTGCCCGGAAACACAGGAGTCTCGGCCGAGAGGTCGGGCTTGCAGGCCCGGATGCACTCCTGGGGGAAGACGCGAGGGCATGAGGGCAGCCCGTGCCCTGCACCCCGGCCCGGCCACTGTGCGCGTCACTGCACCTAGGCCCTGGCTGCCCTCGCCACGTGCCGGGGACACAGGGCGCAGTGTCGGGCGTGTCAAACGTCGAGGCTTCCCTAAAGAGCAGGTCTGCCCACCTGCTTTCTTGGCACTCGTGGGCATCTAAGATCTTGCCACCGACTCTCTTGTCCCATCCCCTGCATGCTTCTGCCTGGCAACTACAACAAACTCCCCATCCCATTCCGTGGTTTGTCTAGCCATCTACCCATTCCTAGCTTTTGTGAATAGGACCAGAGTCTTATTGTTATATGCCTGACATAAAGGAGTGGCTCCAGGAAAGGCAGACAGGTGGTAGTTGTTGGCGCTTAATGAACATTGAGGGCAGGGCGCAGTGGCTCATGCCTATAATCCCAACACTTTGGGAGGCCAGGGCAGGCAGATCACCTGAAGTCAGGAGTTCAAGACCAGCATGGCCAATTTATGGTGAAATACCATCTCTAGCATAAATAAATAAATAAGCTGGGTGTGGTGGCGGGCGCCTGTAATCCCAGCTACTCAGGAGCCTGAGTCAGGAGAACCACTTGAACCCGGGAGGTAGAGGCTGCAGTGAGCCAAGATCACACCACTGCACTCCACACTCCAGTCTGGGTAACAGAGCAAGACTCCATCTCATTTAAAAAAAAAAAAAATTGAATAAATACATATGGTTTAATTCAAGTCCAGGAGGGGAGTGGGGCTGAAATTTGGGGGATAATCTCTCCACGTGATAGAAGTCTGGCTACTAAGGCCCATATTTTTAAACATATTTTAAATAATGCCCCAACCTTACCTCAGTGATGGAAAACCTACTTTATGCCCTACCCCAGCTCCATCTCTGCACTAAGCCTCCAAAACTGCACCTTGGTTCTTTCACGACTTCTGAGCTGATCTCTGAGAGATACCCCAGTGAGCTCTGGGGCAAGCTCATTTCCCTGTAATCTCATTCTGACTGGAGGGAGGGGTGGAAAGCTAGGGTTATTTCCACCTATGTGGAACCCGTGTCTCTGCTCCTTGTCCCTGGAGGACTCAATTGTGGTACATATTTGCTTAGGAAAATGGCTGCGTAGGTTGCAGCCTTGAGTTTTCAGTGATAAAAAGATGAAAAGCTCACTGGCTGCTCTCTTACTTGAGAATAACAAAGGAGAAAATAAAAGGATTCTACCCACTCTGTTGAGCTGGACATTGCCGACTCCAGGTGTTTAGAATTACAACTCTGTGGAATGTTAACAATGGAAAAAACTAACTTACACTCCCCTCTCCTGGATGGATAATGAAACAGGAGACTCAGAGAGATGATAGGACCTGGTCAAGGTCCCACAGCTCACGACTGGGACTAGAACCCATGTGTCCTGACTGTGTCCAGTGCGCCCTCCCTGGTGAGCTGTGCAGTGGGTGTCTCAAGTCAAGAGACTCTTGGGTCTTTCTGAACTGGAACTCACAGAATTCCCTGGACTCTTTGTTTCTATTTTATATTACACATGAAAATTGGTCTGTGTCTTTGAGGACCTCATTCTATCTTCACCTTAACTCAGCTTCTGCATTGACAAAATACACAGAATGTAGTTATGTACATTCCACCCTCAGCACCTGCCAGGTGATGGTAACAGGATTAAAATCCCAGTCACTGATAATAACAGTGTGGGTTTTTTGTTTGCTGTTTTGTTTTGTTTTTTTTGTTTTGTTTTGAGACAAGGTTCCATTCTGTTACCCAGACTGAAGTACGATGGTATAATCATAGCTTACTGTGACCTCAAACTCCTGGCCTCAAGTGAACCTCCCAAGTAGCTGGGACTACAGGCACATGCCACCACACCTGGCTAACGTTTTTATTTTTTGTAGAAATGGGGGTCTCACTATGTTGCCCAGTCTAGTCTTGAATCCCTGGGCTCAAGCAATCCTCCCACCTTAGCATCCAAAAGTGCTGGGATTACAGCCATGAGCCATCTTGCCTGGTCTCAGTGTGCCTTTTAATCTCTGGATTTGGCATCATTACTCATTTATGCCCCCCACCACACACACACACACACACACACACACACCCCACACACGCAGATACATACACCCTGTGGTGACCTGGAGGGAGCTCCTATCTGACACAAAGGGCCTTCACATGCTCTGGAAAGACTGCAGGGGAACATGGGGAAGGCCAGTCCTCCAGAAGTAGCATGAGACATTTGGCACCAATTACAGGAAAACAAACAAACAAACAAACAAAAAAAAACAGTCCCCTGGTTTTTCCTTCTTCCAGAGATGATTTGAAGAACTACCTGGCTGGTTTTGCAACTGGTAGTAGATAAAAGGGTAAGAAATATGGAATGAAAATGGCAAGTGATATGAGCTTCTTAAAAAGGAATAGTTTGGGAAGCTAAAGATTTAAAGTACAGAATAGATTGAGGGGGCAATTATTGTTCTTATAGCACCATCTCTAGCTTAAGGGGTTCAAGTTCTCCATAGAAGATGGGGCAGGAAGTAAGGATAACTAAGCAGAAATTGTGGACTCAACCCCTCTCCCCGAAGCTGCTTCCTTCCCTCATTCCTTCTCCCATTTCTTACTTCACTGCAAAGGTTCGCTCCTGCCCTGGGTTGAATCACGCCTATCACTGGGAATGAATTTCCCTTTCCCCACACCCCTTTCTTTTGAGCTTTCTCAGCTCCAGTCCCATCTGATGTCTAAGCCAAGATGGCAGTCATGGCCCACGTACCAGCAGGTTGCTTTCCGTGGTGAGGTCCTGACACTGGCTGCTCTCCAGGCACCAGCCACGCACTTCCGTGGAGGCTTGAAGCAGCAAGGCCAGCAACAGGGCCCCCGAGCGGCTGCAGCACGATCTCGGCATCTTCCAGGCAGGCTGAGGCACTGCAGAAGCAAACAAGATTGGTGGGACCCCTGCAAGGAGCAAAACAATGTTGGCCACTCACCAGGAAGGACCTTGAGCCAACATTAACAACACACTCTCTTGTGGAGTTAAAGGCATTTTAAGGACAGGAGCAATGCTGAGAAAGGAGGTGTGTAGTAGGGTGGTGGTGTAAGTTGTGGTAAGGAGGAAGAAATGGACCTGGGTAAACTGTGGCCATTTCCCTGTTGTCTTCTATTAAAACGAGACGCCTAAAAAGGTTAAGGCTGGAAACTATTTTGGGGATTGCTTGGTTCTGCCCCTCCCATGAGAGATGGGAAAATTGAAGCCCAAAGAGAGACAATTACTTTAATGTTCGTGACAAGGTACGGCTAAGCTCCTAACAGAGAACTCTCCTATTTCACTACATGAAGCTGTAGTTCTGACATGCCAGATCTAAGGGGTGAAAGCAACTTGGGAAAAACAGAGGACCCTGAAATTCCTGCTCAAGATGGTCTTTTCCCCTTTTATTCCACCAGGATCCTATCATTCCTCTGAAACTCTATTTCCTATGAATATTGGGTTGACAGCAAAGCAAATAAAACCACTGGCCAATTTAGGCAGCATTTCAAGCAACCTGATTTAATGTCCTGCACACAAATTACTCTGGTGATCACTATTATCCAGACTCCAGTAACTTTGGAGAGCTTCATTTATAAAGCAGATCTCAGTTCTTTTAAATCTGGCTCATCTTCTGAATAAATCACATGTCAGATGTCTTGTTCTCTAGATCTCTGAAATGTGGTCTGAAATGGCAGGATTTGAAGAGGATGCAGGTGTGGAGGGGAAAGAGAGACCAGAAGGGAATTACCTCCTGGGGGAACAGCCGCTGCAGATACTTTTGAAGAATCCAGAAAGTGCCTGTGGGCAGAAGCTGAGGTCAAGATACCAGGGGACAGTAAAGAGGGGTCATCCGTGATGCCTCTAGTCCCTTGCGCCCACCCCTTTCTCCAGCACTACCCTCGCACTGCCAGATTTCCCTTAACCAGGTGGATACTCTGAAGCCATCTCGAGGGCTGAGATCAGCTCACCACCAACCCTACAATCATTTTGGATTTCAGAAGATCTTCTCAGCCAGCTGCTAGAAAGAAATGTAATTATATGAGAAAAGTGATTCACATTAAAGCGTGGATGACTAAGTGTCTTGTCACTCCTAATGAACGCTGGCATTTTAAAATAAGTTTGCCTAAAAGAAATCTCTCATTTGGGGAAGCGTCGGCCAAATCTTTTTTATATAGGGGAGGCTTTGGAAATGAAAGTCCTCCGAAGCGCTCATTGTCTACTTCAGGAGGCCACTTCCTTCTCTCTGCCCCACCCTTGCCCTATTCCCCGGGCGCTGGGCCAGCGCAGGGCTCTCTTCTGAAGCGTTGCCGGGCAAGGCTGAGCATTTTCAGAGCAGCCATTAGATGGCGCTGGCAGCCAGTGACTGGCCCAGGGGCGCTTCTGCCAAAGGGGCAACTGAACGAGCGTTGGTCCTCTCCTGGCTCCAAGAGACAGGCTATTCCCATTGTAGCCTGCCAGTGATCCAGTTAAAGCACACAGTCCAAACTTGGTGGACCAGGCAATTAGATTAAAGCTCCAAGTTGACCATACCACATTTAGCTCTGAAAAATGCCCAGATGTTAGTCACAGAAAAACGGTAGTTACATATGTCACCAAATGCAAATGTAAAGTAACATATTAGTAGAGGAAAAAAAATAAAATCATACAGGTCTGATGGTTCCCTCAACTATATTTCAATTGTCGTCAAAGATAACTACTCTGGAGTGATTTCCATTTGCTAGAAGCAATGACTTCAGGCCTTCCTGGAAAGCCCCAGAGAGCATTTCCCCTCCTTATGCCCTGTGGGCTGTGTTGTACAATTTGGTAACATATTCACTCCCACCCTCTCAGAGCTTATATTCTGATGCTCAACCGTTAGATGGTTGCTATTGCTAAAGTTTCAGATTCCTCCCTGAAAGATGGTTTTGTGTTTGCATTGTATATTTTGCTTATGTATATGTGTATTTGCTTATGTGTATTTTCAGTTTTCTACAATGAACAAATATTACCTTTTTGTGTCATTTTTTTAAAGCAACAAATTTTTAGGGAAATATCAAATGTTATGCTTTTTAAAGTAGGGCAAGTATTATAATCCAAAAATGGAATACTCTGGAAAAATAGAAACTTGCAATTTGCTCATCCAAAGATTAACTTTATAGTAGAACTACACTTATTAGAACTTCATAGGTGTGAGCTCAACACATCATTTTGTTTGTTACTCTAAAACTGCACGCTAGCCTTGCCCTTCGGTAAAGATTAGAGGAGCACAGGGGCGGAGTTTTGTCCTTACACCATGACATACATGCATCGAGTCCTATAACAAAAGTATCAAAGGAATATTAAGTCATTAAAGTGGCCATAATCTGTGCATAGCTTATAAACTGACAAAAAAAATCCACACACATTTTTATTTTCCTTGGCTTCTTCCAGCCATTCTGTAAGAACCCTTCCTGCCCCATTTAAACATGAAGAATTTGGGGAATCCAAATGCCAAATGGACTGTCTCTCCTTCACTGGAAACGCCCCTTACCTGAGCCTTGATCATTCCAAATGGCTGCCTGCGCCCTGAACCCAGGGTCTGCTCCATAAACGGTCCACCCCTGGTTCTGTTGAGGGCATCCGAAACTGGACAGTGCATTTCAGGACCTGGGACAGCTCCCGCCCGGCCACCTGTTTTTAACCCCAGTTAGGTCTTGGAGAGAAGAGACCCAACTATTCTGCATTGTAATTCACCCAGGAATTTATCATAGCGCGGCCACCTCGGGTGCGCTAGGGTGGGCAGGGAAACAAGGATTCAGGGGTCTGAATCCAAAAAACTCTGGAAGGTAGGGCGTTCACTATGACTTTTATCCTTTTCTTTGCTGCCCCGTTTCCAACATTAATTTGTGAGAGCGTGTATGAAATTTGACTTTCAAGAAGTGACATCTATCCTGGAAATTGGGAGGAAGAGATACTAAAAGACCGGGCTGGCCGGGTGCGGTGGCTCACGCCTGTAATCCCAGAACTTTGGGAGGCCAAGGCGAGCCGATCATCTGAGGTCGGGAGTTTGAGACCAGCCTGACCAACGTGGAGAAACTCCGTCTCTACTAAAAATACAAAAATTAGCCGGATGTGGTGGCGCATGTCTGTAATCCCAGTTACTAGGGAGGCTGAGGCAGGAGAATCTCTAGAACCCGGGAGGCAGAGGTTGCAGTGAGCGGAGATCGCCCCTTTGCTCTCCAGCCTGGGCAACAAGAACGAAACTCCGTCTCAAAAAAATAAAAATAAAAATAAAAATAAAAAAATAAGACCAGGCTGACCCAGGACCTCCTAGCAGGCGCTCGGAGCCTCCAGGGCCCTAGCAGCCTGCGATCCCGGTTTCCCCACATGAGTGCCGTGAACCCAGACCGCGACGAGCCCCTGGGGGATTGGAGGCCGCCGGCTCCCTGGAGGCAGCGCCTGCAGCTTCGCGGCCGTTCACCCAGGGTCCCTTCAGCTCAGCTGCCGGCAGCTTCTCACGCCGCAGTCGGCACAGAAAGTTTGCCGAGAACTCGGGACCGCGGAGAGCCAGAGGCGCTCAGGTCAGCCTTCGGAGCCGGAGCCGGCCGACTGCATCGCGAGGACGCGGACAGGGAATCCCGGGGAAAGAGCGCGGTTCCCCCCGGCTGCGCCCTTACCTGTCCCGGGAGGCTGGCTGCTCTCTGAGGACGGAGACCCTCGGCGGCCTCTCTCGCTCGCTGCTCTTCTATCCCTCCTTCGCCGTCTCTTGGTCCCGCGCTCCTCTGTCCTTATATACTTACCGAGCTCTCCTGGCGGGCGCAGGACCTTGACCTTCCCGGCAGCGCACGAGCAACAACCCGGGCCTGGGGAAGGGGGGCCGCGGGGCGTGGGAGGGGGGCTTCCAGACGGGGGACGAGCGCAGGGGAGACGCGCCTGGAAAGGGGCTGGAATTAGCACTGTCCTGCCGAAGGCGCACCTGGCGGCCCGCCCTCAGGAAGAACTTAATTATGGATGGCGTTGGGTCTCCGCTTAGGACGGGCGGGAGGCTTAGCACCCCCGTGTGGGGCAGGTTAGGCAGCCTCTGAGGTCATTGAGGCGAGGGTGAAGTTACCTGCGTGCGTGCTGGGGCTGGCATCTGCCTGGTTCTCATTCGGGGGTAAATATCACCGCAGACGGGATCTGTCCATCCGCACTCGGGAAGGCCTCCGATTTCCCCATTGTTTGGAAACTGTGATGCGGAATTTGTGGGGAATCATATTCTCTCTGTTCCACTTTGGGAGGGGAGGAGGGAGCAGAGGTCAGGAGCCGTCTTGGGGGTGTGAAGGTGAATTGCACTGCTCCCCGCCGGGCCTGCTCTCCAAGGGCCTAGTTTGGGGGAGGCTGCCTTCTGTGCTCCAAGCCTCAAGGAAGAAGTCCTGTTAACCTTAAACCATTAAATGGAGAGAGGGTGATGCTGTGAAGAGCAGCTGAAGTGCTGATAGGGTGGTCTAGGGACTCAGACAATTTTCGACATCCCCCTTGGCCCTGGTGTTCTGGCTTGGCTTTGGTTCCAAATGTCAGACCAGAGAGAAGAGGACAGCACTCAAACCAAGCCTAAGAGACTCTACCTTAACCTGGAGTAAATACACAAAACCAAATGTGCGATGTGGTGGGTGTGGGAGGGAGTATTGGGACTAAACTGTACTTCAAGTGAAGACACTTGCTTAGTCTGCCAAATGCCAGAACTTTCCTGATTCCGCATGAGATGCTCTTTTAGACTCCAGGACTCTCTTGTGGATTCAGCTTTTCTGGTGACATTGGCTTTACATTCAGCAATCCTTTCCTTTTGGACCACAAGAGAAATCCAAGCTCCTCCACAGTAGACAAGGTGCTTCATCACCCAGCCTTGGCCCCTTTCCAGGGCCATTTCCCAGTTCTCCACCTTGCATCCTGGCACTTCAGCATGCACAAACATTCACACTGCTAGAACATGGCTTTCCTGGGTCTCCATTGTCCAAACTGTTTCCCCAACTAGAACATCCTTCCTCTCTCCAGCCATCCAGGAGCTTGACTCACATCAAGATGTAGCCCATCCATCGGTCCCTGTTCTCTGAAGCCCTCTTTGGCCACTTTTCCTACCAGGGGCATGAGGTATGACCTCCTCTGACTTCCACAAAAGTCCATCCCCATCTTGTCAGTGCATGTGGTTGTTTTAGTCAGATATGTATTTCTTAAAATTTGTCTATTTCATCTAAATTATTTAATTTATTGTCTTAAAATTATTTATTATATCTTTTAAGTATCTGGGATCTATAGTTTTGTCCCTTTTCATCTCTGATATTGGTTATTTGTGCTCTCTTTTTTCTTGACTAGTTTTTTTTTTTTTTTTTTTTTTGAGACAGAGTTTCACTTTTGTTGCCCAGGCCGGAGTGCAATGGCGCCATCTCGGCTCACCACAACCTCCGCCTCCCGGGTTCAAGCAATTCTCCTGCCTCAGCCTCACAAGTAGGTGGGATTACAGGCATGTGCCACCACGCCTGACTAATTTTTTGTATTTTTAGTAGAGATGAGGTTTCTCCATGTCGGTCATTGCTGGTCTCAAACTCCCGACCTCAGGTGATTCACCCGCCTCAGCCTCCCAAAGTGCTGGGATTACAGGCATGAGCCACCGTGCCTGGACTCCTGATTAGTTTCCTTAGGGGGTTATCCACTTTATTCATCTTTTTAATAATGCATTTTGTTCTGTTAATTTTATGTACTATATGTACACTTTTTCATATTTCTGAAATTTTTACTCTTATTATTTCTTGCCTTCTACGTCTAATTAGCTATTCTTTTTCTGTACTCATGAGTTGGACATTAAATAAATACTTTTACTTAGATAATTGATATTGAACCATTTTTTTCCCTCTTTTTTTTTTTTTTTTTTTTTTTTTTACATTGCCTGGGCTGGTTTTCAACTCTTGGGCTCAAGTGATCCACCTGAGCCTGCCTAGTAGCTGGGACTGTAGATGCATGCCACTGTGCTCAGCTCCTTTATTCTTTTTTTTACATATGTATTTATGGCCATATTTTCTAAGTACAGCTTTGTATGCATCCCACAACTTTTGATATGTCACATTTCAATTACCATTTGTTTAAAATATCTTTTTATTTTCACTGAGATGTCTTCTTTGACCTATAGGTTATTAAAATATATTCTGCTTAACTTCTAACCCTTCCAATTCATACCACCAACTTAGAAAAAAAGAAAAAACTTCTAAACCTTGGGGATGTTCCAGTCATGTTTTTAAACTAATTTTTTGCTTAATTCCCTAGTAGTCAGAGAACATGCTCTGTTTGATTTCAGATCTTGAAAATTTTTTGAGTCTTGCTTAACAGATAAACATAGGGTTCGTTTTGATTAGGGCTTCGTGTGCACTCCAAAAGAAGTGTCTCACTGCGCTGTATTCTGTGACCCTGTATGTTCTCAAATATTCTATATCCTTGCTCTACCTATATCCTTGCCGACTATTTGTCATCTTATTATGTTAGGTACTGAGAAAAGCATGCTTTTGAAATCTCTTCACTATTTTTGTGGATTTTTCTATTTGGTCCTGGCATAGAAACAACACAACTCAGCCAGGCACAGTGGCTCACGCCTGTAATCCTAGCACTTTGGGAGGCCAAGGTAGGCGGATGACCTGAGGTCAGGAGTTCCAGACCAGTCTGGCCAACATGGTGAAACCCCATCTCTACTAAAAATACAAAAGTTAGCCAGGCGTGGTGGCACGTGCCTGTAGTCTTAGCTACTCCGGAAGCTGAGGCAGGAGAATTGCTTGAACCCGGGAGGTGGAGGTTGCAGTGAGCCAAGATCGTGCCACTGCACTCCAGCTCGGGTGACAAGAGCAAGACTCTGTTTCAAAAAAACCAAAACTCTATGAATTAAATGGTGAATGTGGGTGGAGGGTAATGTAGGATTAAGGATAAAGATGGCAGAAAGGGCCAGGCGTGGTGACTCACGCCTATAATCCCAGCACTTTGGGAGGCCGACATGAGCAGATCACGAGGTCAGGAGTTTGAGACCAGCCTGACCAACATGGTGAAACCCCACGTCTACTAAAAATACAAAAATTAGCCAGGCATGGTGGTGCGTGCCTGTAATCCCAGCAACTTGGGAGGCTGAGGCAGGAAAATCACTTGAACCTGGGAGGCAGAGGTTGCAGTGAGACAAGATTGCGCCTCTGCACTCCAGCCTGGGCAACAGAGCAAGGCCCCATCTCAAAAAAGAGGAAGAAGAAGGAGAAGGAGAAGGAGAAAAAGAGAAAAAAAGAAATTCTGAAATCCAGCCTGGCACACGTGACCACGTGACCAGTTCCTTCAGGATGCAGTTCCACTGCCTAGGATGATTCTCCGAAGCTCTTGGTTCCATCCTCTGGGCTCTTGGTTCCATCCTCTGGGCTCTTGGTTCCATCCTCTGGGCTCTTGGTCTATTCTCTGTGTTAGCATTCCTTTTCCATAATAGCCAAGATTTACACCTGAATAATTTTCTTGTTTTTTTCCTGCCTATGATATTTCAGGGGTTCAAAAGCTTCTTTTTGTTTGTCCAGCTTGATCACTGCTTGTCATATGGATTAAAAGGGGCAATTCGGCCGGGCGCGGTGGCTCAAGCCTGTAATCCCAGCACTTTGGGAGGCCGAGACGGGCGGATCACAAGGTCAGGAGATCGAGACCATCCTGGCTAATACGGTGAAACCCCGTCTCTACTAAAGAATACAAAAAACTAGCCGGGCGACGAGGCGGGCGCCTGTAGTCCCAGCTATTTGGGAGGCGGAGGCAGGAGAATGGCGTGAACCTGGGAGGTGGAGCTTGCAGTGAGCTGAGAGCCGGCCACTGCACTCCAGCCTGGGCGACAGAGCCAGACTCCGTCTCACAAAAAAAAAAAAAAAAAAAAAAAAAAAAAAAAAAAAAAAAAAAAAGGGGCAATTCATGTAAAGCTCTTAGAGCAGGGCCTGGCCCTAGTTAGTCCTGTACAACTGCTAGCCCTTAACCTTAATACTATGGGAGTGCTGGTGAGAAGGGAGGAGGGAAGAGGAAGGAAGTAAGGAAAGAAGGAAGGAAGGAAGGAAGGAAGGAAGGAAGGAAGGAAGGAAGGAAGGAAGGAAGGAAGGAAGGAAAGGAGTGAAGGAGGGAAGGAAAGAAGGCAAGGTTGGAAGGAGGAAGAAAGGGAGGAAGAAGCAAGGAAGGGAGGGAAGGAAGAAATAAAGGAAGGGAGGAGGGAAGGAATGAAGGAAGCAAGGAAGATAAGAAAGGAGAGAGGGAGGGAGGGAAGAAAGGAAGGAAGGAAGAAATGAAAGAAGGAAAGAGGGAAGAAAGGAGGAAAGGAGGTAAGACAGGAGCAGACCCAGGGTCTTTTGGACAGGGTAGCTGATGGGCTCGTTGGGAGACCCTGCTTGTGAGGACTCCTGGGGCCAGGGCGATTCACCTGCACCTGGCTGCGGGTGTGCCAGGTGGCTGTAGACGTAGGGCTGGGGCTGCTCTCATCATCCCAGCTTTTCACCTTTGAGGTTTTAATTGGAAAAGAGATGTCACCAGCGTGTGAGTGCGTTACAAGGGCAGGTGCAGGGGAGGCTGATGACTGAGAGGACAGCAACAAGGACAGGGTGGTAGAGAGCCCAACATGGGGCAATGGGTGAGGAGGTACAAGGAGGGTGGCCTTGCTGTCAGCCTCCAGGTATTGGGGCTGGTAATGGGGGACATTACACTGGGAGAAGAGAAGACTTAGGGATGAAGCTGCCTTGTGTCTGTGTTTGGGGGACCTTGCTGGAGCAAGCACCAATTCATGCTTTGAGGATCTGAGCGAGGAGCCCCAGCTCCTCCCTGGGACGCCCTTCTTCACTCTCTCTCCATAGTCTCCATGGACAAGCTGGGGGCAGCTGCCATCCCTGCCTCATGGAATAACAACTGTCCCTTCTCGGAGCTCCTTAGGCTCAGCCAGGGCCTCTTCCTTCCTGCTGTTGTTTGGTCCAGAGGGGCCCTTGGGACTGCTCAGCTGGTGCCCGTTGCCTGCAAGGACACAGCTACCATTATCAGTGCCTGGTAGAGAGTTGGTGCTTGAAAAATATTTGTAGAGCGAGGGTAGAAGGGGATGAATGAGGAAGGGAGACCCTCTCCCTCTTACCCCTCAGTTTGCAGAAACTCATGATTCTCTAAAACCCTCTTTGTCAGAGGCGTTTGAAACAGAGCAACTCCATCTTGAATAGGGACTGGGTAAAATGAGGCCGAGACCTACTTGGCTGTATTCCCAGATGTTTAAGGCACTCTAAGTCACAGGATGAGATAGGAGGTCAGCATAAGATACAGGTTATAAAGAACTTGCTGATAAAACAGATTGCAGTAAAGAAGCTGGCTAAAACCCACCAAAACAAAGATGGCCACTGAGAGTGACCTCTGGTACTCCTCACTGCTACACTCCCACCAGTGCCATGACAGTTTACAGATGCCATGGCAACGTCAGGAAGTTACCCTACATGGTCTAAAAGGGGAGGGATAAATAATCCACCCCTTGTCTAGCATACCATCAAGAAATAACCATAAAAATAGTTAACCAGGCCGGGTGTGGTGGCTCAGGCCTGTAATCCCAGCACTTTGGGAGGTCGTGGTGGGTGGATCACGAGGTCAGGAGTTCAAGACCAGCCTGGCCAAGATGGTGAAACCCCATCTCTACTAAAAATACAAAAATTAGCCGGGCATGGTGGCAGACGCCTGTAATCCCAGCTATTTGGGAGGCTGAGGCAGAGAATTGCTTGAGCCTGGGAGGTGGAGACTGCAGTGAGCCGAGATCGCGCCACTGCACCCCAACCTGGGCGACAGAGTGAGACTGTCTCAAAAAAAAAAAAAAGTTACCCAGCAGCCCTCCAGGCCGCTCTGCCTATGGAGCAGCCATTCCTTCATTCCTTTACTTTCCTAATGAATAAACGTGCTTTCACTTTGCTCTATGGACTTGCCCAGAATTCTTTTTTGTGTGAAATCCAAGGACCCTCTCTTGGGGTCCGGATTGGGATTCCTTTCCGGTAACATTTCCGTACTCCCTCTGCAGGACACGTGAACCTGAAACAGAAGTGCCTCCTCTTCGTTGTGTCTGAATGAGAAATAGTCCAGTATCTTCCCCCTGTATGTGCACGTTCAAGAAATCCTGACTACTGCTAAAATTGCACTGGGGTTCAGAAAATGATACCCCAAAATATGGAACTAAAGAAGCAGCTCCAGTTCCTTTGAAGAACCTTCAAAATCTCACCCTGATCTTCCCCTCACTCCCTGTCTTTCTGATTTTTTCCGAAACACCAGAAGGTACTGTCTTTGGCATTTCCATATCTGACTAAGAAAACTTCTTTCCAAAAGAAATACAATTGTCTGAAGGCTCCCTTCATAGGAATCTCATCAAATAGCCAGAAAAGAAAGATTAACCACCTGAGAAGAGACTGGGAGTATCACCACCTCCAGACAGACTTTTCATCCATTTTCCTGAGGGCAACTCCCAGAGATAGTCTGGGGGGGGGGGGGGTTACCCGCGTAATAAGACAGCCTGCTTTCACAGTGATTTTTCTGTTTCTCACCTTCACACCAACTACCCAAAGAATAGAGAGGAACTTTGTCCCAGGCCATTGTTCTTTGGGCGCATTCACTTTCCCAGAAAATCATTTACTCAAATGCCCCTCATTTTCCCTTCCCCTATCAAGAAATATATGGAGGCATCTAGACCTCATTGAGTTACTGGGTAATCATTCTCCCGCCATTCTGCCGTGCTATACACATGAAATTAATTTGTTTATCTTGTTCCCCTATTAATCTGCCTATTAGCAGTTGATTTTCAACAAAACTTCAGAGGCAGAGTGAAGGGAGGAAACTTTCTCTTGGCACCCACAATTGTCAATAGAAACCCTAATTAACAATCTCTCTGAGGGAAGCCCGATGGGGTTTGCAGGGCAGACATGGAACTGCCTCCAGAAAAGGGCCTGAAGCCTGAAGCACAGCAGAGGAGAGGGTTATTGGTGCCCCAGATGGCCCGACAATTCAGGCGGATCCCACTGCCCTGCTTCATCCCTGCAACATGCCCTCCCCAGTCTCAGCCTTTTCATTGAGCTTCTCCCATTCAGCGCTGCAGCTGGGCCACTTCACCAGCCTTCGGTTTGACCTCAAGGGCAAAGAGGAATCAATTTGTGCAGAGAACTGGAATGAAAGAGATTTCAACTGACCTTTGAATGGGGTTTTAATTTGCTTTATTCCAGCCAAAGGGGCCTCGTGAAGAGACCCTTGAGACTGCTTTTATCCACTAATGCGCACATTAGTGCAGCAGTCTGGGCCAAGGTCTGCCTGGTGTGGGTGCCGCGGAGCACAGGGGGAGGGCCAGAGTCCATGCCCCTCCCTAGAGCAGGTTTTCAGCACCCTCAGGGCCCAAAGCAGAGTCAAGAGTGGAGGAAGAGCCTGGGTAATATGGTGGAACCCCATTACTACAAACATATATATATATATATATACACACACACACACACACACACACACACACACACACACACACACAAAATTAGCCAGGTGTGGTGATGCACGCCTGTAGTCCCAGCTCCTTGGGAGGCTGAGGTGGGAGGATCCCTTGAACCCAGGAGGTGGAGGCCACAGTGAGCCGTGATCATGCCATTGCACTCCAATCTGGGCAACAGAGCCAAACCCTGTCTTAAAAAAAAAAAAAAAGAGTGGAGGAAGAAGCAGTGGGAGGGGGTGAGGTGACCTGGGTTCTGCCCCAGCTCTGTGGCCAGCAGACTCAGGGACCTGGGCCAGTCACTCCCCTCACCCGCACTCCCACCCCACCTCCAGGCCTCTCAGCCTCCTCATGTGAACAATGGGGGCGGGGAGGATGTGGTCCCTTTCAGGTCTGTCATTCTATGATTTTAGGCTCAGATCTAGAGTCAAGCTCTGTGATTAAAAAACAAACAAGCGGCCGGGCGCGGTGGCTCAAGCCTGTAATCCCAGCACTTTGGGAGGCCGAGACGGGCGGATCACGAGGTCAGGAGATCGAGACCATCCTGGCTAACATGGTGAAACCCCGTCTCTACTAAAAATACAAAAACTAGCCGGGCGAGGTGGCGGGCGCCTGTAGTCCCAGCTACTTGGGAGGCTGAGGCAGGAGAACAGCATAAACCCAGGAGGCAGAGCTTGCAGTGAGCTGAGATCCGGCCACTGCACTCCAGTCCGGGCGACAGAGCGAGACTCCGCCTCAAAAAAAAAAAAAAAAAAAAAAAACAAGCAATAGTCTTCCAGAAAGTGGCCCCTATTGGGCACAGCAGAGTCCTCTGGGCTGAGGAGCTAAGCTCTGTCCCTCTATCTCTCTGGTCTTTCTGGTGTCCTGTTTCTCTCTGAGAATCTGCTCCAGTCTCCACATGTGGGTGGGCAGGTTCTCTGCTCTGTTCACTCTGAATCCCAGAAAAAACCAATGGGGCCACTAATTACCAGCACTCCTGCTATAGGCAGCCACCCACGGGGTCCAAGTGACCTGTGGAAAGCCAGCCCTGGTCAAAGAGCCCTCTGCAGCCGCTCCTCACACAGGGCCGCTTCCGTGGGACACCCCAGTAGAGAGCCTGTAAGTTTGTGTGCACAGTCCTGCATCAGCAATGGCAGGTGCTCTCTTACCCTGAGCTTATTACACCTGGGTGTATTGCCATGTGGAGCCACATGTATTCTTTTAGAACCACTCCCTTATCCCAAGCCCTTTTTTCACACTGAAGGCTTGCTCCTCTGCAATCCAAGTAGACTTCCTGGAAGTGGTGTCTTTGCTGAAGATGTTGTGGACACTGTTAACAGACACACCAGCCTCTGCTAGATGACGTCCCTGCTGCCGCTGTTTCCAGACAGAGCTCAGGTGCCAGCAGCCACCACTCTGACTCAGTAGTGATCATAATGGTCCTTTTGTGGGGCACAGGCCTTTGTTAGAGCCTCGAGCATGACTGCTTCTTTTCCAGAAGAATGCAGAGTTCTCCAGCCAGCAGTTGAGGTAGGAAGACTGACGTGGTGGCCAGGAAGGACGCCACTAATGCACATCCATTAGTGAGCGCATCACAGGGTGGCATTCAGAAGCTTCTGAGCGGTCCTCCTTCCTCCAGACCCAACAATGGCTGTGTGGAGGGGGCCTGAAGTGGCCTTTTTACAGGCATTCAGCTTAGTCCCCCTCTCAAGCCCCTGCCCCTGTTAGGTGCCCGTCTTCCATTTCCATGCCTGATGCTCAAAGGAATGGAGCAGCCAGGACGGTGAATGCAAGCAGCCCACCTGCGGCCCAAAGAGCCCTCACTGTGCCCTCAGTCCCATTGCCCCAGGAGAGGGACACCAGGCTGGGCAGAGCCGGTGCACAGTGACCTGCTATGCAGCAGCTCAAAGAGCCCATGACTCTGCATGTGTCTGTGCGTGTGCACGCACGTGTATGTGTGTGTGCGTGTGTGTGTGTGATGGGAAGGGCTCAAGGACCCCTGAAATGGGTTTGAAAGGTAGTTTGGTTTGTTTTTAACACATTGGTTTTTTCTGGGATTCAGAGTGAACAGAGCAGAGAACCGGCCCACCCACATGTGGAGACTGGAGCAGATTCTCAGAGAGAAACAGGACACCAGAAAGGCCAGAGAGATAGAGGGACAGAGCTTAGCTCCTCAGCCCAGAGGACTCTGCTGTGCCCAATAGGGGCCACTTTCTGGAAGACTATTGCTTGTTTGTTTTTTAATCACAGAGCTTGACTCTAGATCTGAGCCTAAAATCATAGAATGACAGACCTGAAAGGGACCACATCCTCCCCGCCCCCATTGTTCACATGAGGAGGCTGAGAGGCCTGGAGGTGGGGTGAGAGTGCGGGTGAGGGGAGTGACTGGCCCAGGTCCCTGAGTCTGCTGGCCACAGAGCTGGGGCAGAACCCAGGTCACCTCACCCCCTCCCACTGCTTCTTCCTCCACTCTTTTTTTTTTTTTTAAGACAGGGTTTGGCTCTCTTGAGGTCAGGAGTTTGAGACCAGCCTGTCCAACATGGCAAAACCCCGTCTCTACTAAAAATACAAAAAATTAGCAGGACATGATGGTGCGTGCCTGTAATCCCAGCTGCTTGGGAGGCTGAGGCAGAAGAATCTCTTGAACCCAGGAGGCAGAAGTTGCAGTGAGCTGAGATTGTGCCTCTGCACTCCATCCTGGGCAACAGAGTGAGTGAGACTCTGTCTCAAAAAACAAAACAAAAACATGTATAAATTATGTTCCTTTAATTTATCCTTTATATTATAGTTCAACCTTCAGGTCGAAATTATTTTTCTGTGTATTATGAACACGAGAAGGTAATATTATCAATGAATTTCATTTCAAGATAATAAATAAGATCTCACTACTTACTCATTTACTCTTAAAAGGGTATTTTGGTGCCAATGGGAATGTAAAATATTACCACTTTGGCAAAGAGTTTGGCAGTTCCTCAAAATGTTAAACATAGAGTTACCATATGACCCAGGAATTCCCTTCCTAGGTATATACTCAAGCATTTTTTACAAATTTTGATAAAATTTGTATGCTCACAGATGCATTATTCATAAGAGCCAAAAAGTGGTAGCAACCCAAATGTCTACCTACTGATAAATGGATTAAATAAAAAGTGACATGTCCTTATAATGGACATATATTTGAGAACACAAAAAATGAAATTCTGGCCAGGCACGGTGGCTCATGCCTGTAATCCCAGCACTTTGGAAGGCCGAGGTGGGCAGATCACCTGAGGTCGGGAGTTCGAGACCAGCCTGACTAACATGGAGAAATCCCGTCTCTACTAAAAATACAAAATTAGCCGGGCATGGTGGCACACACCTGTAATCCCAGCTATTCGGTAGGCTAAGGCAGGAGACTCGCTTGAACCTGGGAGGCAGAGGTTGCGGTGAGCCAAGATCGTGCCATTGCACTCCAGCCTGGGCAACAAGAGCAAAACTCTGTCTCAAAAAAAAAATTAAAAAAAGAAAGAAATGAAATACTGATATATGCTACAACATGTATGCATATTTAAAACAACATGACGCTAATTGGAAGAAGTCAGACACTAGAGCTCACATATTATATGATTCCACTTATATGAAATACCCAGAATAGGCAAATCCATACAGCCAGGAAGTACATTAGTGGTTGCTCGGGGTTGGGAGTGTCAATGGGAAATGGAGAGTGACTGCAAATGGATACAGGTTTTCTTTTTTTCTTGTTTTTTTAATTTCAATAGTTCTTGCTTTGTTTGGTTTTTGAGATGGACTCTCACTCTGTCGCCCAGACTGGAGTGCAGTGGCATGATCTTGGCTCACTGTAACCTATGCCTCCCAGGTTCAAGCAATTCTCCAGCCTCAGCCTGATGAGTAGCTAGGATTACAGGCATGTGCCACCACACCCGGTTAATTTTTGTGTTTTTAGTAGAGATGGTGTTTCACCATGTTGGCCAGGTTGATCCTGACCACAAGTGATCCTCCTGCCTCAGCCTCCCAAAGTGCTGGGATTATAGTCGTGAGTCACTGCCCCAACCTATTTTAATTTTTAATAGTTTTTGAGGTACATGTGGTTTTTGGTTACATGGATGAGTTCTTCAGCAGTGAAATCTGAGTTTTTAGTGTAGCAGTCACTTAAGAAGTGCACACGGGTACAGGGTGTCTTTATTGTACTGATGAAAATGTTCTAAAATTGATGATAGTTACACAGCTTGGTAAATATACTAAAAAGCCATTTTATTGTATACTTTAAGTAGGTCAATTGAATGGGTATTAATTATATCTCAAAACTATTATTATTATTATTTGAGATGGAGTTTTGCTCTTGTCATCCCAGGCTGGGGTGCAGTGGGTCAATCTTGGCTCACTGCAACCTCCACCTCCCAGGTTCAAGCGATTCTCCTGCCTCAGCCTCCCAAGTTGCTGGGATTACAGGCACACACCACCATGCCTGGTTAATTTCTGTATTTTTAGTAGAGATGGGGTTTCACCATGTTGGTCAGGCTGGTCTTGAACTCCTGACCTCAGGTGATCTGCCCGCCTCGGCCTCCCAAAGTGCGGGGATTACAGGCATGACCCACCATGCCTGGCCTCAAAACTGTTATTTTAAAAGTTATGATTTTGGAGGAAAATGGGTAAACAAATTGTGGTGTATTCATAGGCTGGAATACTACTCAGCATAGGAAAGAGCTACTGATACGTGTGACACCATGAATGAATCTCAAACCATTATGTTGCATAAAAGAATCCAGACAAAAGACAACTTACCTTGTGATTCCATTTTCATGAAGTGTGAGAACAGGTAAAAGGAAGCTATTCAAATGGGGAGTGGCTAGAAAAGTTTCTGCGGTGATGGAAATGTTCTGTATCTTGCCTGGTGGATCAACTTTCGCTGAACTGTGAACTTTGTTCACACAATGCACAGTGTGCATTATAATGTATGTTATTATACACTGGAGGAATATGTAATAAAGCTGAGAATCTCTGTTTTAGACACTTCATTCAAAAAATATAAAAAACAGCTTCTCTCTTAAGAAATCAAATTCTCCTTTTGAGTAGCTGCCCTTCCTTTTTTTTTTTTTTTTTTTTTTTTTTTTTTTTTTTGCTTCTTAGGGAATTTTCAAACACACAAAATATAGAGAGAACCCACATACAGTGAACCCATGTGCCCACCAGTCATCAGCCTTTTGTTATTCTTGCTTTAAATATTCCCTCCAAGATTTTTTTTGAAAGTTGTAAGACAAATCCCAACCATCATGTCATCATCCCTATAAATACTTTGCATGGATTGCTGAGAGAGAACTTTCAAAATAACCCAAAGACTCAAGAGCAAACTCAAAGAAGTCAACAAAACCTTCACCTCATCTTACACCTTCTTTCTTCACTTACATCTGGACTGTGTTCAACTTCCTCACTTTTTTTTTTTTTTAGACAAAGAGTCTTGCTCTGTCATCGGGGCTAGAGTGCAGTGGCATGATCTCAGCTCACGGCAACCTCTGCCTCTTGGGTTCAAGCGATTCTCCTGCCTCAGCATCCCTAGTAGCTGGGACTAGAGGTAGCCACACCTATGCCCAGCACAATGCTTGTGCCATGCTGGACAGAGGAGTGGCCCCATCTGATCATCTTCTCAGGGTCATGTGGCTGCAGGGTTGAGGACAGACTAAGGGAGGGAACACAGCTGGGAGGCGACTGCAGACACCCAGGGAGCAGATGATGGTGACACGGACCAGGGTAGATGCAGAGGAGGAATGAGTGGCTAGAGTCAGACACGCTGTGAAGGTACAGCCAGCAGAATTTGTTAAGGGATTGGATGACAAGTGTGAAAGAAAGAATCTAGAATGAATCCACATTTTGGGCCTGAGTAACTGGAAAGACAAAGACAAGTTTCCATTTACTGCTGTGAGAAAGACTGAGAGAAGAGCACGTGTGGGGGCAAGATTAGGAGCTCTGTTTTGGACGTGTTGATTTAAGTTAGATAACCAGTGAAGCTTAAGTAGGTAGTGAGATTTCTAAGTCCGGGGTGCAGGAAAGAAAGAGGCTCAAACTGGAAATGTGAGTGTGGCAGTCATCAGTGTATAGATAATATCAGAAGCCAAAAGATGGGAATTCAATGAGGTCTTAAGAAAAATTCCCAAAGGATTTCTTTTTCTTTCTTTCTTTTTTTTTTTTTTTTTTTTGAGACAGAGTTTCGCTCTTGTCACCCAGGCTGGAGTGCAGTGGTGCTATCTTGGCTCACTGCAACCTCCGCCTCCTGGGTTCAAGCTATTCTCCTGCCTCAGCCTCCCGATTAACTGGGATTACAGACATGCGCATCACACCCAGCTAATTTTTGTATTTTTAGTTGAGACAGGGTTTCTCCATATTGGCCAGGCTGGTCTCAAATTCCTGACCTCAGGTGATCTACCCACCTTGGCCCCCCAGAGTGCTGGGATTATAGGCGTGAGCCACTGCGCCTGGCCTCAAAGGATTTTTTTTTTTAATTGACAAGTTGATTCTAAGATTCATCCAGAATAATACATTTTTTTTTAAGCCAAAAAGATTCTGAAAAGGTGACATCTGACCTCCCACTAGATGACTTGCCTTGAGGGGTTGGGCTTGATGTTCTGTCTCTGGCTCTGCAGCAATGGTCAAAAGAGAACCCTGGAGTTTCCAGGATCCAGCCAACACCCTCCCAGTGGGACAAGCTGGTTCAGGGCTCACACGCCTATTAATGTATAGATTCCTGCTCTCACTTGCATCTTGTTCTTCTCAGATTCCTTATTTTCTTGCCAATTTGGCAAAGCTTTTTTTTTTTTTTTTTTTGAGATGGAGTCTTGCTCTGTCGGCAGGCTGGAGTGCAGTGGCGTGATCTCGGCTCACTGCAAACTCTGCCTCCCAGGTTCAAACGATTCTCCTGCCTCAGCCTCCCAAGTTGCTGGGACTACAGGTGCATGCCACAACACTCAGCTCATTTTTGTATTTTTACTAGAGACTAGGTTTCACCATGTTGGCCAGGTGGTCTCAATCTCTTGACCTCATGATCCACGTGCCTTGGCCTCCCAAAGTGCTGGGATTATAGGCATTAGCCACTGCACGTGGGCACAATGCATTTTTTTTTTTTAAATGGTTTAAATATATTGTTTTAGGCTGGGCATGGAGGCTCACACCTGTAATCCCAACATTTTGGGAGGCTGAGGCGGGTGGACCACCTGAAGTCAGGAGTTTGAGAACAGCCTGACCAACATGGAGAAACCCCGTCTCTACTAAAAAGACAAAATTAGTCAGGCGTGGTGGTGAATGTCTGTAATCTTAAGTACTTGGCAGGCTGAGGCAGCAGAATCGCTTGAACCCGGGAGGTGGAGGTTGCAGTGAGCCGAGATTGTGCCACTGCACTCCAGCCTGGACGACAAAGCAACGCTCCATCTCAAAATAAATAAATAAATAATAAATAAATAATTTTAAGCTTTTTCAGTCATGTTCATTGGGAAGGGACTTCAAGGTACCTTGTCTGCCATACTGATGGACATAGAAGTTTCACATGGAAACCTTCTGGCCAGGATGCATATTCCTTTTTTCAAATATGTTTATTGTTTGTTTAGAGGCATTTCTAAACAACTTTTTTTGAGGCTTTTTTTTTTTTTTTTTTTTTTTTTTTCTGAGACAAAGCCTCACTCTGTCACCCAGGCTGGAGTACAGTGGCATGATCTCGGCTCAGTGCAACCTCTGCCTCCTGGGTTTAAGCGATTCTCCTACCTCAGCCTCCCGAGTAGCTGGGACTACAGGCCCGCCCCACCACACCCAGCTAATTTTTTATATTTTTATTAGAGACAGGATTTCACCATGTTGGCCAGGATGGTCTCGATCTCCTGACCTTGTGATCTGCCGCCTCAGCCTCCCAAAGTGCTGGGATTACAGGCGTGAGCCGTCGCGCCCAGCCGAAGCTTTTATACTTCTGAACTCCATGTAAAAACTACTCACTTACAGCTGGGCACGATGGCTCATGCCTGTCATCCCAGCACTTTGGGAGGCTTTTGTATTTTTAGTAGAGATGGGGTTTCATTATCTCTACTAAAAATACAAAAAATTAGCTGGGTGTGGTGGCACACACCTGTAGTCCCAGCTACTTGGGAGGCTGAGGCAGGATAATCACCTGAAACCTGGAGGCAGAGGTTGCAGTGAGCCAAGATTGAACCACTACACTCCATCCTGGGTGACAGAGCAAGACTCTATCTGGAAAAAAAAAAAAAAAAAAAACCTACTCACTTACAGTATATTTTGGAGACATCACTGATTCCAACAGCACAGGTCTTTTTCAGCCAGGGTAGATCCTTGTCTATATAAGCAAAACGATCTGGTCACATGTGTTATTCTGGAACAATCTTTTTTATTTTTCTTCCCATCAAAGCACACTGTGGCTCCTCTACATTCTTCCTTCAGTGACATGTCAATTGGGTGGTTACGTCTGAGGGGGCTTCTGCATGCAGGGAAGAATTTCATTTTGGTTTTGATCAATATTCAGTAAAGTACAATCTAGGTTTCTTCAAGCCTTTATAGACAAAAGTTCAAAATCTTAAATTTACCTGTAACTCAAATTATTATTCATTTTCACTTAATCTTGAATGAAGGCTCAACTAGCATATAAATATGGTAAACGAAGTCTCTCAGACATGAACTCAGTTTGTGCTTGATTCTGTTTTCTTAGACACTTTAAGCTGCATTTACAAATGTGACATATCTGATTCTGTTAAACACTCCACACATGAAGCCTCAGTAAAGCTAGCAAGCAAAAGCCTTCTTAACCCTTAAGCAACTCTGAAAATCTAATAAATCAATCATATTAAATTCCACTTCCTTAAGGGTTAGAAACATCTTTTAAAAACAAAAACATAGTATACATGAAGAAACACACTTGTATAAATAGAACTTTTAAAGAGTATCAATATCATATGTTACAGTTATCTGGAACTCCTGGCCTGCAGAGATCCTCGCTTCTTTGTCTCCCAAAGAGCTGGGATTCCAGCCATGTTCCAACTATCTACGACTGCTTAACAAACCATCCCAAATTTTTCTTTTTTTTTTTTTTTTTGAGATGAGTCTTGCTCTGTCACCCAGGCTGGAGTGCCGTGGCACAATCTCAGCTCACTGCGACCTCCACCTCCTGGGTTCAAGTGATTCTCCTGTCTCAGCCTCCTGAGTAGCAGGGATTACAGGCACCCGCCACCATGCCCAGCTAATTTTTGTATTTTTAGTAGAGATGAGGTTTCACCATGTTGGTCAGGCTGGCTCACCCCAAACTTAATGGCATCAAACAATAACCAATGTATGCTGCTCGTGAATTTTCTGGAGATCAGGAATTTAGACAGAACACAGCAGGGATGGTGTGTATTTCCTCCACAACATCTTGGGCCTCAGCTGAGAGTTCTTGAATGACTGGAAATAACTCAAATATCTGAGAACTGGGGCTGGGCACAGTGGCTCACACCTATTACCCCAGCACTTTGGGAGGCTAAGGCGGGAGGATCACTTGAAGCCAGGAGTTTGAGACTAGCCTGGGCAACGTGGGGAAACCTTGTCTCTACTGAAAATACAAAAATTAGCCAGGTATGGTGGTGTGTGCCTATAATTCCAGCTACTTAGGAGGCTGAGGCAGGAGAATCACCTGAACCAGGGAGATGGAGGTTGCAGTGAACCGAGACCGCTCCACTGCCCTCCAGCCTGGGCGACAGAGCGAGACTCGGTTTCAAAAAAAGAAAAGAAAAGAAAAACACTTTAAATGAATAATGAATAAACAAAAAGATCCCTCCCTTACATTCTGTCACAGTATCTGAAATTCCCATATCCCAAAACATCCCTTTAGGTTAAGGCCTTGTCCTGAAGAGTACAGGAGCAGGCTTTGAGGGGACCGTGCGCATGCAGCCGAATGTCCCATCTGCTCATGCTTTTGACTTTGTCATGAAGGCCATTCTCCACCAAAGGTACCTCTGTGAACACATGCCACCACATGAGAAGCATGTGAAGTCATTTACAGGCAACGGGCATGACAGAAAGATCAAAGGCCTTGGCGGAGAAGGGCATATCTCCTTAAGAATCCTGAACAGTGGGGCATGTGTAATTACTGGTCCTTGAATTCTATCGGTGACCTTGAAGAGAGGCTGCCAAGTGATGTTAGCTTTTAAGGTTGCAGGTGACACTAAGCCCTGCAGGAGAGCGAGATTCCACGAACAGATGGCCAAGTGAGGAGGCCGGTGGGGCAGAGGGAAGGTCTGAAAGGAGCACCGAGGCAAAGCGCAAGACCACGTGTTTCCCACAGACTGGGCTCTCTGTTAAGCCCCAGCTAGAAAGAGTCAGAAAGACAGTCTGTTCCCTAACACATCACATGGTTAGTCTGCCCAGGGAGACCAGAGCACAATAAGGGTATCAGAACAAAGAGCGGAGCCAGGAGCACCCAGCCTCAGAAGCCCGGCCGACCATTGCATCCCACACAAGACACAATGGGAAAACAAGCCCACCACTAGATAACCATTTCCCACCGCTCAGGTCAACATAGGTCGTTAACTGTGCTCATATCCAGCGTTCAGCAAGATGCTCCCAATCATGGCTCAGGGAATGTAAAATGAAACAATTTTACTGGAGAGCAATCTGGATTTATGTATCCATATTTTCTTTCTTCCTTTCTTTCATTCTCTTTCTTTCCTTCTTTCTTTCCTTCCTTCCTTCCCTCCCTCCCTTTCTTTCTTCTTCTTCTTTTTTTTTTTTTTTTTTTCAGATGGAGTCTTGCTCTGTTGCCCAGGATGGAGTGCAGTGGCACGATATCAGCTCACCGCAGCCTCTGCCTCCTGGGTTCAAGCGATTTTCCTGCCTGAGCATCCCGAATAGCTGGGACTACAGGTGCGCACCACCACGCCTGGCTAATTTTTGTATTTTTAGTAGAGGCAGGGTTTCACCATGTTGACCAGGCTGGTCTCAAACTCCTGACTTCAAGTGATCTGCCTGCCTCAACATCCCAAAGTGCTGGGATTACAGGCGTCAGCCACTACACCCAGTCATGTATCCATATTTTCAATGGCCCATTACCACAGGTATCCCAGTTTTAGAACCTGATCTTAAGAAAATAAAGATATATGTAGAAGGGTTTTTGTATTTATAAAAGAAAAAATGGGCTAGGTGCAGAGGCTTATGCCTGTAACCCCAACACTTTGGGAGGCTAAGGTGAGAGGATCACTTGAGGCCAGGAATTTGAGACCAGCCTGGGCAGCAGAGGGAGACCCCATCTCTACAAAAAATAAAAATAAAAAAATTAGGCGGGCGTGGTAGCACACACCTGTGGTCCCGGGTACTTGCGAGGCTGAGGTCGGAGGATTCCCCCAGATTCAAGGCCGCAATGCACCATGATCATTCCACTGCACTCCAGCCTGGGTGACAGAGCAATACCTTGTCTCTAAAAATAATAATAATAATATTAGTAGTAGTAGTAGTAGTAATGAACTAATTAAAAAGAAAAAAATGGAAACAACATATCCACCACTGGGGATTGGTTTAATAAATCATGATGCTAATACTTGCCTGACTGTAAGCCCCAGGAAAGCAGGCAGTGAGTGTTTCACCAGCCCTATACACCTAACACATAAGACAGTGTCCGGCACATAGTGGGCATTTGTTCAAAGAAGGAAGGCAGGACCAAGTGAACACAGAGGAAAGCAATGTTCTGTAACATTTTAAAGGAACGACACTGAGCTCTAGTACTAATGCGAAGAGTTATCCACAGTATATTGTTGAATAGAAAATACAGGTCCCAACAGAGCATGATGGGTTTATACATGCATTTGTTTAAGCCTGGAAGAATTCACAGGAATATCAAACTCAAAGGGTTTGGAAAGGATACTTTGGAGGTATTAACAGTGCTTATTGCCAGGTGGGTTAGATTGTGGGGTCTTTTCTATTTATTCTTTTTGTCTACGTTTTCTGACTATTCTGTGATAAGCACATTTTGATCTTATAAGAAAAACAAGGCTGGGCACGGTGGCTCACACCTGTAATCCCAGCACTTTGGGAGGCCAAGGCAGGCAGATCACTTGAGCCCAGGAGTTCAAGACCAGCCTGGGCAATACGGCGAAACCCTGTATCTACGAAAAATACAAAAATTAGCTAGGCATGGTGGCGGGCGCCTGTAGTCCCAGCTACTTGGGAGGTTGAGGTGGGAAGATCTCCTGAGCCCCGGGAGGTCAAGGCTGCAGTGAGTTGTGATCACACCACTACACTTCAGCCTGGGTGACTAAGCGAGTCCCTGTTTCAAGAAGTAAAAGAAGAAAAAAGAAAAACAAAGCTACGTTAATTTGTAAAAACAATAATGTGGATGTAAATTCCTGACCCACAGAATCCTTGAGCATAATACAATGATTATTCTGAAGCTGCTAAATTTAGGGATATTATCGGTAACAGTCACCAAAACAATGATATCTGACAGAGTATTCAGCCTTTGTAGTTCATTGTTTCTAAATGCTGGATACTTTTCCACTCTAGAGCTATGCTACAATTTGTCCAACCAACCATCCACCTATGCTCATACATGTACGTTTCTGGATTTTATTCTTCACTGATTCAATAAATGTGTGTTGAGGATCCGCTATGTGCCAGGCAGGAGAGAGGGGCCAGGTGCTGGGAATCTCCAGTAAACAAAGCAGGCTTTGTTCTTTTTTTTTTTTTTTTTTTTTTTTTTGAGACCGAGTCTCGCTCTGTCACCCAGGCTGGGGTGCAGTGGCCGGATCTCAGCTCACTGCAAGCTCCGCCTCCCGGGTTCACGCCATTCTCCTGCCTCAGCCTCCCGAGTAGCTGGGACTACAGGCGCCCGCCACCTCGCCCGGCTAGTTTTTTGTATTTTTTAGTAGAGACGGGGTTTCACCGGGTTAGCCAGGATGGTCTCGATCTCCTGACCTTGTGATCCGCCCGTCTCGGCCTCCCAAAGTGCTGGGATTACAGGCGTGAGCCACCGCGCCCGGCCAGGCTTTGTTCTAAAACCTTATGTTCCAGTGTAAGAGACAGACACTTAAGAAAGTAAACAATCAAATAACTAAATAATTACAAATTGTGATGAGTGCCATGGAGGGAAACAGAGCTCCTAAGACTCTCTAATATGGTGCCATATTGGAAAATTATCAGGATTACGATAATAATAATAAGCATTGCAGGGAATGAAACAGGCAATTAGAAGCTCTAGGGAGAGAAAAATGCCGTATGAGGAAGGAAATATAATCAGAGTATAAATTTGTCTTTGCAGTGAACAATATTTACATAGTCCTAATGATTTAACTAAATGCAAAATCACAGTTTTGGGATGATGGAAAGGAAGTGGTAAGATCAGAGAAAGAGAGTAGATGTTTAAAACGGATAAATCAAAAACAGCAACAGTAACATGTTATTTAGAGAAACTGAATTAAATACCCAGAGAAACAATGAAAAGTGGTTACTTCTGAGGACAAGGACTGGAGGTTGGGAAATAACTAAATAGTGAAACTGATGTTTCTCATTCATTCATTGAACACGTATTTACTGGTCTCCTTTGGTGCCAGGTCCTGTTCTAGGCACTAGGGACACAGAAGTAAATAAAACAGCCAAAAAATGGAGTTTATATTCTAGAAGGGGAAATGAAAAATAAAACAAGTAAAATCCATACTGTACTACATAGGGGTTGGGATGAAGCAAGAGAGAAGGTTGAGATGAAGGGGAGAGGTTTAGATAGATGGGCCAGAGATGGCATCACTGAATAAGTGACATTTGGGTGAAGACACGGAAGAGGCAAAGAAGAGACCCACGTGGATGTCTGGGAGAAGAGCATTCAAATACAGGGAGCAGCAAGTGCAAAGGCCTCTAGGTAGGAGTGGTCCTGCTGGGCTGGAGGAACAGTGAGGAGGCCTAGCTACACTGCAGTGGGACCAGGAAGAGAGGCAGGAGACGAGGTTAGGGAAGTGACTGGCAGTCAGATCAGGGGAGGCCCTGTGGCCCATGCAACTTCTGGGAATCGTTGACTCTTTTCCCTGTATTTGCATTATACATGCATACATATCTATAAATATATGTGTATGTGTGTACACACACAAATATATAGATGATTTTGATTTAAATCTTAAAATATTATTTTATTTTTATTTTATTTATTTATTTATTTATTTATTTTTGAGACAGAGTCTCACTCTCTCGCCCAGGCTGGAGTGCAGTGGCCTGATCTCGGCTCATTGTAACCTCCACCTTCCAGGTTGAAGTGATTCTCCTGTCTCAGCCTCCCCAGTAGCTGGGATTACAGGCATGCGCCACCACATCAGGCTAATTTTTTGTATTTTTAGTAGAGACAGGGTTTCGCCACGTTGGCCAGGCTGTTTTCGAACTCCTGGCCTCAGGTGATCTGCCCACCTCGGCCTCCCAAAGTGCTGAGATTACAGGTGTGAGCCACTGCACCAGACGTTAAAAATGTATTTTAAAGAAATAGCTCTGCTATGGAGTAGATTGGCAGGAACAAGTCTGGAAGTGGGGACCCCCAGCAGGAGACTCTGATGCAGTTCAAGTGAGTAATGCTGGTGGCTTGGTGAGGGTGTTGGCAGTGGAGATGGAAAAATTAACAGGTTTGAGATTTATTTGGGAGGTAGGATTGAGAGGTCTTGTTGATGGCTGGAGGGGTCAGAAATGTTGTTGGTTTGAAGAATGGCCCCTAAGTGTCTGGCTTGAACAGCATGTGCCATTTACCAATATGAAGGACAGAAAGTGTTCAGACATTGACGTATGAAGTGTGACCACCCGCTGGAACCCCCAGGGAAAACTTCAAGAAGCCTGGCTGGAACCTCGTACATCGTTGATAGGAATGCAAATGGTGCAGCTGCGGTGAAACGGTCTGGCGGCTCCTCCAAAGTGAACCACAGAGTTACCATCTGAGCCGGCAACTGCATTCCTGGGTGTGTATGCAGGAGAATCCAAAGCACATTCACATGAAAACTGGTGTATGCAGGCCGTGTGCAGTGACTCACGCCTGTAATCCCAGAACTTTGGGAGGCCGAGGCAGACAGATCATTTGAGGTCAGGGGTTCAAGACCAGCCTGGCCAACATGGTGAAACTCTGTCTCTACTAAAAATACAAAAATTAGGCTGGGCGCTGTGGCTCACGCCTGTAATCCCAGCATTATGGGAGGCCGAGGTGGGCAGATCACCTGAGGTTGGGAGTTCACAACCAGCCTGACCAACACAGAGAAACTCTGTCTCTACTAAAAATACAAAATTAGCCAGGCGTGGTGGCACATGCCTGTACTCCCAGCTACTCGGGAGGCTGAGGCAGGAGAATTGCTTGAACCCAGGAGGCAGAGGTTGTGAGGTTGTGGTGAGCCGAGATCATGCCAGTACACTCCAGCCTGGGCAACAAGAGTGAAACTCCGTCTCAAAAAAAACAAAAAAGAAATTAGCTGAGCATGGTGGCACAGGCCTGTAATCCCAGCTACTCAGGAGGCTGAGGCAGGAGAATCGCTTGAATCCGGGAGACCAATGGTTACAGTGAGCCAGGATCACGCCACTGTACCCCAGCCTGGGGGACAGCATGAGACTCTGTCTCAAAAAAAAAAAAAATACATCTATATCTATCTATCTATCTATCTATCTATCTATCTATCTATCTATCTATAAAATAAATGAATAAATAAATAAACTGATGCATGAATGTTCATAGCAACATTATTCATAATAGCCCAAAAGTGGAAACAGCCCAGTGTTCATCCACTAATGAATGAATGAATGGACAAAATACAGTATCCAACAAAATTGTTTTTAAACATAAGGAATGAGGTACTGCTACATGCTACAACATGGATGTACCACAAAAACATTATGCTAAATGAAATAACACGCACAAAGGACTACATATTGTATGACTCCATTTATAGAAAATGTCCAGAATAGGCAGATCTATAAAGACAGAAAACAGAGTCCTGATTGCCAGGAGCTGGGAACGGGGGAATGGGGAGCAACTGCTCATGGGTTTCTTTTTCGGGTGGTGAAAATGTTTTGGAATTAGCTAGTGGTAATGGTTGCACAGCCTTGGAAACATACTAAAAACCACCGAACTATGCACTTTATTTAGTTGTTTTTATTTATTTGTTTATTTTTGAGATGGAGTCTCTGTCATCCAGGCTGGAGTGCCATGGCATGATCTTGGCTCACTGCCACCTCCACCTCCCGGGTTCAAACGATTCTCCTGCCTCAGCCTCCCCAGTAGCTGGGATTACAGGTGCCTGCCACTGCACCCGGCTAATTTTTGCATTTTTAGTAGAGATGGGGTTTCACCATGTTGGCTGGGCTGGTTTCAAACTCCTGACCTCAGTTGATCCACCCACCTTGGCCTCCCAAAGTGCTGGAATTACAGGCATGAGCCACCATGCCCAGCCCTGAATTATGCACTTTAAAATGATGAATTTTGTGGTAAGTGATTTGTATCTCAAAAAAAAGAAGAAGAAGAAGAAGGCAATTGGCTGTGAGAAGCTGGACTACTGACAGGTCAGGACTGGAGACTTGACCACGAGAAAGTCAGCACGGAGGTGGCTTAAAACCAAGGGAGTGGGGAGTTGCACCAAAACAGCAGGCATAGGGTGAGAACCGGGAAAGCCTAGCACCTAGGGAGACACTCACATTTAGAGTGTGGTGACAGAGGAGGAGCCAGGAAGAGACAAGAAATCAAAAGAGTGTGGAGGGCTGGGTGTGGGAGTTCATGCCTGTAATCCCAGCACTTTGGGAGGCTGAGGCGGTGATCACCTGAGGTCAGGAGTTCGAGACCAGCCTGACCAACATTGTGAAACCCCATCTCTACTAAAAATACAAACAGTAGCTAGGCATGTTGACATGCGCCTGTAATCCCAGCTATTCGGGAGGCTGAGGCAGGAGAATGGCTTGAACTCAGGAGGCAGAGGTTGCAGTGAGCCAAGATTGTGCCACTGCGCTCCAGCCTGGGCGACAGAGCAAGATTCCATCTCAAAAAAAAAAAAAAGAATGTGGAGCCACAGGCTGCAGGAGTTGCTACAGGCAAAGCTGTTCCAAAACATGTTGCACTAAACAGTGATCCTGGTGCATAAACCCTCATGCATTGCTAATAGGATCAATCCTAGAGGTGGAACTCTTCCTGGGTCAAAGGCCATGGGCACTTTGGATAGATCCTGCAAATTTTCACTCATCCACATTGCAACTGTTCTGGATTGTGAGAGGACCAAGATGCCTACCACGTGGAGAGAGGACAAGAGCCAGCTCAGCATCCTGGGAACACAAGGCAAGGTGTGGATTGCCAGGCATGACCTGGCAGAGCTGATAAGCTGATGGGCACAGCATGTGGCCAGAGTAACTGGGAGACTTCAGCAGAACCCGAGAAGAGAGGGGATTCGTACTGTGGGAACAGAGCAGACTCCTCCGAGGGCCTGGGAAATGTTTACCGAATTAACAAAGCAGCAAGAGAAACACAATTGCCGGGAAAGAGTCTTCATTCCAGAATCCCAGGTGGGCACGATGCTGCTGTACGACCTCAGATGAGTCACCTGGCCAACCTTCAGATAGCTTGTCTGTCAAACTGAAGGTCCGGATGAACATTTCTGGCCAGGATCCTTTCCACTTTAGAACTCTGTGGTTCCTTCTTGAAAATAGGAGTGAAACTTCCTTTTAACACCAACTACCAAAATCAGGACAGTTTCTCTTTCGGTTTGTTCCTATGGTGGTTTCCCCATTCTCTGCAAGGGGCCAAGAAGTCATGATTTTAAGCAAGCATTGACCAAAAGCTCAGTTCAATTTAGCAAGCGTTTACGGAATGTCCCAGGTGAAAGCCACCACCATCACCATTACCTCTTGCTGACTGGAACAGCTTCCTAGCCAGTTTCCCAACCACCACCTTGCACCACTGCAGTTTATTCTCAACACAGCAAGTCACAGCCGGGCACGGTGGCTCATGTCTGTAATCCCAGCACTTTGGGAGGCCAAGGTGGGCAGATCACTTGAGGCCAGAAGTTCGAGACCAGCTTGGCCAACATGGCGAAACCCCATCTCTATGAAAAATACAAAAATTAGTCATGCGTGGTAGTGGGCACCTGTAGTCCCAGCTACTCAGGAGGCTGAGGCACGAGAATCACTTGAATCTGGGAGGCAGAAGTTGCAGTGAGCCGAGATCGCACCACTGCACTCCAGCCTGGGCAACAGAGTGAGACTCTGTCTCAAAAAAACAAAAACAAAAAAACACAGCAAGTCACTCCAAGCAAAAGGCAAAGTCTACCATGGCCTACAAGGATCTGTGGGATCTTGCACCCCAACAGGGTCTGCATTCTACCGTACACACACACACACACACACACACACACACACACCCTCCTGCCTCCAGGTCTTTGCACATCCTGACCCCTTGCTCCCTCGCCTCATTAAGGTCTCTGTTCAAAAGAAACGTCATCAGAGATTTCCCAGACCTCCTTATACAAAATAGCACCCCTAGCTCATCGCTCTCAATGTGCCTATCCTGCTTGGTTTTCTTCATAGCACTTATCACCAGCTTTACGTTACATATTTATGTGTTTATTGCCTGTACCCCACTACTAACTACCACACTGTGAGCTTCCTGAGAATAGAAACTGTTGCCTCCACTAGTCCTGGAGCAGCACTCCTACAGAACAGGTATTCAGACATCTTTGTGGAGAATGAATGAACCCTCACACAAGCCCCAGCCACAGGAGTCAGTACCAGGTGCCTTCTGAGTGGATACAGCAATGAATAAATCTAGGTTCCTAAGTTAACCTCTTGGCTTTTTTGCCGGGTTTGGCATCTCTCCAAACCTGAGCTTTCCTGTGTGAATCTGAGGATTAGTAAGCCCGGGACACGCTCCATGAGGGTAGGAACTGCTTCCTATTCACTGATCATCCCAGAGAGAGCACTCAGATGGGCTCAGTACTTAAGAACGAAGGTGTGGGCCCAGTGAAACATACTGTATTCTTCACACAAGAGCAAGAGAGAGATGCTTTTGCCTCAGTCTAGGAAGCTGAGATTCAGTGAGGGAGAAATGGGGATTGATTGTCACCGTGAAGATCCCCAGGTGGGAGGCTCTGTGACCTATACCTAAAGCCCTGCATTAAGACTAGAAGACTTGGTCTGGAGGTTACAATTCCTGACAGTAGGGCAGCCCTGCCCTCTGGTGGCCACCTGGTGCAGTGCCATCACGGGAAACAAAACAAAAGGGAATTTATTTTTTTTATTTTACAAATTCCTTAATTCCCTTAAAGACATCCTGGGAGACATATAATACAGGAATACAAAGTAATTCCATTACCTTGATACCCTTGCTGCCACACGAGCTTTCACTCGTGCCTATTTTAAACCTAGTTCACTGATTCAGTGAAGTGTTTACCAAGCGTGTACTGTCTCAGGCAATGGCTGTGAACAAAACAATTAAAAACCACTGTGTTTGCGGGGCGTAGTGGCTCACACCTGTAATTCCAGCACTTTGGGAGGCCGAGGCAGGTGGATCACCTGAAGTCTGGAGTTTGAGACTAGCCTGGCCAACATGGTGAAACCCCATCTCTTCTAAAAATACAAAAATTAGCTGGGTATGGTGGCACACGCTTGTAATTCCAGCTACTTGGGAGGCTGAGGCAGGAGAGTCACTTGAACCTGGGAGGCAGAGGTTGCAGTGAGCCAAGATCATGCCATTGCACTCCAGCCTGGGCAACAAGAGTGAAACTCCGTCTCAAAAAAAAAAAAAGAAAAGAAAAGAAAAAAAAGAAGAAGCAGCTTTTCAGTTCGCTTGTAATCCCAGCACTTTGGGAAGCCAAGGCGGGTGGATCACCTGAGGTCAGGAGTTTGAGACCAGCCTGACCAATCTGGTGAAACCCCCCCCACTAAAAATACAAAAATTTGCCGCTGCACTCCAGCCTGGGCAACAGAGCAAGACTCCATCTCAAAAAAAAAAAAAAAAGGCCGGGCGCGGTGGCTCAAGCCTGTAATCCCAGCACTTTGGGAGGCCGAGGCAAGTGGATCACGAGGTCAGGAGATCGAGACCATCTTGGCTAACACGGTGAAACCCCGTCTCTACTAAAAATACAAAAAATTAGCCGGGCGTGGTGGCGGGCGCCTGTAGTCCCAGCTACTCGGAGGCTGAGGCGGGAGAATGGCATGAACCCGGGAGGCGGAACTTGCAGTGAGCCGAGATCGCGCCACTGCACTCCAGCCTGGGCGACACAGCCAGACTCCATCTCAAAAAAAAAAAAAAAAAAAAAAAAAAAAACAGAAAACAAAACAAACAATGAAGCTTTCAGCTTTCAGTCTCTTTTGTGGCAAGAGTGAGGGAAGCTGGCTGAGAGGCCTGCCAGCCAGATGAGTTTTCACTGTCCCCAAGTCCAGGATGCCAGGAAGCCCCAGGCCAGAAAACAGGGCATGCCACTTCCATTCCCAATACTGTGAATTTACTCAACAGCTGAGGAGACAGTGAGGAAGACAGGCAGGCCAGGTGCAGTGGCGCATGTCTGTAATCCCTAGCCCTTTGGGAGTGCCAAAGCAGGAGGATTACCTTGAGCCCAGGGGTTTGAGACTAGCCTGGGCAACATAGTGAGACTCCTATCTCTACAAAAATTTTTAAAAAAAATTAGTCAGGCATGGTGGCACATGCATGCTACCAGCTACTCGAGAGGCTGGGGCAGGAGATCACTTGAGCCCAGGAGGTCAAAGCTGCAGGGAACCATGATTGCGCCATTGCACTGCAGTCTGGGCTACAAAGCGAGACCCTATCAAAGAAGCAAAAAGAAAGAAGAAGGAAGACAGAAGAAAGAAGAAGAAGAGAAGGAAGAAGGAGAGGAAGAGAAGGAAGGAGACAGGCAGAGCCCTGTGCCCTCCTGGAGTACAGGCTGTGGACAGGCAGCACGGAACACACGACCGCAGGAATGATTCTCATCACATTGTCGTACGGGAGCATTCACAGGAGCCCCCACTCAATCCCGGATCCACTTCCCTGAAGAAGTCTTCTTCAAGCGAAGAACTCAGGGGTACGGAGGAGCCACCTGACCCGGCAGTCAGAGAGCACCGTGTGAGCACCTGAGCACACAGAACAGAGGAGGAAGGGGAGAAGGGGAGTGGGCCAGACCTCACAGGACTTTGTCAGCCGGTGAGGAAGTGTGAGAGATCCTTGCAGGAACAGGATCCCACTGAAGAGACAGAGCACTTTTGAGTGCGACTGGCCTTTTAGAAAAGTCCCCTGTAACGACATTACCAGTTAGAAAATACACTAACTGGAAGAAAAGAGTCCATTCATAAGAGCGACACAAAGAACAAACTGTTTAGAAATTGATTTATCAAGGAGTATGTAAAAACATCTCTAAAGAAAAGTTGTAAACTTTACTGAGGGACATAAAAGAAGACTTGCATAAATGGAAAGACACATTTTGTTTTAAACAAAAGTCAGCACTGTGGAAATGTTAAGACTCCTTAAATTTACCTATATATTTGCCAGATACATAAAACCCAAATTTTAGGGCCCATGCTGTCTCCTTTCCCAATTCCCAGGACTGTCCCTCCACAGCACTTATGACAATATGATTAAATGACTTTTATAATGATGTGTTTCATGCTTCCTTCCCACTAGACCCATAAAATAACACGAAAATTCATCTGGAAAATACATTAAGTGCAGATAGCCAGTAAATCTCTAAAAAGTAACCCTACCGCATAGTAAAAATACATGAGAAACCTGGAGGAAATAAAGCAATTTGGCACACGTACAAGAATAGGCAGTAAGATTAACAGAACACAACAGAGACACCGAAATAGACCCAAGTATATGCGGAAATTTAGAATATGATAAAGGAAGAATGACACCAGTCAGGAAAATGGGTTATTCAGTAAATAGTATTGGGGAAATGACTGGTCACCTAGAAAACAATTAAATGTGGATCCACACCTTTCTCCTTGACATCAAAATAAACTGCAGGTAGACCAAAAACGTAAATGTACAAGTGGAATCATCAGTGCATGAGAACAAAACATGACTCTATTCTTAATTTGAGTCTAAAAGATATAAAACTCCTTATGACAAAAATATATAAAGACAACAGATTAGTTGGGGGAAACATTTGCCACAATATGAGAGTCCATGTGCCAATTCCTCAACTACAAAAAATGCTTAGAAATCAAAAAAACCAGGCCGGGCATGGTGGCTCATGTCTGTAATCCCAGCTACTTTGGAGGCTGAGGCAAGAAAATCACTTGAACCCAGGAGGCAGAGGTTGCAGTGAGCCAAAATCCCACCATTGCACTCCAGCCTGGTCAACAAGAGGGAGACTCCGTCTAAAAAAAAAAGAAAAGAAAAGAAAAAAAGAAATCAATAAACTGGCCGGGCGTGGTGGCTCACGCTTATAATCCCAGAATTTAGGGAGGCCAAGGCAGGAGGATCACTTGAGCTCAGGAGTTCGAGACCAGCCTGGCCAATATGGCAAAACCCCGTCTCTACTAAGAATACAAAAATTAGCCAGGCATGGTGGCGGGCGCCTGTAACCCCAGCTACTCAGAAGGCTAAGGCAGGAGAATTACTTGAACTCAGGAGGTGGAGGTTGCAGTGAACCAAGATCATCGTGTTACTGCACTCCAGCCTGGGTGACAGAGAAAGACTCCATCCAAGAAAAGAAAAGAAATCAATAAACCACAGATAAAGAACCCAATAGAAAGAAGCAGCAAGAGAACACACAGCAGAAAAAGATTCACATGTGTAAGAGATATGTCAAATGCTCCACTTCACTCATAATTTTTTCTTTTCTTTTCTTTTCTTTTTTTTTTTTTTTTTTTTTTTTTTTTTTTGAGACAGAGTTTCACTCTGTCACCCAGCTTGGAGTGCAGTGGTGCAATCTTGGCTCACTGCAACCTCTGCCTCCTGGGTTCAAGTGATTCTCCTGCCTCAACCTCCTGAGTAGTTGGGACTACAGGTGCCCACCACCATGCCCGGCTATTTTTTTTTTTTTTTTTTTTTTTTTTTTTGTATTTTTAGTAGAGATAGTGTTTCGTCACATTGGCCAGGCTGGTCTCGAACTCCTTACCTCAAGTGATTCTCCCGCCTCGGCCTCCCAAAGTGCTAGGATTACAGTCGTGAGCCACCGCACCTGGTCTCCTAATTTTTAAAAGACAAATGAAGGTAAGATACCATTTTTCACCTATCCGATGGGGAAGCGTTTTTAAGAGTGAGGAGAAAGATTGGATTATTTATGCAAATGGCAATCAGTAGAGCCATTGGGAAAGGCAATTTGTACTAGCTATCAACATTTGAAGTGCGCATCCCTGGAAGCCTGCAATTCCACGTCTAAGGATTGATTTCACTGCAGCATTATCTGTAAGAGCAAAACCCTGGGAAACAAGGACGGCAATCCTCAGGCGTGTTGACGTGAACAGAGCCCCAGCAGGCACTTTCAAGTGAAAAAGACAAAGTGCCAAAGTCCGGATCATTTGATTTTTAAGGTTACATACATACGCACCTATAGAACGATATACATGCAATCACATATACACACACGTAGAAAATCACTTACAGACTTTGAAAAAAATTGGAAGCGTTACAGAATGAACAAGCTGCTCTGAGAAGCAGGTCTGGAGGTTGGGGATGAGGGAAAAGGAATCTGTCTTTGACTTTTACCTAAAATCCTATTTTAGTATTTGAGTTATTGCCCTAAGAAGGTACTGCTTTTGAGGCGAGGTGCATAGCTCATGCCTGTAATCCCAGAACTTTGGAAGGCTGAGGCAGATGGATCACCTGAGGTTAGGAGTTCAAGACCAACCTAGCCAACATGGCAAAACCCCGTCTCTACTAAAAATACAAAAATTAGCTGGATGCGGTGATGCGTACCTGTAATCCTAGCTACTCAGGAAGCTGAGGCAGGAGAATTGCTTGAACCTGGGAGTCGCAGGTGGCAATGAGCCAAGACAGCACCACTGCACTCCAGCCTGAATGGCAGAGTAAGACTCTGTCTCAAAAAAAGAAGGTATTGCTTTTGAGGGTTTTTTTTTTTTTTTTTAAATCATTGTTTGTTTGCTTGCTTTTTGAGACAGGGTCTTACTCTGTTGCCCAAGCTGGAGTGCCATGGTGCGATTATAGCTCGCTGCAGCCTGAATCTTCCAGACTCAAGCAATCCTCCCACCTCAGCCTCCTGAGTAGCTGGGACTACAGGCCCGTATCACCACACCTGGCTAATTGTTGTTGTTGGGTTTTTTTCAGTAGAGATAAGGTCTCGCTATGTTGCCCAGGCTGATCTCAGGCTCCTGAGCTCAAGGGATCCTCCTGCCTTGGCCTCCCAAAGTGCTGGGATTACAGACCTGAGCCACCGCACCCCACCCACTTTTTGAAATAGTGCCAAAAGTCGCCGCTGCTGCTGCTACTGCTTTCAGATCACGCAGACTGCAGTGGCCTGAACTGACCACAAGGGCATAAGTGAGTTATGGGGAGATCCGTGGCCATCCAGGTACAACATGATGCAGCTGGAATGGTGGCACTGCTAGCTGAAAAGAAACAAATGGATTCCAGATTTACTTAAAAGGCAAAACTGACAGGAGGGATAGCGAGAACAGAACTACTCTCTGTTTCCACGGCCACTCTCCCATCCCATCTTTCTGCCCCAGGACAAATGACATCCCATAAGACCTCAGTCTCAGAATCCAGGCTCCCATGGGCTAACGTAGTGCAAGGCACAGAGCCAGAGTCTGGAAAAGCCTCAGAGATGACAGCAGAGTTTGGGCCAACTCTGCCCACCACCCGCCACTACCCACCCTCCTGGGCACAGGGAGGTAGCCAGGAGCCTGCGTGGCACTTGCTGAATGAGGACTTGAATGGGTGCCTTCTAACTATAACTCCTTGGTTCATGCGAGATGGGGAAGATCTGCAGGCGGGGCCCCTTCTTGTCGGTCGCACCACCCGCTGTGCACACCTTCACTCTCCCCCTGCCCTGGTTCCTCTCCAGTGGGGAGTACCGACAGATTCTCCTGGCTGGGCAGACGGGCCCAGAAGGAAGGCTGCTCAGACCCCTGCCTGCACCCTGAGCCCTGGCCCCCAGCCTCCTGGGCTGACCCTGAACCTCCACATCCTGCCCTGCCGTTTGCATCTCCTGTTACAGGACATGATCCTCCCCTGACCCATCCCACGGCCCTTCCCACTGGGTGCCCCCTTTTTAAGACTCTGCCTCCCTCCAGCCCTCAGCACCTGTAGGCCCCAAGCCCAATGAGCAGGAGCCACAAATCTGTCCCAGAATCACCAGGAAAATCGGTGTGGCTTCTCAGAGGAGGCAACATCTGGGATGGGCGTTGAAACATGGAGAGGAATGAGCCTCTGCCAGATAAAAGAGGAAAAAGGACGTGGCTTTGCACAGGTATTCTGGACCCAGCAAGGGTGGGACTGAGGGCTTGATGTGGCTGCGTTAGAGGTGGCCAGACTAAATGCTTAGGGCGTTACAGCCAGAAGAGTGGCCTCATACCTCGCTGGCCCCCGTGTTCCTTCCTGAGCCGCTGCTCACATCGGTGTCTGGTGGTCAAGTACACGTGGTCCGCTTCTCCACCAGACCCGGAATTCCTCAAAGAAGGGCTGTGGCCTTCAACTCTGTGAGCTGGGTACCTGGCACACCCTACGGCTTAGGATATAGCAGATGCTCAGCACATGCTTGTTGACCTCAAATACATACATACATATATATGTGTGTGTGTGTGTATTTATATATATGCAATTGTGGTGGTCATACAACTGTAAACATCAGTCAAAATGCATTGGGTTGCATTCTTAAAATTGGAGAATGTCACTGTTTGTGAATTATGCCTCAGTAAAGCTGACAAGAAAAAGTATGCTTTAGGTTCACCAGGCACTTTCACATAGCTTATCTCCAGTAGCCCAAACAACAGCCCCATTTCACAGATGGAGAAACTGAGGCCAGTGACTTGCCCACATCCCACAATGGCAGACCTGGACCCCTCCTTCAGAGCTTGTTGCTCACAGGATATAGGCCTGAGGGACTTTTTTTTTTTTTTTTTTTTTTTTTTGAGACAGAGTCTCGCTCTGTCGCCCAGACTGGAGTGCAGTGGCCCAGCAAGGGTGATGTGGCTGTGTTAGAGATGGCCAGACTAAATGCTTAGGGTGTTACAGCCAGAAGAGTGGCCTCACTCTTGGTTCACTGCAAGCTCCACCTCCCAGGTTCAAGCCATTCTTGTGCCTCAGCCTCCCAAGTAGCTGGGATTAAAGGTGTGTGCCACCATGCCTGGCTAATTTTTTGTATTTTTAGTGGAGACAGAGTTTCGCCATGTTGGACAGGCTGGTCTTGAACTCCTGGCCTCAAGTGAGGCCTCTCAAAGTGTTGGAATTACAGCATGAGCCACCACGCACAGCCCATGAGGGACTTTTGAGAGGACAGGAGCCAGCCATGGCTGGAATAATCCAATGTACAGAGCCTACCCGGTGAGGCTGTTGCTGACTTGCCCTCAGGGATTTCAGCCGCTTAAGAGAGGTTCAGGCCGGGCGCGGTGGCTCAAGCCTGTAATCCCAGCACTTTGGGAGGCCGAGACGGGCGGATCACGAGGTCAGGAGATCAAGACCATCCTGGCTAACACGGTGAAACCCCGTCTCTACTAAAAAGACAAAAAAAACTAGCCGGGCGAGGTGGCGGCGCCTGTAGTCCCAGCTACTCGGGAGGCTGAGGCAGGAGAATGGCGAGAACCCGGGAGGCGGAGCTTGCAGTGAGCTGAGATCTGGCCACTGCACTCCAGTCTGGGTGACAGAGCGAGACTCCGTCTCAAAAAAAAAAAAAAAAGAGAGGTTCAGTGCGTCGGTTCTGCTCAGGAGGTTCCTCAGGCCAATCTAGGAGACACTGGGTGACACTCACATTCCTGCAAGTGAGTTCACACAGACCACCCACTGTCATTGGGTAGGTATTAGGGTTCTGAGTCAGATGTCCTCCAAAGAAGGGGTTCTACCACAAATTGGGTTGCCAGATTTAGCAAATAAAAATACAGGCCAGGCCAGGAGTGGTGGCTCACGCCTGGAATCCCAGCACGTTGGGAGACCAAGGCAGGAGAATCACTTGAGCCCAGGAGTTCGAGACTAGCCTGAGCAACATAGTGAGACCCCATCTCTACAAAAAATACAAAGACTAGCTGAGTGTAGTGGTATACATCTATTCTGGAGGCTGAGGCAGGAGGATCCCTTGAGTCCAGGAGTTGGAGGCTGCAGTAAACTATGATTTTGCCACTGCACCCCAGCCTGGGCAACAAAGCAAGGCCTTGTCTCAAAAAACAAACAAAAAACCAGGACAAAACGCTGGCGACATTCTGATACTAAGTAGGACATCCTAAACAGGATAGATTTATACTGAAAATGTATCTGTTGCTCATCTGAAATTTGAATTTAACTGGACGTCCTGCATTTAATCTGGCAATCCAAACCGAAAAAAAAAAACAAAAACAAACAAACAAAAAAAAACCCAAAATTAAAATTAAATTAACAAAATTTAAATTTAATGAAATAAATTAATAAAATTTAAAACAAAACTAAAATGAAAGAAAAAGTAAAATAAAAAAATTTTAGGCCGGGCGCGGTGGCTCAAGCCTGTAATCCCAGCACTTTGGGAGGCCGAGACAGGCGGATCACGAGGTCAGGAGATCGAGACCATCCTGGCTAACCCGGCGAAACCCCGTCTCTACTGAAAAATACAAAAAACTAGCCGGGCGAGGTGGCGGGCGCCTGTAGTCCCAGCTACTCGGGAGGCTGAGGCAGGAGAATGGCGGAAACCCGGGAGGCGGAGCTTGCAGTGAGCTGAGATCCGGCCACTGCACTCCAGCCTGGGCGACAGAGCGAGACTCCGTCTCAAAAAAAAAAAAAAAAAAAAAAAAAAAAAAAAAAAAAAAAAAAAAAAAAAATTTTAAACGAGTTAGATTAAATGAAACATGAGAATAAAATCCAAAAGAGGTGAACACAGCACAGGCGCCCACGCCTGCGCCGGGCGCCCGCGGCCCAGCAAGATGGCGAGGCAGCGCCTTTCCCACCCTAGCGCTGGGTCCCCGGCCCTCTGCGCAACGCTCGCCCGGGACTGGGACGCAGAGCCGCTGACGGCTCTGGGGACGCCCGGGCCCCGGACTTCCCGAGCGGCGCCTCCCAGGCGCAAGCCTTGGGGCCCGGGACCCAGGGCCTCCCCACCGGAAGCCAGAGGGACGCAGCGGTCTCACCACTGCTTTAGGCCGAATCCGGTGCTTTCTGGAAACGGCCTCCTGCAGCTCCAGAGCGCCTGCAGGGTAAGCAGAGGCTGCTCTGTTTTCAAGAAAGCCTCGCGCCGTCATGGCCCCGCAGGGCCCCTCAGGGCCTCTGCTGCTCTGTCTCTCTGGGGAGAAGGTCGTCTGCGCCACCGAGTCCCAGGAGGTCCCCGGACGCCCGCCCGGGCCCCGTGGGAGGGTGACGCCCGTGACTGCTCCTCTAGCTGCACTCTACTGCCCCTGCCATTCTGCCACTCCAATCTCTGGCCGGACACTGTGCAGGTGGAAACAGGTGGGGACCCCCTTGGTTCTCCCGCACAAATCTGAATGCTGAAAGGCGCGCCAGAGAACTTTTGCTCACTTGGGGAAAAGCCGATCTGTACCTTAGAAAGGGCAATAATAAAGACATAATATTAAATTAATAATACCTAATACAGTCATAAAGGTCCAGAACCTTATACCCAGGCATCCCACTCCCTGGGAATATATCTTAATAAAATGATTCAAAAGAATAAAAGTGCCCTAGGCATAATCATGTTCATCATGGCATTATTAGCAGGGGTTAAAAACTGAAAACAACCTCACCTAGCAAGGGGGAATGGTTAAGGGAAAGGTTTTATACCCATTAGATGGAATGCCGTGTAGCCAGTAAGCGATTATTGCAAGGTCTGTAGAAACACGGGGAAATGTTTATAATGTAATCTTAATGAAAAATAGTTTAACATGAAATGGTACATTCTCATGGATCTCAACTCCTTCAGAATTGCTTTTTCTTTTAATCGAAAATATTATATAGATACTTGCAGATTCACATGCAGTTATAAGAAAGCATAGGCCGGGCGTGGTGGCTCACGCCTGTAATCCCAACACTTTGGGGTCCGAGGCGGGCAGATCATGAGGTCAAGAGATGGAGACCATCCTGGCCAGCATGGTGAAACTCCATCTCTACTAAAAATACAAAAATTAGCCGGGCATGGTGGCCTGTGCCTGTAGTCCCAGCTACTTGGGATGCTGAGGCAGGAGAATTGCTTGAACCTGGGAGGCGGAGGTTACAGTGAGCCGAGATCGCGCCACGGCATTCCAGCTTGGTGACAGAGCCAGACTCCTTCTCAAAAAAAAAAAAAAAAAAAAAAAAAAAGAAATGATACAGAGATCCCACCTCTACCCAGTTTTCCCCAGTGGTAACATCTTGCAGAACTATAGTACAATATCACAACCAGCATGTTGACAGGGATGTAACCTGCTGATCTAATGCAGATTTCCCAAATGTTACTTATACTTGTGTGTTTTGTGCTATACAATGTTATCACAATTGTAAATTACAATTTTACTACAGCTGGGGTTATTTTTTCTTTTCTTTTCTTTTCTTTTTCTTTTTTTTTTTTTTTTTTTTGAGACAGAGTTTCACTCTTGTTGCCCAGGCTGGAGTGCAATGGCGCTATCTCGATCTCAGCTCACTGCAACTCCCACCTCCCAGGTTCAAGCGATTCTCCTGCCTCAGCCTCCCAAGTAGCTGGGATTATAGGTGTGCGCCACCACATCTGGCTAATTTTGTATTTTTAGTAGAGACAGGGTTTAACCCTGTTGGCCAGGCTGGTCTCAAACTCCTGACCTCAGGTGATCCACCCGCCTCAGCCTCCCAAAGTGCTGGGATTACAGGGGTGAGCCACCACTCCCAGCCTAGAGCTGTTTTTTAAAGCACACATGTGCATATATAGAAATGTGTTATATAAACAGTGGTATCTGAGAGATTTTCTTTTCTTTCTTTTCTTTTCTTTTCTTTTTTTTTTTTTTTTTTTTTTTTTTTTTTTTTGAGACAGAGTCTCGCTCTGTCGCCCAGGTTGGAGTGCAATGGTGCAGTCTCAGCTTACTGCAAGCTCCACCTCCCAGGTTCACATCATTCTCCTGCCTCAGCCTCCCGAGTAGCTGGAATTATAGGTGTCCACCACCATGCCCAGCTAATTTTTTGTATTTTTTTTAGTAGAGACGGGGTTTCAACATGTTAGCTAGGATGGTCTCGATCTCCTGACCTCGTGATCTACCCGCCTTGGCCTCCCAAAGTGCTGGGATTACAGGTGTGAGCCACCGCGCCTGGCCGAGAGATTTTTGTTTAAATGTTTATCTTTAATGCTGCTATGTCATCTTATAAATTAAAAGAGGTGAAGTCCAGGTGCAGTGGCTCATGCCTATAATCCCAAACTTTGGGAGGCCAAGACAGGAATTTGAGACCAGCCCAACTAACATGGTGAAACCCCATCTGTACTAAAAATATACAAAAATTCTCCAGGCATGGTGGCGCACGCCTGTAATCCCAGCTACTCAGGAGGCTTAAGCAGGAGAATCGCTTGAACCCAGGAGGCAGAGGTTGCAGTGAGCCAAGATCACGCCATTGCACTCCAGCCTGGGCAACAGAGCAAGACTCCATCTCAAAAAAAAAAAAAAAAAAAAGGGGGGGGGAAATGGGCTGAGTGTGGTAGCTCACCCCTGTAATCCCAACATTTTGGGAGGCCAAGGTGGGAGGATCACTTGAGTCCCAGAGTTTGAGACCAGCCTGGGCAATATGGCAAGACCACTGTCTCTACAAAAAATACAAAATTTAGCTGGATGTGGTGGCGTGCATCTGTGTTCCCAGCTACTCAGGAGGCTGAGGTGGGAGGATTGCTTGAGCCCTGGAGGTCAATGCTGCAGTGAACTGTGATCATGACACTGCACTCCAGCCTGGGCAACAGAGTGAGACTCTGCCTCAAACAAACAAAAAAAAAAAAAAAGGAGGGGGAAAGGTTGAGCTAGAAGAGGCAGGTGGAAGAAAGGAGGAAATGGTGGGCCAGGATGGCAGAAGGCAGAGATGCCGCCTAGCCTCGGCAGGACTAGCCATACCATCTTGAGCAAATCAGCGAACATTCTTTGAACTGCAGTTTCTCAACAGTCAAGCAGGGATAATTTCCCCTGCCGTATCTACCTAGCAAGGTTGCTATGAGGTCATTTTTACCAAACACAGGTAATGTCCTCCAGGCCTCCCTGAGCACAGCCAACTGACAAACACACTGGAAAAGGGAGCCCTCCGGGGGGTCCCTTGCTCTTTTGTGGTCTCACCACTCACAGGCCAGCTACTACCAAAAAGGGAAGTCTCTGCACCAGGCAGGCAGGAGACATCACCAGGGGCTTCCCAAACATTTCCCGCTGCAGGAGGCCTGGTCTCTGGAAGTGGACCGTCAGGCTCAGAAACAGGTCCCCTGGGGCAGCCAGAGAAAATACAATCAGACAGGAAAGGAGCAAACAACACAGTGCCCCTGGGGCTCCCTTGGCTCTCCCAGAGAAAAACAGTCAGCCTGACTTGAGTTTCTCTCCAGTGGACCGGCTGAGGTCACTGCACAGACATCCTGGGCTCCTCCCAGGCCTCTTCTCCTTCCAGATAATGCCCTGAGCTGCTTCTGTGAAAGGGTTCCAGTTCCCACACTGTCCTCTCCACCAGGGAGAAAAGCTGAAGTCATGATTCTGAGGGTATTCAAGCTCCAACTCAAGATGCTTTCTTTTTTTTTTTTTTTTTTTTTTTTGAGACGGAGTCTCGCTCTGTCGCCCAGGCTGGAGTGCAGTGGCAGGATCTCAGCTCACTGCAAGCTCTGCCTCCCGGGTTCACGCCATTCTCCTGCCTCAGCCTCCCGAGTGGCTGGGACTACAGGCGCCCGCCACCTCGCCCGGCTAGTTTTTTGTACTTTTTAGTACAGACGGGGTTTCACCATGTTAGCCAGGATGGTCTCGACCTCCTGACCTCGTGATCCACACGTCTCAGCCTCCCAAAGTGCTGGGATTACAGGCTTGAGCCACCGCGCCCAGCCTAAGATGCTTTCTATTTTAACTCAAACTCAGGAGATGCCTTGTTTTCCAGAGCTCCAGAACCACCATCCACCAGCTGCACCGCTGACCTTCGCTGTGGTTGCCCTTGCTGTCCTGTCAGCCTAGGACGTCCTTGGCCTTCTCTGTCCTGTGAACTCCCACCCCATCCTTTAAGGCAGGGAATGGCACACTTTTTCTGTAAAGGCCTAGATAGTAAATATATTAACTTTTGTGTATAGTCTCTGTCACAGCTATCCATAGAATGAGCATGGCTGTATTTCCACTACATTTTATTTATGGATATTTTAGTCTTTCTTTTTTTGAGACGGGGGTCTCACTATGTTGCCCAGGCTGGTTTCAAACTCCTGGGTTCAAGCGATCCTCCAGCCTTGGCCTCCTACATAGCTGGACTATACATATACACCACCATACCCAGCATAGACACTTACAACCGGGTTGAACTGTATCTCCCTAAGATATAGATTGAAGTCCTATAGCTGTGAATGTGACCTTATTTGGAAACACGGTCTTTGCAGATGTAATCAGGTTAAGGTGAGGTCACTGGGGTGGGCTGTAATCCAATAGAACTGATATCTATATAAGAGGGAAATGGGCCAAGCATAGTGGCTCACTTCTGTAGTCCCAGCTATTGGGAGGCTGATGGGGGAGGAGCCTGGGAGATGGAGGCTGCAGTGAGCCGTGATTGCACCACTGCACATCAGCCTGGGCAACACAGCGGGAATCTGTCTCCAAAATAAATAAATAAATAAAAAATAACAGAGGGAAATGTGGATACAAATAAAGAGGAGAACGCCATATGAGGACGCAGACACAGAGGGAAAGTGGCCATGACCTTGATTTTGGACTTCTAAGCCTCCAGAACTATGGGACAATAAGTTTCTATGTTTTAAGCCACCTGGTTTCTGGTACTTTGTTATAGCAGCCCTAGGAAACTAACACCAAAATTTCAATTTCAAAGTGTTCACACATCACCAAATATTTCTTCTCCAGATGTTATCAGCCAAGCTAGAACACAAGGCAGCCCACCAACCCAGCACAGATTTGAACAGGCAGCTGAGGAGATAGCCTGGGATACCTATTCTCTGGCTATCCACCACTAGAAGGGTTCCCTTGTCAAAGAAATAAGCCATCCCTTGTCACTAGATGGTCAGGAGTTCGAGACCAGCCTGGGCAACGTGGTGAATCCCTGTCTCTACAAAAAATACAAAAATTAGCCAGGCGTGGTGGCGCATGCCTGTGGTCCCAGCTGCTTGGGAGGCTGAGGTGGGAGGATCACTTGAGCCTGGGAGGTCGAGGCTGCAGTGCCACAATGCACTTCTACCATCAATGAGCCATAGCTCATTGAACTCAAGTGACCCTGATCAAAGCCAGGCAACCACAGTTTCTGTCCAAGAAACTCGGTGTGGAGTCAGAGACAGAGTCAGTCAGTGCCAGCATAAGGATTGGAAGGTTGTGAAGGCTGGGACATGAGACCTTTGGGGTCAGTCATGAGGGTGCCAGGTGGAAATCAGTGACCGAGGGTAAGGGAAGGAACCCGATCAACAGAAGGGCAGAGGCAGAGCATACACAGTCCCCGACGGAAGGATGGACAGAGAGAGCAGCCACCTGGGAAACCATGTTGACGCTGATGCCCATCCTGCCTCCTACAACTGAATTCCATGAAATGCTGTGATGGTTACTCTAAGTCCCCCTTGACTTCAGCAGCTTTAATGGGCTTCTGGGCCTTGCAGCCAAACTAGCTGCCAGGGATCCAGCCCAAAGTAGGTCCTCAAAATATCCTGCCCATCTGCCTTTTAGCGCTGGGATTCCTTACTTCTGCCCAGGAAAGGCATCTGGGGTAACACCTGGGAAGCAAGGATCACTCAGTAAAGAGGGAGGGAGCTGGGGCTGGGATTCCAACAGTTTCACTGTGACAGCATGTAGGGTCCAGCCCTACAGGGCCTTGTGGGTTTTCTCTTCATGTGCGAAGATGAGAGATTGTAGAAAAATAAGACACAAGACTAAGAGAGAGTATGAAAGACAGCTGGGCCTAGGGGCCACTACCACCAATGCGCGAAGTCTGGTAGTGCCCCCGTATGTCTGGACACACTGCTATTTATTGTATACAAGGCAAGGGGGCAGGGTAAGGAGAGTGAGTCATCTCAAGTGATTGATAAGGTCAAGCAAGTCACATGTCCACCGGACAGGGGGCCCTTCCCTTTGTGGTAGCTGAAGCAGAGAGGGAGGACATCATGCGTCAGCATTTTTTCTACGCACTTATCAGAGAGATCAAAGACTTTAATACTTTCACTATTTCTGCTACTGCTATCTTCTAAGGACTTAAGTGGGGAACCAGGTGTATAGGCAGAACATGAAAGTGAACAAGGAGTGAGACCACTGAAGCACAGCACCACAGGGAGACGTTTAAGCCTCTGGATGTCTGTGGGTAGGCCTGGCTGATGTCCGACCTCCCACAAGAGGCTGGTGGAGCAGAGTGTTCTCTAACTCCCCCAAGGAAAGGGAAACTCCCTTTTATGGTCCGCTAAGTAATGGGTACCTTCCCAGGCACTGGCGCTACCACTAGACCAAGGTGTCCTCAAGCAGCCCTTACCCGGGCATGACAGAAGGCTCACACTCTTTTTTTTTTTTTTTTTTTTTTTTTTTTTTTTTGAGACAGAATCTTGTTCTGTTGCCCAGGCTAGAGTGCAGTGGCATGATCTTGGCTCACTGCAAGCTCCGCCTCCCAGGTTCACGCCATTCTCCTGCCTCAGCCTCCCAAGTAGCTGGGACTACAGGCACCTGCCACCACGCCTGGCTAATTTTTTGTATTTTTAGTAAAGACGGGGTTTCACTGTGTTAGCCAGGATGGTCTGGATCTCCTGACCTCATGATCCGCCCGCCTCCCAAAGTGCTGGGATTACAGGCGTGAGCCGCTGCACCCGGCCAGACAGAGGGCTCACACCCTTATCTTCTGGTCACTTTTTATAATGTTCCTTCAGCTCCTGACTCTCTACTAGCTGGTTATTCCTCAGTTGTAATAGTAAAGCAGAGATTAATACTAAAACTAACAATTGATAATATCCATATATAATCATCTCTATATCCCATTTCTAGTATAACTTTTCTTATTCTAACTATTTCATTATATTGGATCAGTTTGTGCCTTCAGTCTCTTGCTTCGGCACCGGGTGGCTTCTGCCCGCAGCAGCAAGGGTCATTGTTAGTAATAGGTCTTAATACTGTACCATAAGGTTGCATTTTGTTTATTTTTTTGAGACAGAGTTTCACTCTGTCTCCCAGGCTGGAGTGCAGTGACACAATCTTGGCTCGCTGCAGCCGCGACCTCCCAGGCTCAAGTGATCCTCCCACCTCAGCCTCCCAAGTAGCTTGGGACCACAGGTGCGAGCCACAACACCCAGCTAATTTTTGTATTTTTTGTAGAGATGGGGTTTCGCCATGTAGCCTAGGCTGATCTCAAACTCCTGAGCTCAACTGATCCACTTGCTTGGGCCTCCCAAAGTGCTGGGATTACAGGGGTGAGCCACCGTACCTGGCCACATCTCATTTATTGAGTACTTGTTTATACCCTCTATTGAACACTTAATATGCATATCTTAATCCTCACAACAGCCTAGGAAGGAGGCTACTAATTGTGTCCATTTTATTTGCTGAGTCTTTAAAAAGGTTGAGTTGATTATCAAAGCTGGTAGAGAGCTAGGATTTGAACTCTAATCTGTCTGCGTTTTCTGCTTTGCCACACTGCACTCCTACCATAATTAGGATCCATCTTCCTAGGGTTGATTCCTCCAGCTGCTGTGGCTTAAAAAATGTGAGTCAATTAGTTACAGAGTAGAGATATCAGTGTTTGTACTCTAATTTTTTCAAGAGCTGAGTAGTCTCAAAGTGGTCTGAGGACAGCCAGCCAGTACCACTTTGTGTTTGTTGCTCTCTGTTATTCCAAGTTCATCTCCCTAACTAGATGGCATGCTTTTTGATGGAGGGTCTCTGTTATCTTGATTTTTTTTTTTTTTAAAGACAGAATCTCACTCTGTTGCCAGGCTGGAGTGCAGTGACGTGATCTTAGCTCACTTTAACCTCTGCCTCCCGGGTTCAAGCGATTCTCCTGCCTCAGCCTCCCAAGTAGCTGGGACTACAGGTGCGTGCCACCACGCCCAGCTAATTTTTGTATTTTTAGTAGAGACGGGGTTTCACCATGTTGGCCAGGATGGTCTCGATCTCTTGACCTCGTGATCTGCCCGCCTCGGCCTGTCAAAATGCTGGGATTATAGGAGTGAGCCACCATGCCCAGCCGATTTTTTTTATGTTATCCTGAAAACCATGTGTAATGGCCTCTAGCTGCTATTGTTTTAGTGCTGACCAGCCCCTTTCCATCCCATTTCTTTCTGGAAACAGGCTGCCCTTGGTCCTTCAGCCATAGCCCTCCAGCCTGGGTAATCAGAGTACGCAATAATGAGATGGTGCCAGATTGAGCAGGACCAGTCAGAATTCTCTGGAGTCGACAGAAGGCTCTGGGGAGAATTCCACTGAGGCTGTAAGCTAGGAGCATGTAAATTCAGGGATGTCAGGGGGAAACGTTCCCCCACCTGCAGTCAGACTGTTAACAAAGGAGGCCAAGCAGAGCCAAACAAAAACAACACAGGCTTGGAGAGAGCACGACAAAGCGAGAGCAAGAAAGGAGAGAGAGACAGAGAGAGACAGTGCGAGAAGAGAGAGAATCAAGTATTAGTCCCAGTTCCTAAGGTCTGTTCAATTGTGCAAACAATCTGGGTATCATTCTGGACTCTCTGAGTCCGTTTCCTTTCTCTTAAGCACTTGGTTCCGTAATATGTCACCATGACAAACACAGTATCATTCCCCTGCTAGGGTTCAATGGGTGGAGGACCAGCTGATCAGAAAGTTTGTCATGGTGACAGCAGCCCAATTTCATGCTGGAGATGAAGGCAGCTCCCGCTACTCCATCCAGCATGTGAGGGGCCCCTCTCTCTGCCCTTTGGATGTAGATAGCCCATTCTACGCAGCCAGACCTTCGCATATGGCCTTCAACTATACAGAAATCCAGATGGCAGTTCTTGAGACCCTTTTCCTCTCATCAACCCCACCTCAAACATCTTCTGCCTCCCAGCTCTTAACCCTCCCTATCTATCCCAAGCTCTGCCAAGCCCCCTTTTATCAGCCAGACAAGATTCTGTGTTCTGCCTGACACATCTCATGACCCTAACCCATGCCACTGCCCTCCTCCAACTAGGCCTTCCTCCCACCCAGGTCATCCGCTTGTTTCTGGATGTTCTCACTTCGAAGTTGCTTCCTTATTGCCTTCTTTCCCAGGCTCATCCACAGGCCTAGAGCATCCTCTGAGGGGCTGACCAGAGAGGCTTGGCTGAGTCCAGGGGGTGCTGCTTTTGTGGTGCAGGTTGCCTCCCCACCCCGAGCGACTCCAGTTCAAAAAGCACTGTGGCATGGCTGGGGGTCCAGCAGGCCCAGCCCAACTCCATAGTGAAGAGTGCGTCAGGCCTCCTGAAGATGGAGATGCCAGCCAGTCACATCTACAGAAGCCCCAGCTCACAAAGAACGGCACATCTCGATCCATTTTTATTTACAAAACAAATTCTAAATGTGTTTGTGTGTGTATGCATATGTGTATATATACACAGACTTACATATGTATGTTTACATACATCTACATTTACATGTATATATACATCTACATTGTATATACATTTACCTTCTATATAAATATATTACATTTATAGACATATACATTTATATGTATATACACACATATGTTTACACATGTATCTATATAATGTATACTATATATAAGAAATCGAGAAGTAGGCTGGGCACGGTGGCTCACGCCTGTAATCCCAACACTTTGGGAGGCCAAGGCAGGCAGATCATCTCAGGTCAGGGGTTCAAGACCAGCCTGACCAACATGGTGAAACCCCCATCTCTACTAAAAATACAAAAAGTTAGCCGGGTGTGGTGGCAGGCGCCTGTAATCCCAGCTACTCGGGAGGCTGAGGCAGGAGAATCGCTTCAACCTGGGAGGAGGAGGTTGCAGTGAGCCAAGATCGTGCCACTACATTCCAGCCTGGGCGACAGAGGGAGACTCCGTTTCCCCACCAAAAAAAAAAAAAATTGAGAAGTAAATATTCTAAAATGTCAGTAGTGGTGGGATTTTTAAAATAAACTTTTAAAATAAAAACTGTATTGAGCTATACTTTGTATACAATAATCTGTACCTACATTAGTTGAGTTTCGATAACATACCATGTAACCACCAGGTGGTTCAATATTTTTATTTTCTTCTTTATGCCTTTCTTTAATTTCTAATTTTTTATATTCAGTGGACAAATGTGATGAGTAATTAGGTAAGAACATGTACATAGGGAGACAGAGAGAAATCATTTCTAAGTCTCTGGCCTTGCAGTCAGAATCTAAGGGAGGCCAGTCCCTGAGACAGGACAGATTGGCCCTGGAGTAGGCTCTCAGCTGACCAGCAGCTTCTTTCTTTCTTTTTTTTTTTTTAGACAGAACCTCACTCTCTTGCCCAGGCTGGAGTGCAGCGGCATGATCTCGGCTCACTGCAACCTCTGCCTCCTAGGTTCAAGCAATTCTCCTATCTCGGCCTCCTGAGTAAATGGGATTACAGTCGTGTGCCACCATGCCCAGCTAATTTTTTTGTTTTTTTAGCAGAGACTGGCAGAGCTGCTGGCCAGGCTGGTCTCCAACTCCTGACCTCAAGTGATCCACGTGCCTTGGCCTCCAAAAGTGTTTGGATTACACTGCGCCTGGCCCCACCAGGGCCTTCTATAAGCACTGCCTTATGTGCCTTCCCATAGCCACTCTTTGAAAAGTTGGTTAAGGCAGAATGTTCACCCACTGCAGGTGAATAATCCACAGCTCAGAGAGGTCAAGTGACTGGCCCATTAAGAGGGGAATCACAGAGCCAGTTAAGTACAGGTGAGCCCAGGACTCTCTTCATTCGCCATTCTTAACGGGTGCAAGGAGCCCAAATGAACTTCGCCCAGGTCCTGCAGGTGTCCCTGGCTCCTCAGAACTGCAGGGAATGAGGCCAACCCCCTGTCTGGACACAGCAGCCCACTCTGCTTCCCACTCAGGCTGGCCACTGACTTGATTCAGGAGGGGAACGGTGGAATTTGGCTCAGAGCGGGACTGCTTCCTCTGGGGACCTATTAACGCCTTGAGCACACTCAAAAAGGGTGACCCACCGCCTGCCCTCCTCCCCAGCATAGGCAAAAATGACCTTGATCTTGGCCAAGCCTACCCAAGAAGAGAAGGAAACACCCCTCCTCAGCAGCAAGGCAGGGTGTGCAATCCCTCCTATTCTTTTTTTTTTTATTTTATTTTCATAATTGAGATTTCATTGGTTGAGGATCAGTACAGACATTTCAATTTGTACACAATTCTTAACATATGTAATGAAATTCTAAAAAGCCATGTATTGTAATTCTTTTTTAAAGTTATTCCAGTGACTTTCCAGCTTAAAATTTGGAAGCAAATTTTCCTTAAGAGGTTATCAAGTACCAGTTTCTTCACATGTTGGTCAGCTGTTACATATGGCCCACCAGTTCACAACTGAATAGCATGTACACTACATATTCAAATCTGTAATCTTTCACAGCACAGTAAAAGTTATTAGGAAAACAGGACTACCATAACCAAAGATGTTATAGAGTGCACACAATTCTGACAGGAAGCGCCATGATCAAGGAGTGGTTTTCTTGAGGAAACAATTCTACTAAAAAACATGAGAATAGAAGTAAAATAAAATGTTCAAGACATTAAATGCAGGACTGACTCCATACTGCCATTTAATACGCTTTGTATTCTAGGATATAAAATCTAACCCCCCATCTATGGAATGTTAAGCTGACACCCGAGACAGTCAAAGCCTCCCATAATTCAACATCCCACACTATTTTCTGGTTGTACCAAAAAATAAACAACCAGCAAATGATTTCACCTCTTAAAAAAAAAGCATTTACACTTAAAAAATGGGATGAGGTGGGATTCCCTCCTTCTTAAAAATGTTTCTAGAGCTACTAAAAAACTTGCATTTACAAAATAGTTGAAAAAAAGATTCCTCTGGATTGCACAAGAAGGGAGACAGGGACCACTGGTAAGACATGGTGTATGTACTAATCAGACTTGGCTTCTTTCTCTCCTGCTTCATCAGAGGCTGGACTCTCCTCAGTTTTCGTTTCCCGGTTTTCTGCAGGTAAATCTTTAGTTTCTTGGTTAGCCACTTAAGCCTGTTTTCCCTTTGCTCCCCTTTTGCCTTTTGTTTGCACTTTTTTGTCTGAAGATTTATCCTTCGCTGCTGCCTTTTTCGGCTTCGCTTCCACTTTTGCAGGAGGTTTAGCTGACAACCGCGCCGATCTCCTCTTGGGCTCTTCCTTGGCGGCCCCTTCTGCGGAGCTGACCTTCCTCTTGGGCATCCTGGCGGCGGGGAAGGCGCGTGCTGGGTGCCTGCGGGCCGCGGCGCGCCAAGAGCCTTCGCGAAACTGGGCTGCCTGGCCGCTGCCACTCCTCCCTCCTATTCTTATATCCACTTCTCCACCAGCGAGGGATCCTACCAGAGCCCCTTGAGGCTGCAAACCTAGAGGAGGCTCCTCCAGGCCCCTCTGATGCAGTGAAGCTAGAGATTCAGTGTTGAGGACTGACACGGAAAAAAACGCACAAATAGAAGGCCCTTGCAGCTTCAGTCTACCCTGGGAGGAGGCTGTGGGCCAGGATGACCCTGTATACATCCCAACCCAGCACCACCACCAACACCAGCATATACAGCATTGATTATGCTCCTACTACTTATTGATTACACTCCTACTACAGTAGTTCAACAACAACACCAACAACAAAAACCTCCTAGCGCCAAAGGTTACCGGAGGTTGCCACCCAAACCCTCTGGGGCCCCTCATCATTAGACTCCCGCCCCTGGCGACCGCCCGAGGCCCACCCCCACCACCACACGCGACTTCATCCGAAAGTTCTTCCTCTGAGAACTCCGAGAGACACCCAAGGGACTCCAGGTAAAGGTGAGCCCTTCCAGCAGTCGTCCTCTGGCTCGGCGAGGAGAAGAGCGCTCAGCCTTCTTGGGGCAAATTTTACTAATAAGGGACCCGAGCCCCTCGACCCGAAATACGCCCGAGACATTTATCCTAAAAAACGATAAGGCCCGGTCGCCCAGCAGAACGGCCCGGCTCGACCGCGCGCAGCTTGCAGGCAGGGGTGTGTGCAGGTCACTGGGCCGTCCCCGGCAAGCAGAGCCGCGGAGGGCGCCACGTCGGTGCGCTGGCCCCGCCCGGACGGGGCGGGACCTTCCTGTGCCCCCGGAAGCCCCCTCGGGCAGCTGGGGAGGAAACCGCGGCCACGCGCCCCAGGCACCCGGCTCGGGAAGGGCGGTGCGCGCGCATGCCTTGGGGCGGGACGCTGGGGACCTGCGGGCCCCAGGCCCATTCCGCCGCCAGCCCGGGGTGCCCGGCCCCCGTGGGAAGGCCTCTGCGCCGGTTCAGGACCCGCACCCAGCTACGCTGCGGAACCCCAGCCCGCCGCACCCTCCCACCCTCCGCTCCCGGCTGCTTTTTTCCTAACTCCGCGAGGCGGGGTCGTTTTTGTTTTTTACAAAAATATATGTAAATGTATTTCGATGAGTGAAGGAACACGCACTCAATGCAGCATCGGTAACAATTGAGCCGGCGGGCGCGGTGGCTCACTCCTGTAATCCCAGCACTTTTGGAGGACGAGGTGGGAGGATGGCTTGAGCCCAAGAGTGAGCCCGGAAGTTCGAGACCAGCCTGACCAACATGTGGAGCCCTCCATCTCTTAAAATATTTTTTGTTTTTATTTATTTTTATTTTTTATTTTTTGAGACGGAGTTTCAATCTTATTGCCCAGGCTGCAGTGCAATGGCGCGATCTCAGCTCACCGCAACATCCGCTTCCCAGGTTCAAGCGACCCTCCTGCCTCAGCCTCCTGAGTAGCTAGGATTACAGGCATGCGCCACAATGCCCATCTAATTTTGTATTTTTAGTAGAGACGGGGTTTCTCCATGTTGGTCAGGATGGTCTCGAACCCCCAACCTCAAGTGATCCGCCCGCCTCGGCCTCCCAAAGTGATGGGATCACAGGCGTGAGCCACTATGCCCGGCCTATATTTTTATTTTTTAAAATTACCCAGGCGTGGTGATGCGCATCTGTGGTCCCAGCTACTAAGGTGGCTTAGGCGGGAGGATCGCCTGAGCATGGGAAGTGGAAACTGCAGTGAGCCGAGAACGCGCCAGTGCACTCCAGCCTGGGTGACAGAGAGAGACCCTGTTTCTAAATAAGCAAATAAATAATAAATAGAAAAATAATAACAATAATAATAGCACTTTCCAAGGACAGGGTAATACTGGAAATGTCCAGGATAAGGAAATGGATTAAATAAATCATGGAATATTTCTGGATGGAGTAGTATGCAGTCATTAAAAAATGGTGTTTTCGGCTGGACATGGTGGCTCACGCCTGTAATCCTAGTACTTTGGGAAGCCAAGGCAAGAGGATCACTTGAGGTCAGGAGTTCGAGACCAGTCTGGCTAATATGGTGAAACTCCATCTCTACTAAAAATACAAAAATTAGTTGGGTGTGGTGGCTGGCACCTGTAATCCCAGCTGCTCAGGAGGCTGAGGTAGGAGAACTGCTTGAACCCAGGAGGCGGAGGTTGCAGCGAGCCAAGATCAAGCCATTGCACTCCATCCCAGGCAACAAGAGTGAGATTCCCACTCAAAAAAAAAAAAAAATGGTGTTTTCTGGGACCAGCGTAGGTAACATGGTGAAACACCATCTCTACAAAAAAAAAAAAAAAAAAAAATTAGCTAGGCGTGTGGCACCCCTGTAGTCCCAGCTACTTGCGAGGCAGATATGGGAGGATCACTTGAGCCTAGGAGTTCCAGGCTTCAGTGAGCTATGATCATGTTGCTGCAGTCCTGTCTGGGTGACAGAGTAAGACCCCATCTCTGAATAATAAATAAATATATACATAAGTGATGTTTTCAAAGAATATTTAGTGATGTGGGAAAATGTTCACAATAAAATGTTCACAGAAAAATATCTGGCACAAAGTTGCAGTAAATGTTAGTAATTATTAAAAAACAGGGTATTAGGGAACAATGTGATTTTAAGTTAGTAAAGTGTACGTATCTAACACAAAAGAAAAAAGAAACATTCCAACAGTGATTATCTCAGGAAGGTGGGATTATGAATAATTTTTACTTTTTCCTTTTTTTGGTTATTTTAAAATTTGGTTCAGTTAATATAATTTTAGGCCTAGGAGGAAAAGGTCCTGTTATATTAGCTTTTTTTTTTTTTTTTTTTTTTTTATGCTATTGATTCATTCTTTTCAATGTAGAGGTTGCTCTGAGAACCCAGGCGACCCTCCCCTTGGGCAGATACTTGCTTTGAGGAAGCATGGAGAGTGGAAACAGCCTGGTGGGCTGGGATGTTGGACAGCACCTCAGCCCTTCTTCTCCCTGGCAAGTTATGTAATCTTTATGAACCTCAATTTTCCCATCTGTAAAATGGGTGTAATTACCTGAGGCCTTTGCATGAGAATTATGTGAAATAATGCATGTAAAGGACTCGGTACAAGCTGGGGCTCACAGGAAGTTCAGTCACATTTGCAGCTGCAGGAGCAAATTCCTCAGACATAGTGGACACTCATTAACAAAGGTTGGCTGGGCACAGTGGCTCACGCCTGGAATCCCAGCACTTTGGGAGACCAAGGCGGGCAGATTATTTGAACCCAGCAGTCGGAGACCAGCCCATGCAACATAGTGGGAACCTGTCTCTACAAAAAATACAAAAATCAGCCAGGTGGGGTCATGTGTACCTGTAGTCCCAGCTACTTAGGAGGCTGAAGTGAGAGGATCACCTGATCCCGGGAGGTGGAGGCTGTGGTGAACCCTGATTGTACCACTGCACTCCAGCCTGGGCAACAGAGAGAGACCCTATCTCAAACAAAACAAAACAAAACAAAACAAAACAAAACAAAACAAGAACACCACCACCACCAAACAAAGAACAAATGCTGCTTCCCTTCCTTGCCCTTGGACACTGTGGACATAACCTAGGTGTTTCTGCAGCTGAGTTGGAACTAACTCAAGAGGTCCCAGACATTGTCAAAAACTCCCTAAACCATGGTCTGCCCAGTAAAAAAGGCTTCTGAGACAGTGAGAGCCCCTGTTCTGGAGATCTCTGCAGGTGCGATTACCGATTCACTCAACAAACAGTGAGCTTCTGGGGATACAGCGGAGGACAACATAGTCAGTTTCTGCCCTCTTGGATTTCCATTCTAGTGAGGAAGATACAATAAGTAAACAAAATGATTAGCAACTGTGATAAGAGCTACGAAAGACACAATGAGCTGCAACAGAAAACTGAAGTGGAGGGATTCAAATGTGAGGCAAGGACAGGCCTCTCTTGGGAACTGGCACCAGCACGAGGATGTGGGACACCATAGCTGAGGTTACCCCAAGCCCAGCCTTCCTGTCCCACTGCCTGGCTCTCCTGGAAGCCCCTAGACTGGGCTCCAGAGCAATGCAATGGACCCACTGGGCCAAGCCCCTGGGTGGTCAAAGCCTCCAGAGAAAACAGGTGGCCCTTTGCTCCCTGACCCTGTCCCAAGCCCTTCCCCATTCTCTACTTCATCGAATCCTCAGCACAACCTGTGAGGCAAACAGGGCCCAATTCTTTCTCTCCCGTCTAAGCAGAGGGTAGAACTGCTGAAGAGACTCACTCAAGGTCACACAGCCAGTGGGGAAAGTGACTGGGCCCTGGCCTCCAGCTCCTGCCTGTGCTGCCCCTCCCCTCTGCAGAGCCAGCCCCCTGGGGTGGTGGGTGGAGAAGGACCCAGGGCTAAGGCACGGGAAGGCTGAGGGGCCGCATATCCAAACCCTCGAGGAGGGAGTGGGGAGCTACCACTCCCCAGGGGACCAGCCCGAGATCTGTGAGAGGTGAAGTGGGAGCAGGTAACCTGCAGTGGACAGACAGGGTTTGAAATGTGGGTGTTGCCACTGTGCACCTGTGACCATGAGTAGAGTACGTGTCCCATCTGTAAAACGAGACAATAGTACCTGGCACAGAGGGTTGTGAAGTTAATACAGAACCATTTCTGGTACATACTGAGCACTCAATGCACAGTAGTTGTAACAATGATTATAATTACCACGTAACAATTAGGTATGAGACCTGGTCTGGGCCCTGGGGATGCTGGAGAAACAAAGAAGAGTCTGCCCTTGCAGAACTTTTATTTTAGTGGGGAAGACAGACAACAAACAGAAAGCAAAAGCATAAGGATGTCAGAGGCTGACAGCTCTGAAGATAGTACATAAAATAAAAAGTAGTGGGCATAAGTCTACTTGAGGTCTGGGCACAGTGGCTCAAGCCTGTAATGCTAGCGCTTTGGGAGGCCAAGGCGGGAGAATCACTTGAGCCCAAGAGTTCAAGACTAGCCTGGGCAACATAGGAAGACCCCTACCTCTGTCTCTACAAAAAAAAAAAAATTTTTTTTTAATTAGCCAGGAGGTCGAGGCTGCAGTGAGCTCTGATTACACCATTGCAATACAGCCTGAGTGACAGAGCGAGACTGTCTCAGGGGGAAAAAAAAAGACTACTTGAGCTAGAGCAGTCAAGGAGGATTTCTCTGAGCTGAGACCTGAATGATGGGAAGCAGGAAAAGGAGGGAGATGAGAGCTTTCTAGGCAGAGCCTGGAGCACGTGTAAAGGCCCTGTGATTGTGGAGAGCTTGAAGTGGTCACAGGGAAGAAGGCCAGGGTGCTGAAGTGTTGCTTGAGGAAGGTGGGGCTTTGCAGGCCAGGGTAGGAGAGTTTATTCTCACTGCCATAGCAACAACATGGGTTTTTTTAAAAAAGGGTTTTTGGTTTTGTTTTGTTTTGTTTTGTTTTGTGACAGGGTCTCACTCTGTCGTCCAGGCTGGAGTGCAGTGGCGTGATCTCGGCTCACTGCAAGCTCCGCCTCCCGGGTTCATGCCATTCTCCTGCCTCAGCCTCCCGAGTAGCTGGGACTACAGGTGCCCGCCACCACGCCCGGCTAATTTTTTGTATTTTTAGTAGAGATGGGGTTTCACCATGTTAGCCAGGATGGTCTCAATCTCCTGACCTTGTGATCTGCCCGCCTCAGCCTCCCAAAGTGCTGGGATTACAGGCGTAAGCCATCTTGTTCAGCCTAAAAAAAGGGTTTGATTTTATCCATTTATACCTAGCGTTCCATTATTGAAACACTAGGCATGTGGAAGTTTTTTGTATCCTACTGCTCAAGGTCATCACCAAGGTCTGATTGCAAAAATTCAAAAAATTGCAACCTCAGGCACGAATGGGTTAATGAGATTATTCTGTGTGTTGAAAGGAAGGGACAGGAACAGAAGCAGAGAGACCTGTTGTGGTATGAAGGGGAAAGAGACCAGCTAGAGGACAGATGATGGGGACTTGCGCTACAGCTGCAGCAGAGAGAAGGTGAAAATGGCAGAGTTGGGGATACATTGAAAGGTGAGTGGTGTCAGAATAAGCTGGTGGTGGCCAGGCGCCGTGGCTAAAGCCTGTAATCCCAGCACTTTGGGAGGCCGAGGCTGGAGGATCACTTGAGGTCAGGAGTTCGAGACCAGCCTGGCAAACATGGAGAAAATCCCCGTCTTTACTAAAAATACAAAAATTAGCCAGGTGTGGTGGTGCACTCTTGTAATCCCAGCTACTTGGGAGGCAGAGGCATGAGAATTGCTTGAACCCGGGAGGTGGAGGTTGCAGTGAGCTGAGATCGTGCCACTGCACTCTAGTCTGGTGATAGAGCAAGACTCAGCCTCAAAAGAAAAAAAAAAAAGAACAAGCTGGTGGACTGACTGTTCAAGAAAGAGGATCAAGGCAGAGTTCGATACCAGTTAAGCACCAGTTACTTTAAGATCAGAAGATTGGGAGCAGGTTGGGAGGAGACCAAAATTCTGTTTTTGACAGGTCACATCTGAGATGCCTGTTGAACACCCAGGCGGAGAGGCCCAGCTGACTGACATTTGGTTATAGGAACCTGGCCTCCAGAAGTCAGGGAGTGGAAACAGACCCTGGAGCCCTTGGCCCTCCGCCATCTAGAGAAGAGGAAGGGGAAAGGATCCCGTGGTAGGAAGCCTAGGGAAAAAGGGGTTTCGGGGAGGTGGGAAGTCTCCTGGGTGGCAGTTCCTGAGGCTCACCTGAGAGTGGGGGAACCCAGGCCCCTGGGATGGATGGAGGAGAGGCCGGAGGTGAAGACAGCACAGCCGCCAAATACAGAGGGGGCTTTCAATCTTCGCATTGAAAGTCAAGTGGAGCAGAGAAATAGGGCGGGGCTTCAGGGGGTGGTCATAGCCAGTTTGTGTCTGTGTGTGTGCGTGTGTTTGTGCACGCGCACAGCGCTTGCATGCATAAAACAGATGGGTGCCATGAGGCGTGTTTGTGTGCTCTGGGAGAAACAGGGAAACTGATGATGCCAGATGGAGCCACGTCCGAGAAGCATGGTGGGATTCGGAGCTGGATGGGGAGGCTGCCGAGAGGCTGGAGAGACAGGCAGGGAGGGGTGGGTTATAGGGGGAAGGACAAGGGAGATAACAAAGTTCTCACACTGGGCCAAGCAGGACTGAGGTGACCAATAAGTGTCACCTATCACTGTCACCTCAGCTGATGCAAGGCCAGGTAAGGGATGGCTGTTCAAGTAGGGTGTGGGGGAAATATTTTATCCACCTCTGTGTTTAGGTGCAGTGGGGCCTTGTGATTCCATCAGGACCAAAGCTTCCCTGGAGGCTCCAAATCCCTTCTCATGATCCAAGAAACACCCTGACTTTGGCTAAAGCCTTGGTTCTGCTCCCTGCAGTCTATTGCCTCCCAGCACATAGCAACTAACTCCCCACACCCACTGCTGGGGGTGGAGCCACCAGAGGCCACATGCAGGAAGAGAGAAGACAAAACCCAAGTTGCCAAGGAGAAGACCCAGGCCCGAGGTCACACAGGATGCAAATCGGGGGTTCCAAATACTACGGACTTTTTTTTTTTTTTTAGATGGAGTCTCACTCTGTTGCCCAGGCTGGAGTACAGTGTCTCGATCTTGGCTCTCTGCAACCACCACCTCCCGGGTTCAAGCAATTCTCCCACCTCAGTCTCCCAAGCATCTGGGTCTACAGGCATGTGCCATCATGACTGGTTAATTTTGGTTTTTGTTTTTTTTAAGATGGAGTCTCACTCTGTCACCCAGGCTGGAGTGCAGTGGCACTATCTCTGCTCACTGCAACCTCTGCCTCCCGGGTTCAAGCAGTTCTCCTGCCTCAGCCTCCCAGGTAGCTGGGATTACAGGTGCCTACCACCACGCCCGGATAATTTTTGTATTTTTAGTAGAGATGGGGGCTTCACCGTGTTGGCCAGGCTGGTCTCAAGCCCCTCACCTCAGGTGATCCACCCACCTCGGCCTCCCAAACTACTGGGATCACAGGTGTGAGCTACCACACCCGAACTTGATAGACTTTCTTCTAACCAGGACACAGTTCAGGGCATCTGGGGCTTCGGGCTGAAAAATCAGGCACTGGCCGGATTGATCCCTGGGGTTTGAATCTATCTCTGAACATTTCTGTGTCAGTTGTCCATCCCTTAGAGGCCTAGGCCTCCACCCAGAGTCCCCTAAGCAACAGACGCTTTCCTCCTACTTCCACAGGGCCACAGGTGAAATGAGGAAATTGCCACTGAGGGACTAAATCCTTTTAAAGTGTATTAGCGGCCGGGCGCGGTGGCTCACGCCTGTAATCCCAGCACTTTGGGAGGCCGAGGCTGGCAGACCACCTGAGATCAGGAGTTTGAGACCAGCTTGACCAACATGAGAAACCCCGTCTCTACTAAAAATACAAAATTAGCTGGGTGTGGTGGTGCATGCCTGTAATCCCAGCTACTCGGGAGGCTGAGGCAGGAGAATTGCTTGAACCTGGGAGGTGGGGGTTGTGGTGAGCCGAGATGGCACCATTGCACTCTGGCCTGGGTAACAAGAGCAAAACTCTGTCTCAAAAAAAAAAAAAAAAAAGGGGGGGGGTATTAGAGCCAAGGAGAAAGGGAGCTTTGGGAGTGACTCTAGAAGACAGTCCCAGGGGTCCCCTGTCCCCCTTGGATGTGACTTTGTGCCCTCGCCTGCAACTAAACTTGTTGTTAGCCTCATAGCAGCCCTGTACCCACACCCACACACGCCGGAATTACATCCACTCCCCATGCTGGCAGCTCTGGCCCTACTATATGCACACTACTATATGCACACTTGGCCTCCTCACCAGCCAGCACCCAGGCAGCTTCTTGTCTCCCTCTCTCCTCCATTCCACTCGAGACCCACCATGCTGACCCCACAAGCCTGGGCCTGGTATGCAGCATCTCCTCCACATCCAAGCAGACACGGGGCTGGAGCTACCCACTGAGGCAGTCTCAGGGGCTGTGGACCTGTCACTTCACAAATACCTTGACTCAGCCCAGCCCTGACTCTTCTCCTGTCTCTCCTTACCCCTCTGCCACCAAATGACACCTTGCTTAAACCCAGGATTATCACAGGATCATTATTATTATTATTATATTTACTTATTTATTTTTTGAGACAGAGTTTTTCTCTGTTGTCCCGGCTGGAGTGCAGTGGTGCCATCTTGGTTCACTGCAACCTCCCACTCCCAGGTTCAAGTGATTCTCATGCCTCAGCCTCCCAAATAGCTGGGATTACAGGCACACACCACCACGCCTGGCTAATTTTTTGTAATTTTAGTAGAGACGGGGTTTTTCTGTGTTGCCCAGGCTGGTCTCGAACTGCTGAGCTCAGACAATCTGCTTGCCTCAGTCTCCCAAAGTGCTGGGATTACAGGTGTGAGCCACAGCACTTGGCCTGTCACAGAATGGTATTTATTAACCAAATGGCTCCAGTAGCTCCCTCTGTCCCATAAGTTCTTGCCAGACCTCCCACTCCCAGCTCTGATGACACTGGGACAATCAGGCATGGCTTCCAGAGCTAAAGGGCACCAATACCCACCTCTCCCAGCCCTCCCATCTCTCCTTGGAGCTAAGTCTTGAAGATTCAGTCCGAGTTCCATCTTCTACCAGGATTCCTTCAGGTAAGCTAATTTTCAAAATTCAGTGGCCAGATGAAGTTGCTTATTACACCTCTTGCTTCTTACTAATTTCTAGATTCTAAAAAAAAAAAGAAAATCTTGGGTCTTTACTTCCCCGCTGAGATGAACACGTTTCTGAATTGGTCAAACTAAGAACCAGGTTTGCTTCTTTCTGAACTGAGAGCCTGAGAGCTGAAGATGCCGTCAGTCTGCCAGTCACTCGGAGAAATCAGGCAAGTGTGTGAGGAGCCCATCAAAATGTGCAGCTACTTTGCCCCAGTAAGTTTTATTTCTGGGAATCCATTTTAAGGAAAAAATACAAAATATAGAGAGAAAAAAGCCAAAACATAAAGATGTTTACAGAAGCTCTATTTGTAGCTAAAATTAAAAATAAAATAAAAACAAATATCCAACAAGAAAGTGCCATGAAGCCATTAAAAAAAATTCCACTACAGAACTCATCCATGTAACCAAACCACCTGTACCCCAAAAACTACTGAAATAAAAATAATTCTACATCAACACTGAAAAATACTAAGAAAAGTACGATACAATGTACTTTTTTTAAATGTATAGTTACAACTTTGTGAAAAAGAAAAACATGCCCATGAGGAAAAAGCCTGATAGTTTAGTAGGGCTGTCCTCTTTTCCTCAAACGTTCCCCTTATAATTTTTTTCAATACTGCCAGTGAAGTGGTACAGTCCTAAACCTCCCCGAAACCTAATGTAAGAGAAATTTTGAGTAACTTGAGTAACCCTTCTTTTTTTTTTTTTTTTTTTTTTTTTAAGACAGAGTCTCCCTCTGTCACCCAGGCTGGAGTGCAGTGGCACAATCTCAGCTCACTGCAATCTCCACCTCCCGGGTTCAAGCAATTCTCCTGCCTCAGCCTCCCAAGTAGCTGGGATTACAGGTGCCCACCACCATGCCTGGATAATTTTTGTGTTTTTAGTAGAGAGAGGGTTTCACCATGTTGGCCAGGCTGGTCTCGAACTCCTGACCTCAAGCGATCCACCTGCCTCGGCCTCCCAGTGTGTTGGTATTACAGGCATGAGCCACCATGCCCAGCCAAGTAACCCTTCTTTAAGGGAAGCAAGCACTGGCTAGACCTACTAGGCACCTAGAAGATGAAACTGAAACACAGATGCCTGAGGTCTTAGAGTTGAGATATGGTATGAATCGTCCCAGTTCCTGCATTTATTCAGATGGTCTTATTTATTTATTTACTTGATACAGCCTCACTCTGTTGCCCAGGCTGGAGTGCAGTGGCGCAAAGAGAGCTCACTGCAACCTCCACCTCCCAGGTTCAAGCGATTCTACCACCTCATCTTCCCAAGTAGCTGGGATTACAGGCATGCACCACTACACCCGGTTAATCTTTGTATTCTTAGTAGAGATGTGGTTTCAGCACATTGGCCAGGCTGATCTCGAACTCCCAACCTCAGGTGATCTGCCCACTTCAGTCTCCCAAAGTGCTGGGATTACAGGCATGAGCCACTGCACCCAGCCAGATGGTCACTTTAGATAGGTGGGGACAGAGAACTAGTGATTAATGAGTCATGCAGACAAAGGGAACACTAGGTGAAGGGCTCTGCAGACCATGAGGCACTGTCCACTCGCAAGACAGCTCTGGGGAGGGCCAGACAGTGAGAGGAACTCAGACTTGGGGTCTGAAGGAAAACTGGGAGTATCACTGAGTGGCTGTCACTGCCCTCAAGGTGCCCTTGCATTGTCGGCTGGAGCAGGGAAAGGGACCTCCCTCCCCTTATGCTGACACTGACTTCCCCCCACCATTCCACCTGCCTGTGGAACACCTGGAAAGACCCCGGCCCTTTGGGCTCACGCTGTCAGTGTTTACAAACATTGGCCTACCCATTCTTGCTTTTTCTAGGACAAACGCCCCAATCTGTTCCGGGGCCCCTTGACAGTCCAGACCATCTACCACTCTGGATGCTCGCTTGCTGCCAAAACCCTGTTTAGAGTATCCAGGTTCAAAAATCCTCCTCCCGCCGCGTCTGACCAAGGCATTGGCGAAAGGCGCGCTCCTCTCCCTGCTCTGGTGTTAAAACTTGTGTTGCTCAGCCCAGAGCTGAATTTGCTTTCCCAGCAACCCTGTCTCACCATGACTTATTTTTCAGCTTCCAGTCAACCAAACTCTTTCCTGCACCCAGGGGACAGCCCCCATTTACTAATTTGATGCTCACACAGTTGACTTTTTTAGGGAGGCCCTGCATGGTCTGGGCCTAGCATGGTCTGACACTAGCACCTCCCCGCTTAGGTACTTGAGCACCCTGGAGAGAAGGCTGTGAACAGTCACGGCAGGGAAAGGAGACGCAAGACAAAAGGACATTATTACGGTGCTTTTTCCGTTTTTCTTTTTGCACAAAAACAGTCCATTTATTCAAGTGTTCTCCAGCACAAGTACATTAGAAAGGAGCTTTATTATATTCTTCTGGGCACAAAAAAAAAAAAATGTGATGAAGGCGGAACTGACAGACTTTCTACATCTGTTGTACGCATTGACCTCTTTAATTATTTCATAAACAGCTATGTCACGAGCATCACTTACACAGAGATACAACAGGACACCAGGCGGGTGGGGCAGGGATCCACTCGGGCCCCCACTCACACCTCCCTGGATGTCCTAGAACCAGACTGTGAAATGTACATTATTATTGTCAATAAATAGAGAAGCAACCCTAAAAAAAAAAAAAAAAAAAAAAAAAAAAAAAAAAAAATACAGTGGTGAAAGGATGCTGGAACCAGGAAAAAATAATAATAAAGGAAAAAAGAGGAACTTAAGAGAAAGGAAAGAGGGCTGGGGAGGGAAGAGTCTGGGAAGTCCTGCATTTAGCTGCGTGGAATGTGGAGTAAAAGTGCTCTGCCACCGGGGTCAAAGCGAAATCGTCTGTAACAGTAAAAGTTATTACCAAATCAGCTACGGAGTTTATTCTTCAGTATGAATACATGATTTCCCACAAATAAGTAAGCACCCGCTACTTCAATGCCTCAGCTAAAACACATGAAATCGCTCATTTAGTTTTCAAGTACAAAGTTAAAATGCCTTTTTAATAATAATATATCAGAGTAAAATAATAGTCTCTTTTAAACTCCACTACAAGAAAACAAAACAAACAGTCATTGTCCAGACAGCAGACTTAATTTAACAATATATATTTTTAATAAAATGTTTTAGCACCTTGTTGAGTCACCTCCTCCCTCTGCGTATTCTAAGGAATTTCAGCATTTTTGTTGTCTGTTGAATTCTAGGGCTGTGCAACCAAATCGGTGGGTGAAGTGAAATGGGACTAGGGGACGCTTTAGACCACTGCTCATGTCCTCAGGCACAGGGTTGGAGGCCGCTAGGCTGGGGCTGGGGGAGCCGCCCTCCTCACCCCCCAGTGGAGCTGAGCCAGGGAGCGTTCCAGTTACGGGAGTTTCGGGAGTCCGGGCCCTCTGGTGGGGGAAGTGAGTAAGTCACCACCAGTAAAGGGATCTTGTGTCCTTGTCCTCCCTGCTCCTTGTTTCTCCCTCCCCCAAAACTCTGCTGCCTTGGGTCAGAGACAGGTCACCCACCAAAGGCCCACCTTAGCTGGGTCTTGGAAACACAGAGACAAGGTTCCCCAACTCGCTCCTCAAAGACCATGGCCTGCCTTTACCAAAACGTCAAGATTCTAGAGCTCACTACAACAGCAGAGTCCATCCTCTCACCCTTCCCTCTCCTCCCGGTCCTCCTGACCCCAGCACAGGGCCTGGTGAGGCGGCGGTGGACACTTTCCTTAATCCCGGCTCAGCAGGGCATGGCCAGAAGGGCATCCTAGCTCCAGACCATCCCTCCACTATACCTTTTCCAACCCCGGGGTTGGGAGGGAGGAAGTTGCAGCTGCTCTCTGGCAAACAGGCAGGACTCCCGGAGGACAGCTCCAGGGTCTCTCTAGTCTCCCGCACTGGGAGCGGGCAGCCTGGAGAATGCGCAGTGACGAACTCAGATTACTCACCTCCCGGGACCAAAACAGGGGCCTGGCTAGAAACTCGGTTCCCACCGGAATCTTGGCTCTGCCATGCTCCCGACCAAAGGAAGCAAGCAGCCCTCTTCAGGGTACAGTGCCAGGCAGCACCTTCCCGCCCTGGCCCTAACCCACAGCTTGAGGGGGGCTCCTAAAAGCAACAGCTCTGAAAGACACTTGAGGCCACTGCAACTCTGCACCAAGCAGGGTAGCAACAGGAATTCAAAACTGCCTCCCAAATCTACTCTATTTATATAAGCAAAACTATGGAATGAATGACTGCAGTTTTCCTATAAGAACATCTCCCAGATGGCTCTGCTGAAATATTCCTTCTCCTGCTGGAGAAGGTGGGTGTTCCTATCTAGGCTTCCCCAGTCACCATGGCCTGGTGGCCACTTAGCGGGAAGCAAGGGGAACTCGGCCCTGTGAGACCCCTTTGGTGTCAGCCTTCCTTCCTGCTGGGGCGCCTGTCCCAATCCACACTCCTGCAACGTACCAAAAATCACACGGGCATCTCTACCAGCCAATCACACCCAGACCCATTTCAAAAGCTAACAGGTCCCGGATGCTCTCTTGGAAAGTTTGCTTTCCAATAGGATGTTCAATAGCAAGACGAAGTCTCTGGGGCCTAGAGAGAAAAGGACAGCAACAGATTCATGTCATCATCTGTGGACTGCAGACCCCTGCTAGTGCCCGCCTGCCGCCCCCCAGTCTGCCGGTGCACTGACCTGTCACTCCTGCAGGGCGGGGGTTAGTACCAGCCGCCTGCTGGAAACTAGCTGCCTGCTTAGGCAGGAGGCCAAGGACTGTGTCCTCTGCACTAGCATCTGGCTACCTCCTCCAGGCAAGAGCCACGGATCTCTTTGGCATCATGCTCCACCTGGCACCTGCAGGAGGGAAGCTGTCATCCTCAGCCCCCAGAACCCTTGTTTCTAAGGGGGAAATGGGCCTGCTCTTTGGAAAGAAAATTCCACAGGGAATATGGTAATTTTCCGTAGGCCTTCTTGGTTCCCCCCTCCACTGCCTCTAACCTCTGCCTTATCTACAGCCTGCTGAAGCTCAGTGCCCCTTGGAAGGTGACACAATACCTGTTCCCAGAGACCCCAGGGTTGAGGTGGATTAAGCATATCTCAACTCGGCCAAGTTGGCACAATCCCGAAGCCCCACATTCTCCCAGGTTCTACTGTGAGACCAAGCCCACAGGCTAGGCTGGAAGAAAAGCTGGTGATTGTTAACTCTTGTCCCTGCAAGGGGGGCCCATGACCCCTGGGGCATCTGGTCCATTCTAGGGCCAGGTCAAGTGGCTAGACCTGGAGGAACAAGTGCTCTCAAGCTGTCAGCCATAAGGGCTCCTCTGTGCCTAGCACTCCCTCCTGGAGCAAGCCGGTCCACAGGAATCCCCCAGGCTTGCCATGCCCTTGGCTACCAAGTCTCTTCCCAAGTCCCCACACCAACCCCTTGGGTGGAGCACCAGGCCCAGTTCCAGTGGAGCTTGGGCAGCTAGGAAAGGCTGTCACTAAGCAGTGGCTTGGGAGAGCCTGAGCGTTAGGAACCTCCGTCCTGACCCTAGGAGCAGGGAAGACCTTAGCATTGGCCAGCGGGGGAGGGAGCACCTTGGACTGCCTGAGGCAGCCCCTCCTCCCCCAGCCCTCCTGGAGTGGCGCTGGTGGACTCCAGGCCCGAAGGACAGAGCCCTGCGGGAGCAAGGAGGGGCTGGGTGAGCACCACAGTTAGCACAGGGACTCCACTGAGGGGGCAGAGGCTCCCTTCCTCGCTGCTCCAGCCCCACAGTGACCCAGTTACCACCTGTCAGAGGTGACAGGAAGCAACTGGGCATGATCTTAAACACCAATCTGTCGAGGAGACAGTAGATTGGGGTCTAGGACCAAGCACCCCAAAAAGGAGTGAGACCGGCCACCAGCTGTGTGAATTTACTCCTGAGTAATGAGCAGGGGGTCCAAGCCTTGGTTTGGTTTTGTCACTAATTACTAATTTGGTTTATTCAATAGGTGAGGTTCACTGTCCCATTTTTTTTTTTTTTTTTTTCCCCAATGGAAGCCCCCTGGCCAAGACAGACCTGGATGTCAATTTGATTTCAGTTGGGGGAGAATAGGTAGGGGGAGTTGAGGGCTGACTTGACTGGTGCCTAGAGTTGCAGGTCAGTATCACAGGTTGCTAACAGAAGAATCTTTTGACATCACCAGGGGCAAAAGAGATAGAACACTACCTGCTAGAGGAGAGCACCTGCTGAAAGAAACCTCCTCCTTTTCCTGCCTCAGCACCTAGCAACTTCTGGGATTGACAGTCTACCTGCAATCAGGGCAACAGAGGTAAATAGCTGCACGGGCTGACTCCACAAAGTCCTGAACCCTGGGAGAAGAGTGCTGGGAGCCCCCTGGCGTGTGTGTGAGTGCATTCATTATGCATCAGTACAGAAATATGCTCCTGTGTATGCGTGTGAGATTGACTGACTGGTGTGGGGATTATGTCCGCAGTGGGGACCGAGGCTCAGCACACTGAGCCAGCTTCCCCCACTCCCCACCCCATAATATTTCTTATACATGACCCTATCTATGTATTTATAGAGCGCCTATCACTGTAGGCCCCATCTTTCTAGGGACGTGGACTTGAGGCCATGTGCTTGCCGACACACCTCCCAGCTCTACCAGTCCCAGGAGGTGCCATCCCCCCTCCCATTATAAAATATATATCTCTATATGCCACATATCTACACCCCATCTACCCAGGCAAGCACCTGCCCATCGGGCCCTCAACCCTGGAGCCAACAATGCCTTCCCTTCCTACTGCTGACACCAGGCCGCCTGCCTTGTAGGAAGTTGAACAAAGTGTCGAGCACTTGGGGCTCCAGGTGCTGCTGACTCGAGGTAAGAGCACAGCTATCATCAGACCAAGTACTAGAAAAGAAATACACACCACTCCAATCACACACACAAGGAGAGAGACGGCCGGTCCTCCCTCCAGCCCTGACACACCCGACTCAAGAGGAGGGGAAGTAGAAGAGAAGAGTGACAAGCCCAGAAGGCAGACCTTAGGGACTCCCTGGCTGCCCAGCTGTCACCATGCCCAGTGGCCCACCTGGCCCGAGGGGTGGGAGCCAGGGCACCAGAGCCACCGCTAACTCAGAAGCACCCTGCTCCCGCACCTTGGTTTGAAACCTAAAGGGAAGGGTGTTGGGTTTTTGTTTTCTTAAAGAAAATCTTAAAACAAACATAATTATAACCAGAACCATAAGAATAATTATAATAAAAGGTGTCATCAGCCTCCCAGTATAAAACTGCAGCCTTTGGAGATGACCAAAAACATCACATTCCAGGGGCCGGGAGCCGCCTTGTGCACAGAGGGGTGGATGGTGGGGGCCTCATAAAAGAACACACAAAAGGCGACTTAGACAGGAAAGCACCAGTACGTTTTGTATGTTTTTTTATTTGCTCCAGGTGGGGTTTTGACTGTCACTTTCCCACACTCTGGATTAGTTCTGATCCCACCACAAGGAGCCCTCGAATCGGCTAAAGTGAGAAATTGGGCCTGAAGACTCCGTACCCTGCCATCTTGCCGAGGGAGTCTCCTTTTAGAAAAAAATCGAAAGGTTATTGCATGAGTCTGGATGAATCCCACTCTCAGCTGTCCACGGGCCCGACCACCTCATCTAGCCCCCTTTTTGGCAGGGAGAACCTGGCTCCCAAGTTCTCCTCCTTCACTCCGTTACAAACCAAGGGGAAGAGCCCACTATGAGAACACGCCATCTGCAAGCTGTCTCCCTTTCTCCATCCTTGGTGAAACCCTTTGCGCAGAAGGCAACGTGGAAGCTGATGTTTTTACTCATCTCGCTGTTTGAAAGCACCATTATGAAGTCAGGTTGTACAGTAGTTAACAGTACCTTTTATATATATATCTCATATCTATCATATATATATAAACTGTAAACAAGAGGTAACAGCGGCTTCTAGAAACTGATTTTCTTCAAGGTTTCCTGTGTGGTAGGCACCTGAAATACTGTAGAAAAATGTCTTGTGTGGTGTTCTCATCTCCCTGCTGCTAACTGGGTTCTGTTTTGCGTGACCAGGAATGGTGCTGGCACGACAGCTCAGTGGCTGGGAGGGAATGCTGCCGCCTGAGTGTCTCTCTCTTTCCGTCCCCTGCTTGTGCTCCTGTCTGATCAGGCTAGAGACAACAAAAAAGATATATAGTAAAAAAAAAAAAAAAAAAAAAAAAAAAAAAAACCAAAAAAAAACAAAAAACAAAAACAAAAAAAACCCCAATATATAGATTTCTATAGAATTTCCTTTTTTCCTCTCTCCCACCTTTCCTCTGCAAGGTATTGTTACTCTTTTTCGTTACTGATTTTTGCTGCAATAACCTTGTTTCAGTCACAGCAAGAAACAAAACCCAAACAAACAGAAAATCCCTCTGAAAAAGAGTAGAAAACAAAAGGTCTGATCGAAAAAAAAGGGGAGGGGGAGGAAGGGGAGGGAGCTTGGTTTCGTTTTTAAATAGGACTGAAGAATAACATTGAAAAATCAGGAGATGATGTCCAACCCTTTTCGCAAGGCAAAGCCCTCCGGTATTTCCGCCTCTGTGGTTTTTGTTTTAAATTCCTTTTTCTCTTCTGGGTGCTGATACTTCTCTCCATCCTCACGTTCTCGGTGTTTTATTATGTTTTGTGTTTTTTTGTTTGTTTGTTTAACTTTGTGTCGCTACCTCAGTTTGCCCCCATGTCCCTTACACACACGCAAAATACTCCTTCAGCGGAGCGAAGAGGTGGCGGATGACTGGCACGCTCCACGACCGGCCCAGCAGTCTCTGCCTCGCCAAGCGGCTCATGTTGGAGACGTCAGTATAGTGGACAGGGAAACCAAATACCCTGGGAGAGAAAAGGCAGAGAGGGCAGGATGAGTGCTGACCCGACCAGGCTGCCTGGAAGCCGTCTAACCACACAGCAGGACCCGGAGGACCAGCAGCTGCCCGAAGTGCAGGGACAGGGGCACTCGTACCCACCAACTCCCCTGACGCCTGTTTAGTTCTGCCGAATCTTCTGTCCTTTACAAACAACCCAGCACTCGGATCACCAACCATGTGACAGGCACTGTGCTAGTTTCTGTGGCCTTAAAGGTAGTAAGGTCATCACTGCCTAGAGTTTCACAACCTAGCAGAAGTAAGAGTAATTTTGAACAATCCCTCAGAAATACCTCCAGGACACACTCTCCAGTTCTCCTCTCCTGCAGGGTTAGCTCGGCAACGTACACCTCGAGTCTACACGTAACAAACACACAGCCCTAGCATCCTCCCCGCCGAGAGGAGGGAAGGTGAGGAGGGAAGGTGAAAAGGAGCCGAACTCCTGCCTGACTTCAGAAGCTGAAGGATTTCCTGTTTGCTCTGGTTGTTTGTGTAAATGGTTTCTTTGTCTGGCTAAATCCTAGTTACACTTAGAGAACAAGAAGGTCATCCAGCCCCGAGAGTCCCGTTTGTACCAAATCAGGGTGTTGAGGCTGTAAGGTCCGCCTGGCCCTATGCTGACTTGGTTTACAAAAGACCTACAAAATTGGCACCACAAGTTAAGGAAGGTCCTGTCGCTGCAGCGGTTCCTTGGGGATCAGCAGGGTCTCTGGGAGACAAGGCAGCAGGGGATTCCTAGACTCCTTTTTTTTTTTTTTTCCTTTGAGATGGAGTCTCTCTGTTGCCCAGACTGGAGCACAGTGGCGCAATCTCAGCTCACTGCAACCTCCACCTCTAAGATTCAAGCAATTCTCCTGACAGCCTCCTGAGTAACTGGGACTACAGGCACCCGTGACCATGCCCGGCTAATTTTTGTATTTTTAGTCAGGTGTTTCACCGTGTTAGCCAGGCTGGTCTCCAACTCCTGACCTCAGGTGATCCGCCTGCCTCGGCCTCCCAAAGTGCTGGGATTATAGGCATGAGCCACTGCTCCTGGTCCCTAGACTCCCCTTACTTAGGACCAGCCTTAAAATACATAGGAGCCTGATCTGCCAGGAGTCCAACCCAGGAGTCTGCCATGTTGAGAAATGCTTGATAAAACCCACTGTTCCCAGGACGTGTGTGGAAAACAAGCCAGGTGGGAAAGGCAGGGGACCCCCCAGCAAGCACAGCAAGCAGAACAGCCCACGCACAACCCGGGTACCTTTCCATTTCAGTGCACCATAAGATGTCCTCTTTCTCATTCATGAAGACGGGGAAATGCTGGTCTTTGCCCTGCTTTATGGAGTTTGACCTCGTAGTAATGGTCCTCACTTTGCTGAACTAGATGACGAAGAGGAGAAAAGAGGAATAAGCACGAAATCATTTACCAGCCAACATTGGTCACGTGTCTACCAAGTATGTCAGGTACTCGCCAAACCCTGACAGGGCCTGGTCCACTCAGGGGGCTGGGTATGGCTCTGAGTGAGCAGAGTTCGCCAGGCAGGAGCCTCCGCAGACCCCACAGCCCCACTTTTCTTCCTTCTTGGAGGTCACCTGGCTAATCTTAGTCAGATCCACCTAGCCACAGACTTTTTTTTTTTTTTTTTTTGAAATGGAGTCTCTCACTCTGTCACCAGGCTGGAGTGCAGTGGCATGATCTCAGCTCACTGTAACCTCCACCTCCTGGGTTCAAGTGATTCTCATGCCTCAGACTCCCGAGTAGCTGGGACTACAGGCACCCGCCACCACATCCAGCTAATTTTTGTATTTTTAGTCAGACAGGGTTTCACCGTGTTGGCCAGGCTGGTCTCAAACTCCTGACCTCAGGTGATCCGCCTGCCTCGGCCTCCCAAAGTGCTGGGATTACAGGCGTGGGCCATCGCACCCGGCCTAGCCACAGACTTTAGAAGTAGAAGCTGTAGCCACTATACTTTCCAAGTCTTCCAAAGAATTCTTTCAGAGGTGGAGTGACTTGTAGGCTAAAGGATGCCAAGTTACTGAGGGGCTCAAAGATGCTCTCGGAGCTGCCAGTGGTTCTGAATGCTGGAACCTGCCGACACAGAACCCAATGCCCCAGGTACTCACTCCAGGAGATTCCAGCTCCAGAGAGAAATGGAGCTTCCACATCACAGGAGGCTGCTCTGCTTTGAAGGCTTTTGTAATAGGTTTTAGCCCAAAAATTTAAAAATGAAAAAAAGAAAAAAAAAAAAAAAAGCATAGCACGTCCAGGTCTTGGTAAAGACTCCTCAGTGTTTACCGGGGGTGGTGAGCGACACTCACCAGGGAGGAAGGGCTGAAGGCCAGCAGCACTGGGCCCTCCTCTGGCTGTCCTGCTGCATGACCCTGCACCCTCTCCTAAACTAGCTGGAGGAGCGGGCGGGACAAGGCCCTGGCCACACCTCCACCTCATCCTGCCCTTCCTTCTCCCTGCCCCCCAGCACAGGTTCTGGACGCTGGAGCTGACCTTGGCTATCCTGCCATGCTCCAGACACTCCTGCAGCTCCAGCTTATCATTCACAGTGGATGCCAACGGCCTAGGAGGCAGAAGAGAGACTGTAACAACAGAAACCTGGAGAACAGCGGGAAGGGCCCCAGCTGCACGACTCCCCTCCCTCCCCCAGCAGCCACTTATTCACAGGGTAAGACCCCTGCTTCCCCAAATCACGCAAACATGCCAAAACCCTCTTCAAACTCCCGCAAACACACGAACACATGCTGCAGCTCTACACAGACACAAATCCACCAAGTGTTAATCCTTAAAGGTAAATTCAAAAGTGGTCTCAAATTATGAATAGGCAGATAACACCTAGCAGAAAAGGAAAAAAAGCACAGCTATCTTTACATCAGTTAGTCTAAAACACACTGAGCTTTAAGCATCCCACTGCAAAGCAAGCTTTGGAGGTGACAATGTTTTGTATCTTGATTTGTGGTGACTGTTACATGGGTGTGACCACTAGACGAAATTAATCAAACCGCAAGCCTTAAATGTACAGTTTTAAAAGACTAAATTCTGGGCCAGGCACAGTGGCTCATGCCTGTAATCCCAGCCCTTTGGAAGACCGAGGCAAGCGGGTCACCTGAGGTCAGGAGTTTGAGTCCATCCTGGTCAACATGGTGAAACCCTGTCTCTACTACTAATATAAAAATGAGCCAGGTGTGGTGGCAGGTGTCTGTAATCCCAGCTACTCAGGAGGCTGAAGGCAGGAGAATCGCTTGAACCTGGGAGGCGGAGGCTGCAGTGAGCCAGGATCGCGCCACTGCACTCCAGCCTGAGCGACAGAGCAAGACTCCCTCTCAAAAAAAAAAAAAGACTTAAATTCTGCAGTTCCCTGAAGACTAAAAATTCTGTGACATTAAACATGTCACTTCTCAGGGTGCAGGCCAGATAACTGACTGGCTGTCCCCTTCAACACTGACCTTTCCTGACATGTAAGGATATTTAAGGAAGGCTTCCCTGACTGGCTCCAGGATCTCAACGTGGGAACCGCGTGGCCTGCAGTCAAATCAGGTGCTCGACAGATGCCCCCGACTCTCGGCCCTGCATGCAGGACCTCTGCTTCTCCTAGAAGCTCAGAGTTTAGTATTTTAGAGTTGAAAGAAGCAGGTGAGAAATCCCCACAGGACCAAGGTCTGTCAGGAGACACTGAATGGTTCCATGAAAATACTTGGACCTCATTAGCCCATCCATTGCCCAATATACACATATAGCTTGGGAACTCTTGGCGGACAGTTTCAGGCCAGCTGCCCCAATGCCCCATCTCCTTCCCCTCAACAAGCCCTTGCCAGCAACTCTACCAAACATGTATGAGATGGGGAAGGTCCTCCAACTTCATGGGAATAGCAAGGAGGGAGACTGTTTGACTGAGGCTAGGTGAAACGATGTCTTCTAGTTATACCAAGCAGCACACCACGGAGGTTTAATACCCATGACTCAGAACACTCTGGAAGATGCTTCCCTCCACAATGGACAGGAACTGAGTGGCTTTCAGTGTGCTTTTGAATTGCCAACTCTGGACAATTTCTTTCGCCTAAAAAGCCCTTTTATATTGCCAGTTTTATACCTGATGAAATGAATTTTCTTCATTCCTAGATATTAAAATCTTTATCTGTGTAAACTAACTGAAGAAAATCTCTCCAAAAAAGGACATGAAGCCAACAAAAACTGTGTGATTAGTAAAATTAAGTTAAGCAGAACCCTGAACTTGCATGCAGCCGCAGCAAGATTCCCTCTCCTGAAACAGGCTGTGGCCACGACTCCCCTTCCCAGCCCCAAAGCCATGCCCCATGGCTTTGCCTCAGGAGAATCTAAGAACCAGAGGGTTCAGGACACATCACAATGTCAGAAAACCAACTACCTAACTCAGCAGCACATGACTCTTCTTTGGTATAAAGAGAGTACGACTCTAAAGGTCCTGCTTTAAGACCACTAGTTGGTTTCAGACGAGTATTTGTTATACCCTGACTCCTCTTCCTCCTCAAGGAAAAGGAAATAAGGAACATGGCAGAGCAACTAATCATTCAGCAGAGGCTGGCCAGAGAGGGCCCAGCTCAGGGGCCCCCCAACCATGGGCCATCCCACCTGCAGTCCCAGCCCACAGTCCCCCAGGCCCGGGAGCTTTCACCAACCTGTTCATACCGGGAAGGTTACCCCAGAAGTAGCGGGCCCTGTGTGCAGCTGACACTTCTTTGGCATCAATCATCACAGGGTTGGACTACAAAACAGGAGACGGTTTGAAGATGAGCCAAGGAGGAGCATGAAACAGCGCCGGCATGCTGCTGGGGTCGAGCCTTAAAGCCTCAAAGCCTCTTACTTCTCTCTCAGGAGCCACACACTGGGCTAGCCTGCAGCCTCCAGGAGAAGCTGGAATTACACCTAGCCACATTCCACAAGCTGTCACTGGAACGTTCTAGATCAGCATTGTCCAAATGAACTTCTGCGATGGTGGGATGTCCTCTACACTGTTCAATTCAGTGGCCACTAGCCCACTAGTACAGGTGGCTATTTTGTACCTAAAATGAGGCCAATGTGATTGAGGAGCTGAATGGTTAATGTTAATGTAAATAGCCGCATGTGGCTGGTGGCTACCATATTGCACAGTGCGGCTCTAGACTGTCCAGAGGCTGGGAGAGCCCAGGCTCCAGCGAGTATGCGTGTGTTTACCATGAGCCCAGATTATAACTCAAATAGACACCTGCTCACACTTACAGTCAGAACACCAGCTCACAGTGTGACCCACCCCAAGACTCAGGAGCACGGGTGGGCTCGAGCTCCCAGAAGGGCCACTCCAAGTACACCTCTGGCAGCAGAAGCCCTCTGCACACGGCTCAGACTTGGCTCAGGGTTAAACGGGGACTCACATGGTAAGGAATGAAAACTGAGCTGAGTCCTATTTTCTTCTCGGGTACCAGGGAATGAAGATAGGCCCTTCTTGCTCAGGGAAAACTGATTTGTCCTCTCAAAGGTCCCGGTGTGTAACAAACACCATACAGAATGCACAACCCCAGGAGTCTGGCGCTCCACCCGATTTAGTGACAGGTCCTTCAACCCCGGAGGTTCACACCCACAATGCCACCTCTTAGAGTGAGACCACTGGCTCTTTCTGAGGTAGGCCTCTAACCCTGCTTCCTCCCTTTCTATCCGGGAAGCCTGGGGCTTCCCAAACAGGCCCCTTGCAAAGCAGAAGTCACCAGTCCCCAGCTCCACAATGCAGATGAGACAGGATGAAGCAGCAGTCCAAGGTAGAAGCCATTAGTGAGCTGGCCAAACCAAGGTTGCTGGCTATACCTCGAGAAATCGTGAGATGTCCCTCTTGTCACTAACGCCCATGGCCACCACATTCTCAAAGAGCCAGAAGAAGGGGCGATCATCTCCCTCCTTGGGCCGCGCATCATGCAGGAGGCGGTAGAACTCAAAGAAGAGCCGGCCAGTGCCCTCTGAGAGGTCGGAAGAGAAAGCCATCAGCTGGGGCTGTCTGCATAGGACAGTGGTGTGGCTCGGGCACGGGGAGGGCACGGGAAGACAGGGTCATCGGGAATAGCTGTCCCAGGGCAGAAATATCCAAGGAGGAAGCCTACGTGCAGAAGCACCAGCTGAGAAGGTGGAGGGGACAGGATGGTACCTACCGTAGAGGCCCTTGCGAGCAGGGTTGACGATGGAGAGGTCATTGCAGGGACTGCCCCCAATCACCAGATCAAATGGGCCCCACTCCTGGATCTGGGAGGATAAAGGTAACGTGATGGGCCTGCTGTCCAGGGACAGAGGCAGACAGGAAGAAAGAGAAATTATCTGTGAACTTGGCAAAGAAGTCCTTTGAAACGAAAGAGGAGACCCAGCTGCTCTGCAGGCTCACGACCCTAACTGCAACCATGGACAAGTCCTAAACAAGAAGGGGACCAAGTTGGATCATTTCTCAGGCCAGTGGGGAAATTAGTATCACCCAGGCAGGCAACACAGCCGCCCAATGGGAAGGCGACCCACGTGAACGGCTGAGTCTGAAGGTTCCTGGCACGCTGAGTGTCTTAGGCAGGGTGTCTGGGCCATGTGAGTGTCCTCCAACTGCCCTTCAGGACTCCAGAGGGCCTGTAGTCATGGTTAAGGGAAGACTCTGCCCGAGCCTCCCAGATATGGAAGCTGGTAAAGCTATTTGCCAAAAGTACTGGGAGGACAGGAACCTCTCTCTAATCCAAAGAGCTCTACTAGAAATGGCCCAGAAACCAGCCCAGGGAGTAGCCAGAGCTCAAGTAGGCACTATGTTGCCCAAGCTAGTCTTCAACCCCTGGCTTCAAGGGATTCTCCTACCTTGGCCTCCCAAAGTGCTGGCGTTATAGGCATGAGCCACCATGCCTAGCCCAAATTCCCATTTCAATTTGCCCTTTACCCTCTCAAGACAGAGGACAAATGGAAGATAAGGAGAAAAAGAGGCTGGGGCAAGGGGTGAAGAGAAAGAGGGCAAATGAACAAAATGAAAGGAGGCAAGGGCTGCCTCCAGGTGCTGAGTGTGCAGGGTGGGGAAGACGGGCTGCGCCCCACAGCATGGACATACATGCTTCTGTGTGACGCTGCGGACGTCCCCGACGTACATGATCTTCCCCTGGTGCCGCACCATGCCCACCGTGATGGAGTCCTCACACACCTCCGAGGCAATGTAGCGGTCCACCTGAATGCCCAAGTCCTTCAGCACCAGGAGCCCTGCACCAGCCAGCAGACAGCACCGTTACTTGGAGCCATCTCCCTGGCACCCTGGTCTTGGCAGGTGAGCCTGCTGGCCAACAGGACCCATAGGGTCAGCTGTAGACCCAAGTCCTGTCTTTTCCCTGAAGATGCCTTAAATCCTTTCTGGATCCAACTGGAGTATCCATAGTAAGGACATCGAGGCTCTGTCTCATGCCTCGTTTGGCCTGTCGGGAAGGCTGTCAAAGCTGCAGAAAACTGACCCGAGAGTACATGGTTCCAGGATCCAGGAAGAATCACAGCTGACGTTTTGGGGGCCTTTTTCTTGTTGTTGTCCGTCTACAGCTTGGTCCTTCCACACCCTCTTACCACCTCCTGCTGCAATTCTACCCCACCCTACAGCTTGGTCCTTCCACACCCTCTTACCACCTCCTGCTGCAATTCTACCCCACCCTACAGCTTGGTCCTTCCACACCCTCTTACCACCTCCTGCTGCAATTCTACCCCACCCTTTGAGACTCAACCTGAATGCTCCCTGCTCCACAAAGGTTTCATCAATGCCCGGCCCCACCCAGTAGTCCCCTGGAATCCCCACCCCCTCCGCTGTGAGTCCCCAACTCTGTGCATCCCTTGCCTCCCCATCAGAGCAGTTTCCATTCCTCACTCAACCCTCTTGTGGATTGCAAAGCCTCTTCCAGACAGAAGAGGCCTCCTTCATTGTGCTTCCCGAGCTAACCACACTGATTTTCTTACTACGATCCCTCCCCCTCCAGAAATGCTAGCCGAACTGAGGCAAGGAAACAATCAGAGCAGATACCGAGAGGGTCTCAGGAGAAACAGGGTACGGCACTGTTTCTGCTGCTCCCAATACGTCCCCCAGCCAAGGAGCTTTTACAGCCTCCTGGGGTGTGACATGATTTAAGAAGGCCTCAAGGTTCCAGCCTGGGATACAAAAAGCTGTAAATGAACTTTTCTAGGTTTACAGAAGAGCAGCATGGAGCTGAGAACAGAAGACAAACATCTGGCCAGGGAAGCCACCCCCTCCGCCTCACCCTCTAACCAGGGTCCCTGGGTTGAGACCACCTATATCTCTGGCCAAAGACACAAATTCTAAGAAGAGCTATTCCTTTCTTAAAAGCCAGGAAGCCCTTGGCTAGGGGGCAGGGCAGAGGGGTGGATGTGTCTTCACAACCTCCTAGGACACTTTCTGCAGTGTCCAGAGTCACATGAAGCAAACAATGCCTACAGGGTGACCCAGCATCTCCTAAAGGTTTTCCTAAGAAGGGAGTGGTTCAAATACAGAAAGATATTCTATCACGATGCTTGTTCACAGCACTACTTATAATAATAAAAAAGGCCGGGCGCGGTGGCTCAAGCCTGTAATCCCAGCACTTTGGGAGGCCGAGACGGGCGGATCATGAGGTCAGGAGATCGAGACCATCCTGGCTAATACGGTGAAACCCCGTCTCTACTAAAAAATACAAAAAACTAGCCGGGCGACGAGGCGGGCGCCTGTAGTCCCAGCTACTCGGGAGGCTGAGACAGGAGAATGGCGTGAACCCAGGAGGCGGAGCTTGCAGTGAGCTGAGAGCCGGCCACTGCACTCCAGCCTGGGCGGCAGAGCAAGACTCCGTCTCAAAAATAAATAAATAAATAAATAAATAAATAAATAAATAAATATAAAAAAATAAAAATAAAAAAATAGCAAATGATCTAATAAGGGTTCGTTAAGTAAATTATGGCAGTTTGACTCAATGGAACCCTACGCAGCACTTACAAATAAAGAATGTAGCTTTGGCCGGGTGTGGTGGCTCATGCCTATAATCCCAGCACTTTGGGAGGCTGAGGTGGGCGGATCACAAGGTCAAGAGATCAAGACCAGCCTGGCCAACATGGTAAAACCCCGTCTCTGCTAAAAATACAAAAATTATCTGGGCGTGGTGGTGGGTGCCTGTAGTCCCAGCTACTTGAGAGGCTGAGGCAGGAGAATCGCTTGAACCCGGGAGGTAGAGGTTGCAGTGGGCCGAGATGGCACCACTACAGTCCAGCCTGGGCAACAGAGTGAGACTCTGTCTCAAAAAAAAAAAAAATGTAGCTTTATATCGCTTGACATGAAAAAGCAGTCATAATATAATAAATGCAAGGCAAGTTACAAAACCGTGTGCATTCACTACCCACTTAATTTATGTATGGATGTATGGTCATATAAACACACACGCACAGAAAAAAATCTAAAAAGGACATATGCCAAAATATTAATAAAAGGATAATGGGTGACTTAAATAAGCCTTCTTTAGACTATCTTGGGTGTAATCAAAACACAACAGAACTGTGTTACGTTTCTGTCTTGATGAGTCTGTCCTTTGAGGCTCTGTGAAATCTCTGTGAATCGGACTAACGATCACTTGATCCTCTGCGGCTGAATCTTCTCCACTAAGGAAGTGCCAGCAGACAGGATGCTTTACCACCTATTTTACTTTTTTATTTTTGGTCAACTCTAAGTCCATGCACTGCATACGTTTTCACTTCACACACAAGTTTCCCCTTTGGGGTAATATTTTAACAGCTATGAAGCTAACGATCATTTCGTTTTGCCAGAGTTGCCCACACACCTGGCTCCCCTGTCCTGGGACAAGGTGGCCAGAACCTCTTGGGCCTGCACCCCTCACCTGTAGCAATTCCATCAAAGAGAGACAGCACCCGGATGGGCTTCCTCTTCTCAGCTGGGACAGGTGGGTAAACCTTTGGAGGATCCTAAGCAGTGAGCACAACAGGTCAGATGTACGCCCAATGGTGTCCCAAGCTCCCACCCAGCGCTGGCCCTCCAGCCAGGCTCCTAGACCCACACACCCCGTGCGCAGCTCAGGTCCCACAACCACAGCTCAGCCAAGGGAGCTCGAGACCACGCCCCAGGCCCAGCACTCACAAATTCCTGGTCGTGGTTATTAGCGAAGAACATCTGAAGCCGGGAGGGCCAGTCCTCTCGCCGCCGCAGCAGCCCATAGGTACCCTTGTGCCCGCACATGTAGCAGTTCCAGGGGTCTTCCTTAATGGCCGCCTGGGCAGCCCCCGGCCCCACTAAGAGGTCCACACACTCCACGCAAAAGCACCTGGAAGGAAACTCAGTGAGCAGAGGAGATTCTCAGCCCTGGTCCAGGGAGGCCAAGGTGTGCTACCTGGAATGGAAAGACCGGGTCTGGAGCATGGCTGGGGTGGAGGGGGGGTCTGTGCGGAGGGGAGGGGAGGGGAGGGGAGCTAGGTGGGGGGCGGGAGCCTGGGGCCCAGCCGAGGAAACCAGTCTCACCTGCAGCAGTTGTTGTTTCCGCACATGAGCACCTCGCGGCCCCCGCAGCAGATGGTGCAGTAGGACTGGTAGCCGTCGTCGTCGTACTGATACGCACACTCCAGAAAGCAGTTCTAGACAGCAGCGGGAAGGGTCAGAAACCACCAGGGCGGGTCCCAGGACGGCCAGGACGAAGGGAGGCTCTGCACCTGGCCTCACAGAGCCTGACTCAGCCCTGGAGACATGATCCTGCCACCGCCCTAGCCAGGGTCAGGCCCCAGGTGCAGATCTGGGCAGGGGAAACCTCGTCTGCCTGGGCACTGCCGTGGACAGAACCAAAGAGCAGCCTGAGGGCAAGGCCAGGAAGGGGCTGCACCACCACCTGGGCCTTCGTGCAGCCCTGGGCTTTTCTCCTGGGCTCCCGAGGGCACAGCAACCCTGCTACACTCTGCCTGAGCTTGTCCCCACTGCTCTGCTCCCATCCCCACATCTGGGGACTAAAATGGGGCTTGAGAGAGGTAAAGAATCTTTCAGAGGAGAAAAATGAGAGCAAGTGAAAAGCTTGAAGCCCAAGGGCCCATGTCATCAGGACTCGCTTCCAGAGGAAGCTCTGAAGTCTATGTCACACGCATACCAGGTGTCACCCTGTACATGCCCAGAAGCGGTGGACACAGTCAGCCAGGGGCCGAAGGGCTGGCCTCAATGGCACCTCTCCTGGGCGGCTGGGCTCCTACCTTGCAGTTTTGGCACATTCCTCCAACGAAGAGGGGGTGTTCCAGGGTGACGTTGAGGCTCCCACAGGAGATGCAGATGTCTGTAAGCAGAGTGAAGGGATGGGGTGAGTACAACCAAAGGGCCTCTCCCTGCCTGGGCTGGAGCCCAGCACCAGACCAGCCACAAAAAAGGGGTGTGCCGGAGTGGCAGCCAGAAGACTCCAGGGTGCCCCACATAAAAGGGAGGCACTGTGGCCCTAGTCTCAGAACGCCATCATCTCAGAGCACCAATGCCACCATCCACAAACAGGGACGGAGTGACAAGAGGACTGAAACCTGCTCATGAGAAGCAGCCCTGGCTCCAGGTTACTCAGGAGGGATTCCTGGGGTAATCCTCAAGTACTGACCCCTGCCCCAATCCTCCCAGGCCGAGGGTCCTGAGCCAGATCCACCTGAGCCAGATCCACCAGCACCAGGCTGAGGGAGGCAGTGCTGGCATGAGAGAGGTGAGCAAAGGTGAAAGGCTGAAAGGGGACCTGTAGGTGAGTTCAATCACACCCAAGAGGGGCTGCCCTTCTGTAGCCACTGGGGAGTCCCACACCCTGAAGGCCAACCCATGCCATGGACAGGAGAGCAGAATCATGGCACCAGGAAGACAGATGGTGCATGAAGCACGGTGAAGGTGGTGTGACACTCAGGACATGGCCATGTCATTCAAACCTTCCTAAGGGCCTATGCTACTCTGCCCCATGCCACACTAGGAGTGCCAGAGTTCCCAGGCAACAAACTCACCCTCAATGTTCCGGCACTTCTGCCGCACCTCATACACCAGCCGCTCTGCAAGGGGAGGAGAGCTGGCGTCAGAGGAGGCCGCGCCTGCTCCTCGGATGCAGGCCTCCTGGTGCCACCCTCTCCAGAAGCAGGCCAACTACCTCTTGTGCGCTCATCAATAATCTCCTTGACCTTGGGCTTCTCTGTTGTGCTCTTCCGGGGCTTTTTGGCTGGTGGAGGTGGTGCATAGGCAGCTGCCTCAGGTTCCACCCACATGTCTGTGTACACTTCTTTGTAGGGATTCTTCTCTTCTGGAGCAGGAAAGCAGGTGCCAAGGTCAGTTACAGGCTGACAGGAAACCCCAGCCTCCTCCCCCACTCTCCTTATAGTGGGGTGCAGCCTGGTCAGTTCTAGCCAGTCAACAGAGAGCAGGTCATTCAAGTTCTTACCCCAGGGCAAGAGAGACCCCAGTCATTCCCACTGGGCCCCTCTGTGGAGGCCTTGGCAGCCCTCCCTAAGCATGGCTTTCCCAGCCCTGGTGTGGCTCTGCCTGGCGGACAGGGGTCCCAGAAGGCTGGGTGCCCTTATTTACCTTCTGGTGGCTCCAGGCCCTTGGGGCCAGAGGGCTGGAAGCCCCCCAGGGCCCATTCAATCATGGGCTTGTTCTGCACCTCCACGGCCTTGGCAGTGTCACTCTCGTCGCTGTCATGGCACACCGGGAACAGCTTCCCTGCACGGCTGCTGGCCACCTGGAGGGTGACACGCCAGGGATGGGGTTGTCAGGACAGGCTGGAAGGCAGATGGATCAGGCTCAAGGCCCGACTCTGAGTAGTGAGGGTGCCACAGATAAGATGGGAGGAACCGTCCAGGAGGTGGATGTGCATACAAAGGGGTGAGCAAGGTGGGGAGAAAGGAGTCACTGCCTCCTGGGTCTCCATTCTGCTCAGGCCCGACCTGCACTCCAACTTCCGGGCCTCCTAGTGCTCTAGGCTCCTCCTCCGAGCTTCCAGCAGGGACACTCACCTGAAGGACCTCGTAGATGGCTTTGCGGTACATGGGCTGCTTGTTGTACGTGGCCTGGTGGAACGCACTGCAAAACGAGCTCAGCGGCATCAGCTTCTCAACACACACCTGGGGGGACAAGCCAGGCCTTGTTTGCTGCGGCTTATACTTGCAAGCACCCACCCCATGCCTTGTAACTGGCAGGGGCTGGGAGCCTTGAGAGTCTCAGCCCTGGAGGGGACCAGATGCAGTGATAAATAATTACCCGATGCAAAGAGGAGTCCAGACCAAGAGTAGGGAAGTACCTGAGTGCAGGTGGAAAGGAATTCTAGTGAATTCCTAAAACTGGGCCAGCATCCTAGCTCTCTGAGCCACAGGGGCAACCTAATTATCCCTACGGCTTCTTCCACCCACCACAGGCAGAGCAGGGGTGAGCAGAACCCACTTCTATCACCCCAATTCCAGACTGCCCCCAGCCAAATCCACAGGCCCTGGGATCAAGAACCATCCCCCGCCCCAGGCTACTGCCAAACCCCACAACTCACCACTGAGAATTTGCCGTCTCCAAACCACATGACCCAGCGGGTGCCTTCAGCTGCTCGGCTCCGGCCCGTCATCCACCAAGACACAATGCGGCCTGGCCACCAGGAGAAGCCCCGCAGTTTCCCCCACACCAGCTCCCCAATGCCAAAGCCCCGGCCGTCCTGGAGCCCCAAGGAGCAGAAATCATTACACAGTGGTCACGAGGCCCTGCCACCCTGATCCCCCCATGGCAACCCCAGCCCTGGGCATCTGGGGGGCAGGACAGCCAGGAAGGAGCTCCATCTGAATGAGGCAAGACAGAGCAAAATCGGGGAGACGAAGATGCCCGGGGTCAGGTGGAGAGAGCGAGCGGCCCGTGGGAGATGGAGAGAGGAGAGCAGGACGGGAGGAGCTGGCAGTGGAAGGCCCCCGGAAAGAGCTGGCCACGGCTGGTGAAGAAGCCGCTCACCTCGTACTCTGGCTCATCATCGCCTGCTTTGGTGGCATTCTTGTCCCCAGCATCGGCCCCCACAGGCTCAGGTGTGGTAGCCACAGTGGGGGATGCGGGGTCAGTGGGCTGCTGCACAGCAGGAGGGCTGGCCTCCTCCACCTTCTGAGACTCCCCAGGCCCCTGGTTTTCTTCCACAGCATTCATTCCTGCAATGACCTTGGCTTTCTTCTCAGCCTGGGGAAACAAAAAACAAAGTCTCTCCAGGACTTTTTGACCTCTCCAGGAATTAGCAAGGCCACCTGACACTCAAGGGGACCATGTTTGACAAAACCTGGGACAGTGACAGAAGGTCAAGGGCTGGAGAGAACCAACCAGCTGCCTTGCCGTGAAAAATGGAAAGATTTGAAGTAGAGAGGTGAACTCAAATCACGCAATTCCAGCCTTCTTTTCTGCCTTTTAGGAAACCTTCCTCCCAGATCTAATCTTTCTCAATCTCATCAGCGTATCAGTTGCCTACCCTATGATATGGAAATGTTAATTCTTTTTTTTTTTTTTTTTTGAGACAGAGTCTCACTCTTTCATCCAGGCTGGAGTGCAGTGGCGCAATCTCGGCTCACTGCAACCTCTGCCTCCTGGGTTCAAGAGATTCTCCTGTGTCAGCCTCCCAAGTAGCTGGGATTACAGGCATGCACCACCACACCCAGCTGATTTTTGTATTTTTAGTAGAGACAGGGTTTCACCATTTTGGCCAGGCTGGTCTCTAACTCCTGACCTCAGGTGATATCCCCGCCTCGGCCTCCCAAAGTGCTGGGATTACAGGCATGAGCCACCATGTCCAGCCTATGGAAATGTTAATTCTATCCAAATATTAACCAGGCACTATTGTTTAGACACAGATATTGGTTCCACCCTCTCCTAAGCCAGGCATGTGCCTGTAATCCTAGTTACTGAGCAGGGAGGATCACTTGAGCCCAGGAGTTCAAGACCAGCCTGGGCAATATAGCAAGACCCTGTCATCAAAAATTAAAAAAGCAGGGTGGACCCTCTTTTCTTCTCCACAATTTCTCTGGGCAATCAATCCCTCCTATTCCTGGTTTCCAGGCCACAATTCTAGTTTTGTGATGTCTGCTGATGATGAAATCACTGCTCTGGGTTTAAAAAGCCCATCTCCCCCAGCACATGCTCAAACACCACAGGAAGCTCCCCAAGAGCCTGCCTGTTCCCATGCTCAGACGCCATGTTGGAGTTCTTATGGATCACACCCAATGTGTATTGTTACCAGATTCGACCCCTTCTATGTGCACCCTTCAGATCCATAAATACATGTATTCATTCAGTTATTTACTGAGCAGGCACTATAGACCAGGCGTGCTCTCTGCCATCCCACCAACAAATTAATAAGCCAAACCCCAGTTATTCTCCCATTGCACAGCCTCCATCCTTTCACCGTATCACACTCGTCTTTCAGGCTACGATCCACGCGCCCATTCCTTCTCACAACCCGCTCCAGGATCCCTACAAAGGAGAATGAAATCCTTGATACTTAGCTCTGAGAACCATTAGCCTTTTACTGAATCTAGGAAATACGGCTCTCAGACTTCAAGGCTCTGCACCCATTTCCACCATACCAGATTCAGTGGGGAGAAAACCCCATTTTCTACATGCCTTTCAAAAGAGCTCCCCCAGGGGCCTAGAGCTGCAAATGCAAACCCATCCTCAAGGGTAAAGAGGATAAGCAAGCAACCTGGAGCAGGAAGAGCTCTAATCTGAAGTTGGAGCCTCTACATTCCTGTCAGAGCCTCACAACCAGCAGCTGACTTTGGAGCAGTCCTTTCCGGTAGGAGTTGCTCCAACATAAAAAGGCACTTGAATGGAAGGATTTCTGGTAAGCTTTTCTGACCTGTTTAAGAATCTGGTGTATATATGGACCAATGATTCCCAGGACTCTCCCAAAGCCTGTCAGTGGACCCCCCAGATCCAAGGGTCCCAGGTTAGGAACCTTTGTTTGAAGCTCAGTGGTCCAACGTATTGTCTTATAGATTCATTTAATGTCACTGAGTCTTCAAGTCTTTGCCTCCAAGCCACAGACCAAATCTGTTTCTTATGGCGATTCCGAAAACACTGAAGATGTTAAATCCTACTTTTTCCTCTGACTCAACAAATTCTAAAACAGGATAATGCATCCTTTGCCCCCAACCCCCAAACAGCTGGGAAAATGAGCTCATGGATGGCGGAATGAGCTCACGGATCGGACTGCGGGGGTGGAAGAATGTGGAGTAATTGCTCATCGCTCCCTAGTCCCACTCTCACCTGGCCAAAACTCTGCCATCCCCTTCCTACTATCAATTAGCCATCGCCTCCTCCCATAGAGAAGGTGCACTGAAGTGTGGACCCCGCTATGGGGGAGGGTGCCTCCCTTCCTGGGATCCTCAGCTGCGTCAGTTACCCTCGCAGAGGAGCCCACACCTCGCCGCTGCTTCTCACCCACCACGCCTTCTCAAGCTTCAGGCATGGGTGGCTGACCTAGGGTGATGCCTTGGATGATCCAAAGACCCTGTTTCCAGGCGTGGCGAGGCCCCTGAGCCAGTACAAGGTGTGCAGGTGGCAGAGGGCGGGAAGGGGAAAGGACCCGCTATCACTTCCTCGACAGCGGCAGCAGCAGGTGGGCTGGGCTGCTCCCCAGGTCTAGGAGTCGTGCCTGACACCACCCTCAGCACTCCCCCACGGCCCCTTTGTCTCTCTTCTCAGCCCCTTCACAGCGAGTTCCTGAACATTCTTCTTCCCCCACAACTTCCCCCAGCTTGTCAGATGCCGCGCTGCGAGCTGCTCAGCATCCCCAGCCCACTTGGTGCAGAACACGCACCCGGCCCGGTGAGGGCTGGCGGAGGAGGAAGGGGCCTCCATCAGGACTGGGGCAGTGGGGTGGGGGAAGGAAGAAGGGGGTGGGTTAGCAGCGGGAGGCCTGACGAAAGGGGAAGAAGGGGCAGCCGGAGCTGGGTGGGGGAGGGGCCTCATTAGAATAGGCCTGTCTGGGGCGTAGGGAAAGCACCCCTTCCCCCTGCACTCCTGTCTTCCTCCCCAGGCAAACAATAAGAGAAACAGGGGTAAACTCGAGGCTCTCCCATTTGGGCTGCAGGCCGCTCACCCCCAGGGGGGCAGAGAAACCAGGCGGCATTCAAGAGACACCACACCATTCCCCACTCCCTGCTGGCTCACGGAAGCCCCTGGTCCTGGAGTCCGTCCAGCCTGGGAAAGCCACCGGGAACTCCGGTGACTACTGCCTCCTGTCCACTCCCATCTCCTCAAGCAGTTGTCCCGCCTCCACCTCCCCCTGCGACTGCAGCGCTTCCCATTCCAAAGGTCAGAGGTCTGAGCGCCACCGTCCCCAAGCCCATGCGGCCTTGGGCTACCCTGGTGTCACAGGCCGGCCCCCTGTCAGGGTCGCACCGTGCCCTCCCGCCCCCCACCACTTCTTTCTGGCGGCCTGCCCGGAGGCTTCCAGGAACTCGCAGGAGAGGAAGCTGTCCCTCTCAAGAGGCCGCAAGCTGGCAAGGCCCTGAGGAAAGCGTGGTCCCCCAGCCAGGAACGCAGGTCAACAGGGAAGTGCCAGGCACCCATCTGCCAGCTCAGCTGAAGCTGCCTCCAACCCAACTCCTGGGCCACCAGCTCCGCGTGCCCCAGCCTGCAGTTACCACTGCCCGGGCTCCCAGCCGGCTGTTCTTCCTGTCCCCCGAGGGCGCCAGGTGCCACTGGAGCCCTCGAGGAGTGGGGCCTTGGGGCTCGTGGGCAGGGAGGCGGCGGGCCAGCACTAAGTCAGCATCTCCAGAACTCGGGCCAGGCCGGGACGCCCCGGCTGCTGCGGGCTGGGGAGGCATACTTGACTCTTTTCAAACCCGGAGGGCTGCGGAGATCCTCCCACCGGCCCTGCCGCCTCCCCGCCCCCGGTCTCCCTGGGGCTCCGTCCAGGAACCTACCCATAAGGCCAGGTGCAGCCCCTCTGCAGTCGCGCTCAGGTGTGAGCCCCGGCCCTGAAGCTCTGGAAGTAGCTGCCCGTCTGGGGGGAGGGGAAGGGGGCGATGGGGCTGGGGGCGGAGGGGGCCACAGGGAGGGGAGGGGGGCGGCGGGGGGGAGGGAGGGAACATTTTCTTTGTCTAGGACTCCAGGTCACGTGGGCCCCGCTGGAGGGCCTGGTTGGCTGCGAGCGGCCCGGGGAGGGGGCCGGCGCTCCGACGCTGGCGCTGGGCCAGCCCCTCTCCTCCGGTCCGAGGGGCGCGGGGCCGGGGGGCGAGGCCGTTCCCCGCCCGTTCCCAGGGCCCGCCCAGGCCCGGCTGCAGGGAGCGCCCCGCCTCCGGGAAGACCGCCCGGCCCCTCCCCCAGCTCTGGAAGAGATTAGCGCGGGGCCGGGGGGCCGGTAGGGGAGGGAAGGGGCTGCTCCCGAGCCGCCTGCCCGGAGGGAGCCGGGAGTCCGGGCGAAAGCAAGCCGGAGCTTTCGGACGGCCTGGGAGAGCCGGGAGAAAGTTGTGAAAAGTGAGTTTCTCAGAAGCACAACCGAAAAAAAAAAAAAAAGAAAAGAAAAAGCTTACAGATAGGAGGCCCAGGAAGCTGTAGGAAAACTCAGCACACAGACGGAGAGTGACAGCAGGCGCGCGCAGACATTGGGAGCGCTCCAGATCGGGGATGTTTGGGGGGACTCCCGCATCCACACTATAGGTGAATAGAGAAGCGGAGGGGCCTCAAAAAGCGCGGCGTGAGGAGGTCAGGCTTCGAGTCCCAGGGCCCCTACGTCACTCCGGGCCTTCCCTGGATTTCTCATTTTCCTGTTTGCAAGGTTGGTCGCGGCGAGGGCGCTCCTTCAGAAAGTTCAGCAATTCCTTCATTCCCAGGCTCAAACATCTGCAGATCGAGAAGACCTGACTCCTCTCCTGGGGCCTCCAGGTGCGGCCTCCAGGTGCAGCCTCCACCATTTCAAGCTTCCTCCTCTTGAACAAAGGCACCTACCCCCAAGGCAGACGCAGTCCCCACCCACAGCCCTCCATTACGTTGGCTGTAGGATCAGATAAAGAAAGACCCTGTTGGCTCTGCCCTCCAGGGGTTGAAGATTCCACTAGACTTGGAGAAATATGAAAGGATCACTGTAAAACAAACATATGTAAAGGTAACTATGCCACAAATACCAAGTAGAAAAAAATGGGCGGCATGGATGACAAAAGAGGTTAAAGGTGAGTTCCAGGTGAGCAGACTGGGCCTGGAGGCTGGATCGGACTTGGAATGAGGTGAGATGGGTGGGATGAACAAGAGCTGCCAGGCTGGGGAGGGAGGAGACCCTCGCCCACCTCCACCCTCCCAGTACAGGACAGGGCAAGGTAATGGCAAGCCTTCAGGTGCGTCCGTGGGTATATTCTGTAGCAGGGAAGAATAACCGCAGGTTTTCTGACAAGATGAATGAGTATTTTGGAAAGATCAGCCTAGTTTCAGTTGGCAAGATGAATTAGAAGGAAGAACCGAGCAACTGGAGGAAAATGCTCCCAGCAGCAGAGGGCTATTTGGGCAGCGACACTTGTTAGAAGATCTGGACTTGGCCGGGCACGGTGGCTCATGCCTGTAATCCCAGCACTTTGGGAGACCGAGGCAGGCGGATCATGAGGTCAGGAGTTTGAGACCTGCCTGACCAACATGGTGAAACCTTGTCTCTACTAAAAATACAAAAATTAGCCGGGCGTGGTGGCGTGCGCCTGTAATCCCAGCTACTTGGGAGGCCGAGGCAGGTGAATCACTTCGACCTAGGAGGTGGAGGTTGCAGTGAGCCGAGATTGTGTCACTGCACTCCAGCCTGGGCGACAGAGTGAGACTCTGTCTCAAAAAAAAAAAAAAATCTGGACTTCAGTTCTGTTTCCACCACCATGACCTTAAACAAGTCACTTAACCCCCAAGAAATCTGTTGTCTCATCTGCAAAACAGGAGTGATGACATCAGCCCTCTTGGGCCATGGAATGCCAGCATCCCCTAATGACAATGAGACAACTCCCTAGGTGCCTGGCTCCCAGTCACAGTCACCTGGGACATACAGGTGCTGGTATAATGAAGTCATAAGATGTGCAGTGAGGGAGCCTCCCCTCCCACTGAGGGCCATCAGAGCAAGCAAACCCTGAAGAGCAAGGACCCCAAACCAGAGAGCCTTCTACCTAGAAGACTTGGGTACAGACTCCCCCAACCCTGAGACCCAGAATCCATACAGCTAGGAAAAGAAGCTATTCGAAAAACAAGCAAACAAACAAAAACACAGGCCCTCTTCTGTTCCAACCCATCTTTTAACACAACTAAGGTATTTGCCTGGTACACATTTCCAGGGGCTCCCCAAGCGGAAGTGAGAAGCCCAGAATTTGTCCCTCTTGCCTGCTCCCAACCTTTAGGGAATGCAGTATGACTTGCTTCGCTGCTTCTCTCACTGATACCTCTTCTGCATCCATGCCAGTCAATGGGCCTGAGAACTCACTTCAGGCTCCTCTCAAAAGAAGTTTCTGGTTCTGGCTTGGCGGCCTCTTTCAGACACTGTCTCACTTATGATACCGGCTCTTCCATTATAACATGGCTAAACACCTTAGACTCCACATTCTGTGGTCTTGGGACATCAGACTGCAATGATGCCATGTGTGTAGCAAGGACTCAAAGTGTCAGAACTGGCCAGAACTATTCACTTTCTCTTGGCCCACATACTAAGTAGCTGTTCCCTCCTGCCGTCAAACTTCCTTATTCTCATCCTTTAACATTAAAATCAAATCTTACCTCTTCCACACAACTTCCCAACAAGCAAAAGGAAGCCTAGGCTCAAAGGTGTCCCTTTAACAACCCAGAGCATCTTCCTTCCCTCTCCTGTAACTATGCAGACAGGAAACACTGCCTTTTCTAGACTGAGTCACTTAAACAGAGATGTGTCTTCTTTGTGGTCAATGCACAAAGTCACACCCCAAAGCAGAAGAGACCCCAAGATCTAGAGCAGGGGTGATTTTACTAAAAGGAAAAATCCCCTTACTAAGATGGGGCAATCATCAAGGATCCTCAGGTCACACGTGCTCTTGAGCTTATAAAGTAAACCTCCCTGGCAGTTTACCAGATAGGTCTTTTGATTGAGTTAAAGATAGTCAACTCAAATACCAGCATCATGTAAAATAAGCCATGTTTTTGGATTTGTTATAAAAGTATGTTGAAAGGAAGAACTCCTGGACGAAAAGAAAATATGCTGGATGTCAAGAGCCTAAAAGAGGTGCTGGAAAGGAAGTATCCAGCGTGGTCCAAAGGAGAGAGTGACCTGAGAATGACGGCACAGTTCCTGTTTGGTGGGCAGACAACAGTGATCCCATAGGCCTCCAAAGCCCAATAAAAATACCTCTGAAGGACATCTCTCTGCCCTGATCCCATATTCCTCAAGCAAACTTTCAATTCTAATTACATTTTCCAATGACTCTGATACCAGTAAGTTGCCAGAAAACAGCAAGACAAGTATTATGATCTGTGTGGTGAGGACATGTTCTGTTATCAATTGGTAAATCTAACATTCTGGGGTGCATCATTCTCCTGGGTCTTTGAAGAGTCATGATCATAAGTGTGTTAATGTGACTTTCCAGCCTCAAAGAACTGAGACGAGACACTAGGCCATCATGATACTTCTCCAAAGAGCAGCAATGCCTGGAGCTCATGCCTGACGTTTTACTCAAAGTTCAGTGCTCTGTGGCATGCTCTATCATAAAATCCAGTTCTGGCAGAATAAGGGTAGATGATGTTGCTGCCATCCCATAGGACATTTACCATGTGAGTCTCTCTACTCTGAATCAGAGAAGCCATGGTCCCTATAAAGCCATCTGCAAAGCAACACATACGAAGTCACTGCATGTTTTCCACCCCACACATATTCCCACCAACCCCAAGACCAGGGAGACTTTATCCAGACAAAAAGAGAGGTCAGGACGGATGTCTGTTCTGAACCTGTCCTCCTTCCACCTACAGCTCAAAAGCCTCAATGCCAATCAGTCAACACTCTGCGTGACATTCTAGGCCCCCACGAATCTGGAGGCCTCCGTGTGATATCATGAAGCCCACGCTTTGCCCGCCCACTTGCTATTCCTCATGCTGTTCCTTCTTCCTGGAAGGCTCCTCCCCTTCAACTTTCACCACCAAAACCCTGCATATCCTTCTACACCAGTCTGCCAGTGACCTCCACCGTGAAAGTTCCTCTAGCCCTGCACTGTCCAGGACCGCAGTTACTGGCTGCATGTGTCTATCTGAATTAAATACAAATTAAAATTTAGTTCCTCAGTCACACTGGCCACATTCCAAGTGTCCAAGAGCCACATGTGGCTGGAGGCTACTGAATTGGATGGTACAGATTTTAGAACATTGTCATCATCCCAGAAAGTTCTTTTGACAGTGCTGCCCTGTCCCCTCGCCCTTATCCTCCCCTCCTGTCCCTTTCTCCTTTACAAGATTAAATATTCCTAGAGGGCAGGGACTGGACCTCATTCATCTTCGTATGGAAGCAATGTGGGCTAGAGCATCTTGCCCAAAATAGAGGATTAAAACTGCTGAACTGAATGCAATGTTGTCTCAGGAACCGTAGACAAGAATTCTAATCGTTGCTAAGAGGTCCCAGTCTAGGGCTCCCAAAAGAGGCCGAGAATCCTTGTTTTCCTATTCCCTTGCAATCCATATGGAGGTTGCAAGCAAATGACCAGGAATGGGCTGCTGGCAGTGAAGCTAAAAATAGCCATGGAGCCAACAGCATGGAGTTAGCAGGACTTGTTGCTAAGGAGACCAGTCGCAGAGAGAGCAACTAAGCAGGGGGAAGGTGTCAGATGTGCACCCGGAGAGCAGAGGGGTCCAAAGGCTCCCACCTAGCGGTGTTCTGCCTTCTGGCAGCTCCTGGTTGATGCTCTAAGTGGGGCAAATGTTCCCCCTGTCCCTCCGTAACCCATCTCCATGGAAACCACCAGGACTGGGGTGAAGTACCAGCCCCTGGAAGGGAGGCCTCTGCCTGGAGCTTGTTGTTATGGCAACATCCCCCCTTCCTGTCACTCTCTCTCTCCTGGCTTCTCTGAAGGGAGAGAGGTGGGGGTCTGGTCTTGGCTTAGCCGGCATGACCAGGAAACACCCGCTTCCTGACAAGACTAGCCTGTAAGGGGCTCTCCAGAAGCTCCTGGAAGCCTGAAGAGGCAGACCTTCCTTTCTTTTCACAAGGGCCTTGCAGATCATCTCGCCAGGAGAACCCCAGACTCACTTTGGTTTCATTGCATCTGGATCACCCAAGGAGGGCTTTAAAAATACAGATTCTTGGGCTCCACCTGTGTAGATCAGCAGGCTCAGGGTGGGGCCCAGGAATCTACTAACACCTCCCTGGGTAACTCTAATACTAGCCAGGTGTGGAAACACGGAGAGCCCTGGCTGTCTCTGTTACAAATGAGAACACTGAGGCCTAGAGAGTACCCAGCCCACTGGAAGGGTCAGAGTCATTCACTGGAGAGAAGTGGTCTGGAGAGAGGAGGGGTAGCAGAAGGAGATGGAGGTCAGCTCCCTCAGGGCATGCGCCCCAGGTGAGCCCCTCCTCTGGGCCTTTCCCGCCTGCTCCCAGTTCAAGCACAACCTGCTGCTGTTGGATGCTGGACTGTGATTTCAAACCAAAGCCCCTGACAAGCTGCCCCCTGTGGTGGAATGCGGAAGGTAGGGGGCTAGGAGTCTGGTTCTCAGAGTAGCCCAGGCAGATGATTTGGGCTGAAAGAGAAATCCATCCTTCCGAAGAAAAGCAAAAGGGTCACCATGGCAACTGCAGTGTGCTGCCTGGTTGGGCTCTATGCCATCACCCCAAACCTGGGCCCTGCAGCAGAACCTCCTCCCTGAGTCTAGGGAGAGGAACAGCATTTGGGCAAATGTGGTCAGGCAGGGACACCCCTCTAACCCCTGCACTGACCAGTCTAGTTTTAGAACCTGTAAGGGAACTGTGCTTTATCCTGGGAGCCTGCCTGAAGCTCACCTAAACACCGGATCAGATCCGTCAGTCCTTAGTACCTGCAATAGGTAGGCTTGGGGGAAGGGAAGCAAAGAGGTGCAAGAGCTAGTAGACACGATGGGGCTCTAGGCTTCTGTTACTCACAGCCTAACTGTGTACCCAAGACCCACCACACATGAAACCACAGCCCTCATTCAAGACAGCATGCAATTAGATGGTAAATTATGTGGTAGGGATGCTTTCTACATGTGCCGAAGGAACTCAGAGGCGGCTGGGATCAGTGAAGGCAGGAAGACTCAAGGAAAGATGAAAGAGCAGAAACTAGGAATGGGCACAACCTCCCAGGTTTTTCAGACAGGAATGGCCAGATCTAGGGGGCATCTGCAACTGCATGAGCTTCCTGGCAGATGAAGGGCAGGAATGAAAAGCATGAGCACAGCCTTAGGGTATTGTTAGGGAGGAAGAGTGGTAAGGGGCTTTTTGCACTGACGCTCTAGATGAATTCTTCTAAATCAAGAGAGGAAGATGCAGGATTGGGGAGCCCACCTGCTGGAAAGGCAGTCCTTCCCTCTCGCTGATACCCTCACCTCCCCTTCTCCCCCCACCTCTATCCCAGAGCCCCTGGCTCCCTCATTCTCTCCCAGCCAACCCTACACTTCCCTAATGGTGTATGTTGGGAAGTCCCAGCCCAGCAGCCGCGCCATCAGGCTCTGGAGCTTTAGTGTCTGCCTTCCCTTTCCCTACAGCTCTGCCCCATAAGGGGAAAGCTTCTCCACAAACCCAGCTCTTCCTTCCTGCTCACTTCCACCCCCTATCCCGGAACTGCTGGGTCTGCACAACTCTACCAGTGACTGAGTCTGGGGCCAGGGAGCAGAGATGCCACAGCGGCGGGGGGGAGGGTGGCAGTGCCCCATGACCCCGGATCTCACATGCCCCTTACCAGGAAATTCAACTGGGAGGGGATGCCAGGTCTTTCACTGAGCAGGGCGCTGAGCAGGGCGTTTTACAGCTGATGACGAGACCTTAAATAACCCCTAGCTTCTTCGGGTCTTGGTTTCCTAACTAGCCTAATGGAATCACATGTATCTGCTAAATATTACAGATAAGATCAAAGGAAGCCAGGAGGGACTCACATTTGAGAGGTGAGGGACTTCATGACAAGTTTGCTTTAGGGACGTGTCGATGCTGTCACTTTGCTTTAGAAACTGGACCCTGGAGAGAAGTGTTAAGTTTATACTAAGAGGGGTGTGGGCCAAAAGGAACCTGGTAAACCTTAACAGCCAGGCCTGTTTTCCCCACCCTTCCCCCACCCCTTCTCTAGGCTCCGGGGGTCAAAGGGAGGGGCCTAAAGGAGCCGCATTCAGATTCAGGCATGCAGACCCTCTCAAGTTTCAGGGTCCAAAGAGAAGACTCCAGAGGATCCCAGCAGACAGGCATTGCGGTAACTATTGCTGAAAACAGCGGGAACCCTGCCATCTCCATCCGAAAGGAAACATTTAAATTCCTGTACCAAGTCCTTTCCGGTCTTTCCCCCACAACCCTGTTTGGAAACTGTTCCCTAGGTCTGCCCGCCTTAGAGTCCGTACTTCTTCCTTGCTTGTTATTCAAGATTAGACTGGCAACCCAGGCCAGTATCAATCACCCGGAGAGCTCAGGAAGCCACCCGTGCTGGGCACATCACTAAATTCCCCACATGATTAACCTGGCCCAGGTAGTCATGTTTAAGCAAAATGTGCAGAGAGGCCCCCACCACCAATGCAGGTGATACAATAAATACATCTACCGATACATCTGTGTGGGACTCTCGTCTGTGCCAGATTTGGTTTACTTCTAATCATCTGAAGCTTGGTGGTTTTCAAGCTGTAGTAAGTACTGGTATCATCTGGGGGGCTGGCTAGAAAATCAGACCTACAAGTACTGCCCCAGAGCTTCTGCTCCAGGAGTGTGCCTTTTTAATGCACTGCCCAGGTGGTTCTGGTGGGATAACACACAATCCCACCCTTTGAGAAACACTGACGTCTAAGAGCATCTTTGGTATATAAGCAAGTTCATTCAATTCTTTTTTTTTTTTTTTTTGCCTCACAAAGCTGCCTTTCCAATAGCATCTAGCATCAAATATACAGGCAGCTGAGCTGTTATTCCTGTTTTTGCTCAATCCATCTGAGTTACAAGTGAAAGTAATATTTATACTGCCCACCATTCATGGACTAAAGAGGAACAGGGAAGAGCTGTGGCATCTGTAGAGTTGCTATTGAAGAATGGCAAGTCAGAAAAATGGTTAACATTCACACACACACACACACACACACACACACACACACACACACACACCCCATGCAGTTGGCCTGGGAGGGAGTACAGACTGAGAGGTGAAGGATGCGGGGTGGCCGCAGGGAGTTGATGGAAGTCAGAAAGGGCTCCACAGAGGACATGGTGGCACATGCCTGTAATCCCAGCTACTTGGGAAGCTGAGGTGGGAGGATCACTTGAGCCCAAGAGTTCGAGGCTGAAGTGAGCTACGATCAGAGCATGCCACTGCACTCCAGCCTGGGCGACAGAGCAAGACTCTGTCTCAAAAATTAACGTAGCCCCGGCGTGATGGCTCACGTCTGTAATTCCAGCACTTTGGGCGGCCAAGGTGGGCAGATCACTTGAGGTCAGGAGTTCGAGACCAGCCTGGCCAACGTGGTGAAAACCCGTCTCTACTAAAAATACAAAAATTAGCCAGAGGTGGCTGGGTATGGTGGCTCACGCCTGTAATCCCAGCACTTTGGGAGGCCGAGGTGGGTGGATCACCTGAGATCAGGAGTTTGAGACCAGCCTTGCCAACATCTCTACTAAAATTACAAAAATTAACTGGGCGTGGCAGCACGTGCCTGTAGTCCCAGTTACTCGGGAGGCTGAGGCAGGAGAATCACTTGAACCAGGGAGTCAGAGGTTGTGGTGAGCCGAGATCGTGCCACTGCACTCCAGCCTGGCGACAGAGTAAGACTCTGTCTCAAAAAAAGAAGAAAAAAAAAAAAAAACCTGTCCCCATTGACACCAATCTGCTGGCTTCTCAAAAGCAGCTTATCCAAACCCTCACTCAAAAATCCACCCCCTCCTAAGAGAAAATGTCTTAATGACCTTGGGGTAGACAGATAATTCTGAGAGATAACACACACAAACACTGACCAATAAAAGAAAAAAATGGGTAAGTTGGACTTTATTAAAAACTTCTGCTCATCAGAATACATAAGAAAATGAAAAGTTCACCCCATCATCCTGCCTCAAACCTGCTATTCCTCTAGGATTCTCTAGCTCAGATAATGAACCCTGTCCCCAGCCCAGCCACCAATACTAGGCAAATTTTTCCCTCCCCTCCAACCAGGACCAGTTCTAGCAATTCTTTCAAGTCTGCCTCTCATTACCTCAACCCTCAGTCAAGGCCAAATGTAATGTTCTCCTACCTGGTCCTGCTTCTAAACTTCCCCTCTCTGGGGAATCCTTACCATCCTGCCAGGTTATCTTCCCAAACTACATGTCCAATTCTCTTCCACTCCTGCTCTCCACTGCACAACGAAGCCTAAATTTCTCAGTATGGCAGGAAGACCCTTGAGGATGTGACCCCCTTGCTTTCTAGTTCTCTCTTCTTACCCATCCTCCCTAAGCCCTGCACCCTATTGCCAGATCTGCTATTCCCTAAACAACCCAGAAGTGCCTCCTTCTCTTTGCCCTCAGTAGTTCCTTTTCCTGAAATGCCTTCCTCCTCTTTTACACTTTTATTTATTTATTTATTTGAGACAGTATCTCACTCTGTCACCCAGGCTGGAGTCCAGTGGCATGATCACAGCTCACTGCAGCCTCGACCTCAGCCTCCTGAGTAGCTGGGACCACTGGCACACAACACCATGCCCAGCTAATTAAATTTTTTTTTTTTTTTGTAGAGAGGGGGTGTGGCCACGTTGCCCAGGCTGGTCTTGAACTCCTGGGCTCAAGCGATCCTCCCACTTTGGTCTCCCAAAGTGCTGGGATTACACTGCACCCAGCCTCTTTTGCACTTACTGAAATTCTCAAAGGATGCCTGCCTCCTCCAGGAAGCTTTCCTGGAGTCCTCCAGAAGCTGCTCTCATGCTCCTTTATGATTCATGTTGGGCTCTTATTACACAGGAGCACAGAGCAAGCCCCATGCTCCACCTGCCACTGAGGCTTGTTGGGAACATTCCTGCCTCCTCCACTTGACAATGTCTGCCTCTGGGACAGGGACTGTATCCAACTGGTCTCCCCCTACCCCACCACTAGCATACTATATGTGTATTTACTAAGTACGGAATTACTAAGCAGTAAGTAGTAAGTACTGAGGTTCATTAACTCCTTTAACTAGTATACTGGCCCCTTAATAAAGTGGCACAGAGGGCTCTGGCAGACCACCCCATACTTGAACATCCCATGGCCTCCCTGACAAGCAGTCTGGTTTTTAAAGCAGAGAGAACACTGGCCATTATATTTTCTGCTTTGTCAGCCCCATAGACAGTGCTATGGGAAAGTTAAAGTTGGCCTAAATATTGGAGAAACCTTGAGGTGCTCTAGACGCCAAACTCCTAGAGGATTTCTTTGACCATCTCCCTTCGGACCCCATTCCATGCCCTTCCCCCACTGTCCCTGCCAAGCAGTCCTGTTCAGGTCAATGGCGGTACACTGCCTCTCCCTGCGCACCGCCTTCCCTGAGGTCCTTAGGTAGGGCTAGGGAGTTGCTCGCATAGTCCTTCCTTCAGTATTTCTAAAACAACCCTGCCCTGGCTACAGCACAATTCATTCATTTATTACCAACCTCTCGCAGGAGAGGGTAGGGATTCTGACTTACCTTTAAATTTGCTTCCTTAGTGTCTAGAGAATGTTGGAACATAGTAGACACCCAGACACACAAGGTGGTATCTTAAAGACTGAGCACACAGTATCTGCTCAGTAAAGGCTGGACAACCCTTTGGGTTTCTTGTTTTGTTTTGTTTTGAGACAGGGTCTCGCTCTGTTGCCCATGCTGGAGTGCAGTGGCGCAATCTTGACTCACTGCAACCTTCACCACCCTGGCTCAAACGATTCTTGTGCCTCAGCCTTCCAAGTAGCTGGGATTACAGGCATGTGCCACTACGCCCAGCTAATGTTTGTATTTTCAGTAGAGACGGGGTTTCACCATGTTAGCCAGGCTGGTCTCGAATTCCTGGCCTCAAGTGATCTGCCCGCCTTGGCCTCCCAAAGTGTTGGATTACAGGCGTGAGCCACTGCGCTGGACCAAAGGTTTTAAAAACAAAGTTTTTTGTTTTTTTTGATATGGAGCCTGACTCTGTTGCTCAGGCTGGAGTGTAGTAGCGTGATCTCGGCTCACTGCAAGCTCCGCCTCCCGGGTTCATGCCATTCTCCTGGCTCAGCCTCCCACGTAGCTGGGACTAGAGTAGCTGGGACTACAGGCAGCTGCCACCACGCCCGGCTAATTTTCTGTATTTTTAGTAGAGACGGGGTTTCACCGTGTTAGCCAGGATGGTCTCGATCTCCTGACCTCGTGATCTGCCCACCTCGGCCTCCCAAAGTGCTGGGATTACAGGTGTGAGCCACCATGCCCAGCTAAAAAGAGTATTTATAAGGATGCTTCATGTATGTGCCTTTAGAAGAGACATATATGCGAGGTCTGAGAATTCACTCAAATATTTAATTTAGAATTTATATACAAGGTAATCTAGGTAACAAAGAGAGTGCAGATCATGATTCCAGTCTCACCCCCCAACCTGCCATGATGGAATTTTAGAATCTCTGGGGTCATCTCATTTATTTCTGTCACATTATAAACCAGGAAAGCAGAAAAGACCTCCTCACATCCATAGCTAAGGAGGGGCAGAAGCTGAGACGAGAAACCAGGCCTCCCAAATCTCATTCCAACATTTTCTTAATCCAGTTTCACAACATCATCCATATGGTCATGAAAAAACAGCAATTCAAGGGCAAGGGTTCAGGACCACACGAGTAGGGCTGGGAGGGCTGATCGGGGAGGCTGAAAGGGACCCGAGCCTCCTGGCAAAGAGGCATGGGGAACAGCCCCAACAACTGCAGGCCAGGGGCAGGAAGAGCATGCGCAGGCTGGAAAGCCAGGCCAGCTCTCTCCCTCTCTTCTAAGTGCATTCTTCAATTTCATGACAATTTCCAAGCCAGGAAACCAGGAAAACTGGGAGTGTAGGTGAGTCATTTGGGTACACAACAGAAGCAAGGTGAGATTTGGAGTCTAGTCTGGCCCACTGGGCCACTCCATTAGGATACTCATGTGGCTGCAACCTACTTACCTAGATAAATCTTAGTTTTCTAATAGCAAAATAGAGGTTAAAAAAATACTTCTGGCCGGGCACGGTGGCTCATGCCTGTAATCCCAGCACTTTGGACGCTGAGGCAGGCGGATCATGAGGTCAGGAGTTTGAGACCAGACTGGCCAACATGGTGAAACCCCATCTCTACTAAAAATACAAAAAATTAGCTGGGTGTGGTGGCAGGTGCCTGTAATCCTAGCTACTCAGGAGGCTGAGGCAGGAGAATCGCTTGAACCCAGGAGGCAGCAGTTGCAGTGAGCCAAGATCGCTCCACTGCACTCCAGCCTGGGTGACAGAGTGAGACTCCATCTCAAATAAAAACAAAGACCAAAAAGAAAAGGTTTCTTATATATTAAATAGAGGTAACATGTTTTAGGATTGTGGTAACAGCTAATGCTCCTGGCATAGTGCCTGATGTAAAGTAGGTGCTCAGTAAAGTTCAACACCCTTTCCCTGGTTCAGGCTTTGCTGTGGCCAGGAGCTGGCCCTGAACCAGCTACTAGTGAGGCGCCTACCCCACCCTGCTTCTTTTTTTCTCACCACTAAAAAGTAGGGGTTGTTCTAAGAGCTGTTCTCTCTGTGTCCCAGAAGTGAAGAATCCGGTGCGCAACCAACCCATCTACTTACAGGACAATGGGGAGTCCCTTTGTGGCAACGTTCGTAGCCTATGGTAAAGGCCAGCCCTCAAAGTCACTACTGGTTACAGGCTGTCATGGGAGCCTCTAGAACTTGTTCAGCCTTTGGGTAAAGTATACTTGCTGTGCCTACTCCAAACATCATCCTCTCCTTCAAGGGTGATATTATTTTTGAGGCCACCCTACAAAAGGTCAGGTATGGCAAATAAGTGAGGAATGTCTTCCAGTCCAAATACCTTAAAACTGCTACCCATACAGTTGGCTAATAATTTGGTTGGAGCCTTTACTGGTCTACTTTGCACTGCCATTTCCCCTGAACTAGACTAAAGCCCAGGAGATCACACCTTATTCATCTCCTCCTTCCCACTGCCCCTAGCGCAAGGCCCCTTTACTTAGTAGGTGCGGAGTGACTGCTTATTAAATGGAATATGGCACAGCAGGGGGGACCTTCAGGACATTCATGGCCTGCTCTCCCCAGGGCGGACAGGAAGCACAGTCTGTTGAGACTGCAGGGTTGTAAAGTCAGAGGAGGCAACATTTGCTAAGCTCAAAGAAGCAGCAGCACAAATGGCCAATAAACATAGGAAAAGATGTTCAACCTCACTTATTATCTGGGAAATGCCAATTAAAAGCATAACAAGATACTATTTTCCCACCCATTTGACTAGCAAAATACTGATGTTGGCAAAGGTCTCCTCATACCCTGTTCACAGAAGCATAAATTGGCAGTGCCCTTTTTAGAGGGCAGTTTGGCAGATGTCATAAAATGTTAAATGAACATTCCCTTCAACTAGGCCTTTTTCTTTCTAGGTATATATCTTAGAGAAACAGATGCACAAAGATGTATGACCAAGGATGTTCACAGCTGCAATGCTAAATAGTAAAATATCATAAACAACATAAATGCCCACCAGTATCAGAATGGCTAAATAAAACCATGGAATCCATATGGTGGAATATAATAGTAATTACATGGCTAGATTGCACAGACTTACTGGAAGTCAAAAACCAAGCTGTAAAACGAAACTACAGTGTGGTTCCATTTGTGTAAAAAGAAAAGGAAAAAAAGGACCCCTGAAGCAAAATTACGTATTTACACGCATACACACAGATAGTAAAAAAAATCAGGACATACACCAAGCTGATAACATTAGTATTTCTGGTGAAGGAATTAAATTTTCAGGCCAGGTGTGGTAGCTCATGCCTATAATCCCAGTACTTTGAGAGGCTGAGGCAGAAGGACTGCTGAGCCCAGGAGTTCAAGACCAGCCTGGTCAACATAAGGGGACCCCCCATCTCTACAAAAAATTTAAAAACTAGCCGAGTGTGGTGGCACATGCCTGTTTACTAAGGACGCTTAGGTGGGAGGATCACCTGAGCCCAAGAGGTTGAGGTTGCAGTGAGCCACGATCATGCCATTGCACTCCAACCTGGCCAATGGAGCAAGACCCTATCTCAAAATAAAATTTTGGGGTGGCAAGTTTGGGTGGACTTTTTCACAAGAATGTATTTGTGTAATACTTACATAATTTAAAATACTGTCTAAAAAATTATCAAGTTCCTATTATATGCTAGCTCTGTGTCAGGAGCTTTTAATGTTGTATGTTACCTTATTAATCCACACAACTCCAAGATGAGAACTGTTCATTGATTTAGCACACTTTCACCCTGCACCTCCCACATGCCAGCCCTGGGGGCAGAGGGTGCCCAGAATGCCTGTATTGAACAAGTTTAAATGCAGAAATGGGTAGAGGCAGAATACAAGCTGGTGAGTGCTGCTGCCATGGGGATGCAGAGTACAGCCAAGTCTATCCATACAGCAGTAACCTCAGCTGGGGTACAGGGTAAGTAATGCCTAAGGTCCCACACCCAGTAAGTGGGACCCCACTCAAGGCAGTATTTGAACTTGCCTCCAAAGGCCGCAGTAAACAGCAGCCGACCCTTAAGGTCCATGAAGGCTCTGCTATCTGCTGGGCAGCCCTGGGCGGAGGGAGTGGGTTGTACCTGAGTGCTGTGAGGGAAGGGAGGGGAGACTATGATATTCCAGACACAGATGTTTCATTATCACTATTCAATATTTATTAAGCATCTAATAAGTATAAGGATGCATGAGTCGAGGGTCCCTACCTTCAGGTTGGAAGCAGTAAAGAGACCAGATCCTAGTGCTCTAGGTGCAGTAGGACATGGTACCTGCTGCCTAGACAGAATTTAGAATCTGGCTGGGGTGAAGAGATTAATGAGCGAGTCATGCCATCGATGTGCTGTAACTGAGTCCTAAAACCACCAGCAGTGACACAAACTGGAGTGAGTGGCTTCCCAGGCAAGATGACTGCCCAGCTACTGACCCTGGGTCTCTGCGCTCATCTGCCTTGCAGAGCTACAGGGAGGGCTAATGAAGCGAGAGGCCCTTCCTAAACCCTCAAGCCCTTCGTCAGAGTGTCTTTTGCTCTGAGAATTAGAAGGAAGAGGAACTAAGGGATTGCGTTCCTTTGGGAGGAGGAACTGCCCCATCCCTGCCCTCCCCACAGCCCTGGCCAGCTCTGCCAGGCCAAAGAAGGTTCTTCTCAGCTCAGAAGCCTGGTGAGAACAACGGGAACGCAGGATGGAGGAGATTCTGGCCCCACTTTACCCATGGAGCCTGTCCATACCAGTCCCCATGCCATCCTCCAGGTATACCTGTCAGCACCCCTGGAAAAACCACCTCGAAATCAAGGGTGTGAGCCCTTGCCATGGTGGAAATCCAAGATCTCATGCTCCCAGAGAAGTGATCCCACATTCACCCACCTCCTAACTGCTTAGCCGACCGGTAGGTATTCATTGGGCCTGTTCTCCCTGCCCATTGTATTAGGCCAGACAGGGGAAGACGTGATTAACACATAAGAAATAGTGAAAAATACCCTGATGAAATATGATTGAGTGCTAAGTAATATTAACAGTAAGGACAGTCTGAGTGCAGTGGCTCACGCCTGTAATTCCAGCACTTTGGGAGGCCAAAGCAGGCAGATCACTTGGGGTCAGGAGTTCAAGGCCAGCCAGGCCAACACAACGAAACCCCATCTCTACTTAAAATACAAAAATTAGCTGGGTGTGGTGGTGCGTGCCTGTAATTCCAGCTACTGGGAAGGCTGAAGCGAGGCACGACAATTGCTTGAACCCGGGAGGTGGAGGTTGCAGTGAGCCGAGAGATTGTGCCACTGCACCCCATCCTGGGAGACAGAGTGAAACTGTGTCTCAAAAACACAAACAAACAAAAACCCAGCAAGGGTTACAGGGATTCAGGGAAAGGAAGAGGTCATTGTGGACTGGAGAAATCTTGGAAACCTTCCTGGAGGAGGCAGCAGCTCTTGGCCTCAACCCTGAAGAATGGACTGGGGAAAGCACAGCAGGAATAGTGACAGGAAGGAAGGAGCATGGCAAGGTCCCCTCCTACAGGACACCCTCCTATTAGAGGACTGTAGTGAAAGTGGGGTGGGTTGATTGTGGAGGTCGCAGGGTTGAAGACTTGAGACATAGCCAGAGGGCATCTGACATGATGGGGGAGACAATGGGGAGCCACTGGAGGTTCTACGGCAGGGTGTGATCATGATTAAAGCAAAGCTTAGTCCTCACAGGACTAGTAAGCAGGTGAAGGAAGAGCAACAGGAGATGGAACAGACACAAGACAACAACTTCCTTCCCAGCAGCAGGAATTCTCACTTCAGCCTCAGGGACTGCGGAAATGTCTCATTTTCCCCATTCACTTATTTTCCAGTTCTTTCATTTTGTGGCATTCTGAGTCGTCTTAAATCTTGGGGGAGGGAAAGCCTGGAGTGGGTAATCTAGGGTGGGCTCACTTAGTAACTGGTCTGACAAGGGTGGGCAAGGAGAAGCAAGTTAAGCTGGGGAGTGCATTCTGAGGGAAGAACCCCCCAGGTGGGGCACACAGCCTAGGGGAAGGGCTGGTGTGGCCTCGGGTCTGGTGGCAGCTCCCCAGCAGAGCACTGGGAGCCCTTCTGACCCCGCCCCACCTTCCAGCCGCATTTCCTAGCTGCTCTCTGCCCACACCCGCTGTGCACCACCACAACAAACTCCCGTTCCTGAAAAGCCCATGTGTCTTGTGCCTCGGGAGGTATGTGCTTGCTGTATTCCTCCCTCTGAAATGCCTTCCTCACCCCTCCCCTAAATTCCAGTTCAACCATCAAAAGTCAGAAGCCACCTCCTGCTGATGCATAGCTGACCCCAGGCAGCATTCGTTGTCTATGCCCAGTTCAGGGCAGCTCTTTCTGCAGGTGCTATGAGCCCTCATTCTATCACGGGAAAACTAGGAATCCTCCATGCCTTCGGTAGCCCCAGTATCTTATGTGTCGCTCAGCTGTGGAGGCTTCTGGAAATCGGCTCAGTAAAGGTGCCCTGAATGAAGGGTTGCAGGCGTTGCATCCTGAGATTAGGAAGTGCTGGCTGGCCCTTCAAGTGATATTGCCTGGGGAACAGCTGGAGCTGGGTCCTGAAGGCTGGGTGGTTTGTCAGGAGGAGAGGTGCCTTTTTTGGGAGGAGGTGGGTAGTTGGATCTAGGAGGGTGGGTAAGTGGTTAGTGGATCAACACTGGCAGAGGGTGGGGGGTGGAGATCTGGGGATGCAGTTAACAGAGGTTGCCGCTTGAGATCAGCTGAAGGAGGTGGGGAGGAACCTGCAGGGGCCTTGGGAAGGCCCAGGGAGGCAGTTTCAGAAGGGCTCAAATGTCAGAGAGCAAAATGAGACTGAGAAAAGAGAAGAAATGTCCGTGCTGTTATTACACCACTTAGAAAACATTACAAAAATTAGCCAGGCGTGGTGGTGCGTGCTTGTAATCCCAGCTACTGGGGAGGCTGACGCAGGAGAATCGCTTGAACCTGGGAGACGGAGGTTGCAGTGAGCCGAGATCGTGCCATTGCATTCCAGCTTGGGCAACAAGAGCGAAACTCTGTCTCAAAAACAAAAAACAAAAAACAAAAAAAAACAGGCCTTATAGGCTGGATGCAGTGGTTCACGCCTGTAATCCCAGCACTTTGGGAGGCCAAGGCGGGCAGATCACCTGAGGTCAGGAGTTAGCGCCTGACCAACATGGTGAAACCCCCATCTCTGCTAAAAATACCAAAAGCCGGGTGTGTTGGCAGGTGCCTGTAATCCCAGCTACTCGGGAGGCTGAGGCAGGAGAATCGCTTGAACCCAGGAGGGAGAGGCTGCAGTGAGCCAAGATCCAGCCATTGCATTCCAGCCTGGGCAACAAGAGTGAAACTCCATCTCAAAAACAAACAAATAAACAAAGAAAACAGGCCTGATAGCAACAGCTACTACTCTTGAGTCTGAAGGGGACTTGGGAATCTTGAAAGCTACCTGTGTTTTCCCAACATTCTTGATACCTGCATCTAGCCCTTCCCTAACCCCAGGCATAGCCCAGGAGAAGACTGTGTGACAGTCAGGGGCTGGGCCCCACATCAGAATAGGAAACCTAAATTCTAATTCCATTCTAGTCCTGTTCCCAATTCTTCATTGTGAGCTTGTGGCCAGTTATAAAACTCGGTCACCCCAAGTCACCTAGTCTGAAAATGAGATCAGTAGTTCTAAAACTTGTACTAGAACTCATGGAATTCTTTAATTATAGCATATGAATAAAGAATAATGTTATATTAGCAGAAAATATATTTTGTTTGGAGATCTCCACATCGCAAGTCACATGTACTAAAGTCTTTTAAATTAAATCAACATTTTGGTTTTTCTGGTAATGCCTACTGTTACCTTCATTGGTTAGGAGTGGGGATGCAAATGCCAAGGGTTGAAGACTTACTAGAAAATCTTTTGAGAATTGCTGGAGCCAGGTGATGGCAATGGGAGGTCGTTACGCTACTCTCGGCTTCTGCATATGTTCGAAGATGTTCATGAGTTTTACAAAATTCGTTTTGTTTATTGAGACGGAGTCTCGTTCTGTCACCCAGGTTGGAGTGCAGTGGCACAATCTTGGCTCATTGCAACCTCCGCCTCCTGAGTTCCAGTGATTCTCCTGCTTCAGCTTCCCAAGTAGCTAGGATTACAGGTGCCCACCACTACCCCCAGCAAATTTTTGTATTTGTAGTAGAGACGGGGTTTCAACATGTTGGCCAGGCTGGTCTCAAACTCCTGACCTCCCGTGATCCACTGGTCTCGGCCTCCCGAAGTGTTGGGGTTACAGGTGTGAGCCACTGTGCCCAGCCCAAAAAAGTCTTTTTAAATTTTAGTAGAGACCTAAAATTGAGAAAATGTATCTATGATCTAATTTTTTCTGGGAGTTCACTGTAATTGAGGGCAGGCCTCCATACTGCTTCTTCAAGGGAGCATAGTTTGAGAATCACGGAATTTCTGAAAGTTCTTCCAGGTCCTAAAAGTCATAATGTCTAAGCTTCTTGCCCCAGGGCTAAATGAGAACAGAAACACTTCGTTCAAAGAACCAGGAGCTAAAAAGCAAAGCCCCTGTTTCCGGGTTGCAGGGAACCCAGGAGTGCGGTGACTGACTGAGAGAGAACAGCCCCATTCCTGAATTTCCACCCCAAACACAACATTCCACGCACAGGGGTAAGTGCCTCTCCTCCCAGACCTCAGACAGGCTACCCTTTCTCCGGGCTCTTCCGGGAAAGTAGTTTCTGCCTTCCTGGATCCCAGAGGAAATGAAAACAATCAAGCAGCCAGAACCCCCACCCTGTTCTGCACTTTTTCCTTTTTTTTTTTTTATTTGGAGATGGCGTCTCACTCTGTCGCCTGGGCTGGAGTGCAGTGGCGCGATCTCGCCTCATTGCAACCTCCACCTGCTGGGTTCAAGCAATTCCCCTGCCTCAGCCTCTCGAGTAGCTGGGACTACAGGCACACACCACCACACCTGGCTAGTTTTTTGTATTTTTTTGTATATATATATATTTTTAAGACAGAGTTTTGCTCTTGTCATCCAGGCTAGAGTGCGTGATGTGATCTCCACTCACTGCAATCTCTGCATCCCAGGTTCAAGTCATTCTCCTGCCTCAGCCTCCCGAGTAGATGGGATTATAGGCGCCTGCCACCATACCCGGCTAATTTTTTGTATTTTTAGTAGAGACGGGGTTCTGCCATGTTGGCCAGGCTGGTCTTGAACTCCTGATCTTAGGTGATCCGCCTGCCTCAGCCTCCCAAAGTGCTGGGATTACAGGCGTGAGCCACCGCGCCTGGCTAATTTTTTGTATTTTTGGTAGAGATGGGGTTTTACCAAGCTAGCCAGGCTGGTCTCGAACTCCTGACCTCCTTGCAGCTTCCCAAAGTGCTGAGATTACAGGCGTGAGCCACCGCGCCTGGCCTCTGTTCTGCACTTTCTCTAGAGAAAGCTCTCACACAAAGGCAAACAGATGAACAGGGCCGCCTTCCCCTGGAGGCCTGGGGTAAAGACGAAATGAGAGCTGAGTTCACGTGAAGTGCCCCACGTGGTGGCAGTTTCTTCTCTTTTCCTGTGCAGCTAGGTCACCACCCACTTCTCTTTGTACCCCGTTCTCTACTAATCAAACATACAAGACAGCTCAAAAATTGTGCGTGGCGAGTTGATTTTCCTCCTCACTCTTTCAGCCTCCATTTTCTCACCTCTCTGCATGGCTGAAGCCCTCCATGGGCTGTTCCCACCTCCCCGACCCCTACAGAAGCTTCTCTGAAAAGTCACCAGCTCCTTCCAGGTTGTCCAATGCCATGGGCATGTCTCAATAAATTCAGCTTTCCCTAGGGCTGGGTAGCCACCCTCTGGGAAAACCCCTTCCTTCCCCAGATATCGCTCTGTCCTGCCTTCCCCCTCGGTCCCCGCTGCCTGCCATTCCTCCTCTCCATGTGACCCACAAATGTCGGGGTTTTCATGGACACGATTCTGAGACTTCGTCTCTCCTCCCTCTCCCCTTGCTGAGCCCTTAAGTTCCCATGGATTTAAATGCCAGGGTTCTGCTCTCAACTCCCACCTCTGTCACCCGTACTTCCCTACGGCCCAGACTCCAGGCACCTGGTGTCTCACACGAAGCCCTGGATTCCCACCTATCCTTCCCTGGGTCTTCCCATCTGAGCAAATAGCACAACCATCACCAGGTGTTCAGGCCAGACCCCTAGGAATCCTCCTTGAGTCCACCAGTTCCCCTCCCTTCCGGTCAAGCCCTAGCGATTCTAGCTCCAAAATACACCCCAAAGCTCTCCTCTGTCTCCATTGCTGCCTCTCAAATGCACATCAAATCCTTTCTGCACACAGAAACCTTCTATGGCTGCTCAGTATTGTCAGAAGTAAGCCAGCTTTTGGGCAGACCCTGCAGGGCCCTGATGTGTGGAGCCCCGTCTGCCTCTCCGGCTGCATCTGGCCCTTTCTCCTTTGCCATTTCACCCTAGCACACAGTTTGCCAAACAAGTCAAAACAAGGCCTTGCTGGTGCTGTTTCCTCTGCCCAGAACCCTCTCCCCCACCCCACCCCCCACAAAGCCGGCTCTTCAGTTTCTTCAGATCTTAACTGAAATGCCACCTCCTCCAAGAAGCCTTTCTTGACCACCCCAACTAAAGTAGGCCTCTGCTATCTTCTATTTCAGCCCCTTGTTTCTTTATGTTGTGCCTGTCTCCCCCATCAGAATGTCAACTCCATGAGGGCAGGAACCATACATGCCCAGGGCCTAGTACACAGCCAGGTATACAGTAAGTGTTCAGTAAGTATCTGCTGAAGGAGCAGATGAACCAGTCATCACTGCCTAGAGATTAAGTGGTTCCCAGTAAGTTCTAAGGGTGAGCCTGAAGGGGAAACTGAGGCCTTTCACTTCTGGTTTTCCAGTTCTGCAGGAGAGGCTGGGGCCCAGGCCAGAAGGCGCCTCACCTCCCTTTTCCAGCGTGCCAGCCACTCGTCCCGCTTGCGCTTGCTGATGTAGTAGGGGTCCCCCGCCTGGAAGGTGTGCCTCGGCATGGGCCGCTGACGGAGGCTGGACTCCCAGCCCAAGCCACCCCGCAGCCGGCCCCGGGAGCCCTACGACAGAGAGACAGATATTAGGGCATTAGGGTGGGAACTGACAGACCCAAAAGTGGACACTGGCTCCTGGCCAGAGACGGCACCCCTGGGAGTGCTGGGCAGACTCTGTGTGGGCTTGAGGAGCGAGGGACATGTGTGGTGGGGGTGGAGGGCACATGGACACAGCCACAGGCCACGAAGGGAGGTGCCTGGCCTCTGGAGGGGGATGAGCCGGCTGCCTTGTTGGGGGACTTCCAACCTCCACACCCACTTCCTCTCCTTCCCACAGAGGGATGTGTAAAGGAGGAGGAGGGGCCCACCCTCCACCCCCTCACACACCCTCGCCACCCGTGTCCTCCTTCTAAAATCAGGATCCACAGAGCCCCTGGGGGTGGAACACTTGCCTCCATTTTCATGGATTCGATGTTGGTCTCCTTCTGTTCTTTGCCTGTGGAGAGGGAAGAACAAAGGGACCAGTTCGTTGGTCGGCAGAATTACTGGAGTGGCTCATAGGCCCCACCTTGTGCCTGGGGTCCCTGCCACAGGGGATGGGGGTCCTCTGGCCGTTTAGCTGTTCATGAGTTAAATATGATGGCCCACCACATGCCAGGCACAGTGCTGACCCTGAGGACCCAGCAGGGCCTAGGGCAGAGAAAGAACTTGGGCAGGGGCAGGCCTTGAGGCCCAGGCAAGAGGGAACACGAGGAAAGTCAGAGCTGGGTTTCTGGCCTGTTGACTCTGTCTCAGGTACACAGAAGGGGACTGAAAATACCCCCATTCTGCTGCTCCCAGTCAAGAGACCTCCTTCCCCAGAGGAGAAGCAGGAAGGCAGAAGGGGTGTGGAAAGTGGAGGGGGTGCAGGAAGGCCTGGGCCGGAGGGCCAGTCTGGGCGGCCTCCCTGGCCCTGCAAGGGAGTGTTTGCAAAGAGGCCTTCTGGGCATAAGGGCATGTACTGGGGGGCGGTGGGTACCGGGCCAACTGGAACAAGACCCCGGTGAAGCAACTTCCTCTCTACGAGACTCAGTTTCCTCATCTGGAAAATAAGGATGCTGGATGCGATTTCCAAGGTCCGCCTGCAGGTCCAAATATTATGATTCTATTACTAATCTCATTCTCTGTCCCTCCACTCCCTGCCCCATGCTCAGGCCCCAGAGCTCAGCCTTTAATCTAGAAGACTTGAGTTTGGATTCCAGTGTGACCTCTGTAACCTCTCCTGGCCTGTTTTCCCACTGAATCAAGATAGATAAATGTTCTAAAATCATTAGGTTATGATGAGCATTAAGTGCCTAGCATGGAGCCTGGCATACTGTAGGTGTTCAATACATGTTAGTGTGGTATTGTGGCCCTGATTCCAGGTCCTGGCAGGGAAGTCTCAACTTCCTATTGAGACCCTGCCCTCTCTCGGTGCTTCTCCAGGCCCCCAGCATGAGGGGAGCTGCGTTCCTCCCAAGCATCCCCCTATACTCCCCACCAGGTCCTCACCACCCTTTCCAGGCACCCCTTCCAGGCCCAGCGCCCTGCAGGCTGCGGGGCTGACTGATTCTGCCTCCCCTAGCTTCTTGCTGGAGGTGGGGAAGTGAGCCCTCCTTCCACCTGGGCCCCTGAGCGTCTTTGTCGGGAGCCGAGAGCGTATCGGGCCTGGACCCACTGCAGGAAGGTCACTAAGTGGCTCATGGTAGCTTGGGGTGGGGGGAGACAAAGAGCTTGAAACGGAAAAAACAGCCCCGACTTCATCTCCTGGCTGTGAAGCGGAAGCCAGCCAGTGTTCACGCCGCGGGTCCTCAGCCCGGGAGGCCACTCCCTTCCCTCGTGACAGGAGGGTCCTGGGCTGGGTTTGGGCTGCCCCCCGGGCGCCCAAGACAGCGCTGTCCTCAGTGGTTCTGTCCCGGGTGACAGCGACTCCCGCTAGCTAGGCCCGGGAGCACCGGGGGAGGGAGGCAGGAGCGCCGCCGTGGGTGCGGGCCTGGCGCCGGGCTCATCCCGCGGGGGCCTCGTGGGCGGGGACGGGGCGCCTGTCGCGGGCACCTGTGCGCGTGGGCGGGCGCGCACTCGCCAGCGCTTTGTTCGTGACCGGCCTTTTAAGGGCTGTCTCAACTGTCTTGTCTGGCTCTGCCTCCCTGTTTCCTTTCCGTCCTCTCTCCCACCACAGCCAGCTCCGCACCTTTCTCGCAGTGCCCCCTCCAGTCTGTCCGGGGCCTCCCGGCTCCCAGGCCAAGGCTTCCCCCTCCTCCCAGACCTGGTCGCTCTGCCCGGCGAGGCTCCGGGCTCCCAGCAGGGGGCGCCTGCCCGCGATCAGGTGGCAGCCGGGGAGGGGGCGCCTGGCGGTCCCGGCTGACACTGACCCGGCGGGCCTCCGGGGCTCGCGGTGGTGCTGGGAACTGCTGTGTCAGCCCTGCGGCTGGGGCGGGGAGTGAAGGACCCCCGGGCTGGCTCTGGGACCTGGACTTGGGGCTCCTGACTGCATTCTCTCCCCAGCCTGCTTTAGAACCTCTAAGGTTTCCTACCTGGGACCCACCATGGCATTTAATTACTTTTACGGATATTTATTCATTAGAATATTAGAAAATCAGGGTTGAAAGGCTTTCCCGAGTACTTGTTCAGCACTTCAATTTTGCAGAAAGCTGAGACCTGGCGGGTGGAGTGACTTAAGGCCAGAGCTGAGATGAGCTTTCAGGGGTCCGGATGCCCCGGCCAGCTCCCTCTCCGCTGCACCACTACTGTTATTTCTCGATGTGACCCCTTCCTAATTTCCCAGCCCCCAGGTTCCCCAAAACAGAACGATTTTTCCTTATGCAGTTTCCAATTGGCTTCTTTCTGGAATTTTCTTCCTGACGACTCTGCGCATGCCCACTTGAGTGATCACACACACACACACACACACACACACACACACACACACACACACGCTTTCCAGCCTGGCCCAGCCGCCTCGGAATGCGGCACTTGTCGTGAGTCAGGGAGGGTCAGCTGCTCTCTCAGTACGGCCTATGCAGCCCAACTGCTCCTGGCCCAGGCCCAGGGTCACCACCAGGACCAGGTGGCTGTGTCCTTCCAGTGTGGCCCTGGCAGGCCGAACATGACCCTAGTGCATCTCAGGACCTGGGGGCAGGGCAGGCCAGGGTGCTTCTAACACTCGCCTCTTAGTCTGAGCTATACTCAGCCAGAGGACACCCAAGTTCTCTTTAAAATGAACTCAAATCTCCACGACCAGGCTGTAGCCAGGTTTACCTCAGAGGGCAGTCACTGGCCTGAAAAGGGGCCCTGTGCTCAGTCGGAGCAGAGAGGGGCTTTGTGCTGACCCTAATCCAGTCTCACCAGTTGCATAATCTTGGGTAAGTAATTTAACCTTTCTGAAGCTTCAGTCTCCCCATCTGAAAAATAGGGATGACAAGAGTCTTCCAGGCTGGGTGCGGTGGCTCATACCTGTAATCCCAGCACTTTGGAAGGCCGAGGTGGGCGGATCACCTATAAGATCAGGAGTCTGAGACCAGCCTGGCCAACATGGCGAAACCCTGTCTCTACTAAAATTACAAAAATTAGCAGGGCAAGGTGGCGGGCGCCTGTAATCCCAGCTACTTGGGAGGCTGAGGCAGGAGAATCACTTGAACCTGGGAGGGGGAGGCTGCAGTAAGCCAAGATCGTGCCACTGCACTCCAGCTTGGGTGACAGAGTGAATGAGACTCTGTCTCAAAAAAAAAAAAAAAAAAAAAAAGTCTTCCTCCCATGATCACACATGGGGCATAATACACAGCAGAGCTTCTGAAACTTTCATATGCATGGGAAGCATGAGGGCCTCTTTAAAATGCAGATTCTGATCCAGCAGGTCTTCAGCAGAGCCTGGAATTCTGCATTTCTAAATCCCTGGGTGCTGCCAACGCTGCTGGTCTATGGACCACCGTGAGTAGCAAGGAGAGAGAATGCCCAATACAGTCAATACTCAGTAAGGGAAAGCCACATTGCCACTGCCACCATCATCATTATGGCTTTAATGCTGGCGGGGGCAGGAGCAGACCCAAGACAAGCATGGGCCTGTCGGATGTTGGCTCCTGTCCCTATCACTCATCTCAACATCTCCCCTCTTCCTGATTCTTTCTCCTGGCTGTACTTTCAGCACATGCTCAGGCTACAAGAAATGCTGCCTTAAAAAGCCTGTTGCTGCTGTACAGGAGCTCATGAAAGGGGTTCCAGGAGAGCGTCCCCTGAAAAGAGACCTGGAATAACGGGAACTGAAAGGAGACCACGGCCGAGCCACATCCTCTCCGGGGCCTTAGTCTCCTTCCTCATCTGAATCAACCAGCTGAGCATGTGTTCTATGTCAGCTGACTGCTGGAACCGTGACCGAGCCTCCACAGCCTGATTAAGTCATTGCCTGTTGCACACTGGCAAAGCCTAGGCCACTGCCCACCCCACTAGGTAACATCTCACCAATTTCAGCTTCCAGGCAGTGCACAATGGCCTTCAGGGATCCTGCTAGCTCTGATCCCTGCCAGAATCTATACTTCCGGGATAGCTGGGGCCACACCGGAGTGCACCAAGGCCAAAGTTTGGTATTTTTGTTTTTTTTTTTTGAAATGGAGTCTCACTCTATTGCCCAGGCTGGAGTGCAGTGGTGCAATCTTGGCTTACTGCAACGTCCGCCTCCTGGGTTTAAGTGATTCTCCTGTCTCAGACTTCCGAGTAGCTGGGACTACAGGCATGCACCACCAAGCTCCACTAATTTTTTTTTTTGTATGTTTAGTAGAGACGAGGTTTCACTGTGTTGCCTTGGCTGGTCTCAAACTCCTGACCTCAAGTCATCTGCCCGCCTGGGCCTCCCAAAGTGCTAGGATTACCAGCATGAGCCACTGCGCCCAGCCTCAAGGCCAAATTTTGGAGGTCAAGGAGACTTAAAGAGTTTTTACCTACCATACTCAGCACTAAGATTCTAAGGAAGATCCACCTGTCTGAAAGTCCCAGACCCAGGAATCATCCTTGACAGCATCTCTCCCTCACCTCTCATGTCCCTGGCATTTGTCCCCTCCCTTCATCTCTGCTGCCATCCTGCTCATCAGCCCCTCCAATGCCATCCTGCTTCCCAGCTCCTCCATTCCATCCCAGGAACCAGATGACATAGTAAGCTTTTCAAATTGCAAAGCTGATTACATCACACATACACACTGTCTGCCCCGCCCCCACCCCCACCTCTGCACCCCACCCCCGCCCCCAGCCCCAGCAGCCACCTTGAAGGCCTGGCCTGTCTGCCCCAGCACTTTCCACACCCTTCTCCTTTGCTCTCTACACTCTAGCCTTGTGACATCTGTCAGTCTGCTGGGTGCCCTGCTCCCTCCCACCTGGGAGCCTTCTTCCCTGTTCTCACTCTCTTCCTCTACCCCTCACCCAGTGGACTCCCTAGCCCTTCAGCTAAGGCTGGACAGCCCAGACCAACTCAGGTTCTTCATTGCAGTTCCCCTGAACATGTTTCACTTCCCTTAGAGCGCTTATCTCCATGTGTAATCCCATCTTTTTAAGCGTGGATTTCTCATTAATATCTGTCTCTCCAGCTGACTGTGAGGTCCTTGAGGGCAAGAACCAGGTTTTTGTTCATAACAGTTTCCCTAGTCCCTGGTATGGATCCTAGCACACCCTGAATGGGTTTTAAGAAACACCTGTTGACTGACCGATGCAGGAGCCCTTGAGAACAACTAGAAATGGAAGCAGGGAAATCCCAAAGTGAAAACAAACCCTCAAGACCAGGGAACAGCTTTGGGGCTATGGCTCCATGCTGCAGGGCAGGAAGGAATGCCATGACCCTGGGTAGCAGCTTGGCAGGAGTCATCGTGGGGTCATGGGAAGCGAAGTCTACTGCAGTCAGCCTGTGGGGAACAGCACATTTGGAAGGGCAGGGCTGATGGGTTCTCTCACACACCTGGCATTGTTAATGGGAAGAATGGTGTCTTCTCCCTTTCCTCATCTGTTTCACTCCTCTCAGGCCCTTCCCACTCCCAGGAAGTATCAGACAGTTCAGGACCTGTCTCTGCACCAAGCCCCATTCCAGGACAGCGGAAAATAGTAGAAAGGCACAAGACTAGTATTGAATGAGCCCTGGATCTGCCACTTAAGGTTTGGGCTCCATGAGCAAGTCACATCATCGCTTTAAGCCTCAATATTTTTCTCCTGAAAATGAGGATAATCATATCTCTTGAATAAGATTGTTAGAGGAGTAAATAAAACAACTAATACAGATTCCCTCTGTAGTGTTCTGCACCTAGTGGGAGCATCATACATATTTTTTGAATAATAAATGAATAAAAGCTTCTTAATAAGTTTGGAAATTTGTATTCTGGTTCTCTATCCTGCATGAACATTAGGTTGGATCCATGCAAAATAAGTTACGCCAATTAATCAATTTACTCATTCCATCATACACGCTTGGAAGGAAGACTTTTTGAAATTAAAATGCACATATGCAAAACAACCTGGCAGGGCCCTGGGAGGATCAAATGTGATAATGTATGAGAAAGCGCTTTGTAAACTGTGAAGCCCTGTACAAATGCTAGTTGTCCTCATTACTAACATGTTTACAGCTCGGTTGGCCCTGAAATTGCTGGCTTAACCTGAAAGAGAAAAGTGGGCAACTTTCCAGGCTTCCAGGGTTAGGCCAAAAAGTCCCCAGATGAAGAGGCCTGGACTGGGCAGTACACAGAATACCCTCACCCAGCCCCCTCCCCACGCCACTGTCACAACCAAATTTCCAGTCGAGTCAGCCCAACTAGGGTGGGCTTAGGACCTCTGCACTCAGGGAGGCAAACAGGGTATCTGCTGCCCTTGAGTACCCAGGCCATGGGCTACAAATACAGCAATTCCCAGGAGCTGCAGGGCATGTGGGAGAGTGAGCAGGCCAGGCAGAGCTGCAGAAAACTAAGGCCCACAACCAGCCACAGAAGGCGATGGAAGGATAGCCATTATCCCAGTCTAGCAATCGCTGGCGTTATGAAAGCCCACTGTTGCCAGATCTAGCTTTTTTTTTTTTTTTTTTTTTTTTTTCCCAATGAGAAGCCAAAACTCCAGATTTTTATGTGAAATTTTTTGATTTTTAAATACTGGCAACTAATTTTTTAAATGTTTAAAACACTCTATGGGCCAAATAAAACATATGTGCAGGCTGCATCCAGCCAGTAGCCTCCAGGCCATAGCCTTGGCAAGCAGACCTTTAGCCACGACCCAGCCCATCCTTCCTGGGACCTGCTGGAGACCCAAGTCCCTGACTCTCAGGGTATGCTGGTGGGCCCAGAAGAGGCTGCCCCTGGTGCTGAGGACTCACCCACTTCTGCAGGTGCTCCTCGGCCCTCCTTGGGGGTGCAGCAGCCATTTTCCACTGCTCTCGAGGCTTCAGGCGGGGTCTCAGCTGCACCCTCTCCCTCTGCTGGGGCCCCGCCCTTCTGCCCCCCAGCAGGGCTCCCCTCCTCTGGCTGGGGCTCACTCCGCTTCTCCAAGTCCCCGTTGGGTAACAGCTCTGAGGGGCCTGAGTCCTGGGCCATGGATGGGGACTTGGAGGTCACCGCAGGGTCCTTTGGCGTGTCACTGCTTTCCACCTGCAAATAGAAGAAAGATATACAAAAGGAGGGTTAGATCAGTAGGCTTAGCCTGTTTCGGATTATTGACCGCTCTGAAATTCTAGAGAAGGTTATGCGCTTTCTGTCCAGAAATTGTGTTCATATAAATCTTCAAGCAAACAGATACATTCACAATTTTGCTTTCAACATCAAAGGATTCATGGGCTTGACCCCTTGAAATCATGGGTCTGTGGACTCCAGCTTAAGAAACAGGAAAAGAATCCAAGCAGGTTTGCCAGCCTGGTTGCACTTCTCAAGGGATCTGTACCCCCACCCCACCACCACTCACTGAGGTTACATAGGATGTCCAAGCCATCTCTGCAGCCCCTGTTCAAAAAGAAATGCTCTGGCCAGGCGTGGTGGCTCACACCTGTAATCCCAGCACTTTGGGAGGCCGAGGTGGGTGGATCACCTGAGGTCAGGAGTTTAAGACCAGCCTGATCAATGTGGAGAAACCCCATCTCTACTAAAAATACAAAGTTGTCGGGGATGGTGGTGGGCGCCTGTAATCCCAGGTACTCAGGAAGCAGGAGAACCGCTTGAACCTGGGAGGCAGAGGTTGCGGTGAGCTGAGATCGTGCCATTGCACTCCAGCCTGGGCAACAAGAACAAAACTCCGTCTCAAAAAAAAAAAAAAAAAAAGGCTCCTTGTGCCACCCATAAACCAGTAAGAACCTCCCTCCTCCAGAAGGTTGCAGTGCCACCAGATCAAGTCTGGGACTCAGTCTGGTCTGACTTCTGTGGTCAGTGCTCTCCCAGCTTTCCTCTTGATCTCTTGAGGCATGAGAGTCGAAGGAGGCCCCCTAGAAAGCATTCTGTGGGCTCATAGCCTAGTACAGCCTTCTCCCTTGACCTGGGCTGTCCCAGATTCTTTTAGGCACTCAGACCCAGAAGAGCAAAGGCTCTGGCAAACAATTTTCAGGCTCTGCAACAACCCTTCGTGAGCACTGGGGTCTCTCATTCCCTTCAAGGGAAATCATTTCTTTATCCCCTAGAGTCTAAGAACTGAACTCACTAAGGTTCCAGGTAATAAAAATCAAATAAAGAATAATCCTGGCTGTCTGTGTGTATCACTGCACAGTGGACAAAGCTCCTCACTTATTACCTCCTCAGAGTTTCTCAGCCTCCCTGGGAAGCAGGTGAGGAACCTGAGGCTCTCTGAAATTTTGTGATTTGCTCCAGGTCACAGGCTTTGCAAGGACAAAGCAAGAGCAGGAGAGCCGGGTGCCTGCTGTGTGCTCTGCTGTGTGTATATATTCAGTCCTCCGTCATTCAGAGGCAAGTGGGCCAGGACACCTCAAGAAGAATGGAGGTGTCCAGCATGGGACAGGAACAGGCAGGGGTCCCCACAGCTCGACACTCTGCCACACCCACGGGCACCAGGCTGCACTCAGCAACTCCACCGTGCTGGCTCGGCTCCTTATGCAGAACACCTACCCAGTAGAAAGGCAGGGACAGCGTCAGCTCAGCAAACCTCAGATAAGGCACTCAGCACCTCGGTTTCCCCACCTGTCAGATGGAGATGACTGGTCTAGACCAATGGAGGTTTTGTCTTTCTTGTCTTTTTTTTTTTCTACTTATAAAAGTCAGACACATATATCATAAAAAAATCAAACTATAGCCGGGCGTAGTGGCTCATGCCTATAATCCTAGCACTTTGGGAGGCTGAGGCAGGAGGTTCACCTGACGTCAGGAGTTTGAGACCAGCCTGGCTAACATGGCAAAACCCTGTCTCTACTAAAAATTAGCTGGGCGTGGTGGCGCATGCCTGTAATCCCAGCTATTTGGGAGGCTGAGGCAGGAGAATCACTTGAACCCAGGAGGTAGAGGTTGCAGTGAGCTGAGATTGCACCACTGCACTCCAGCCTGGGCAACAGAGACTCCATCTCAAAAAAAAAAAAAAAGAAAATCAAACTATACAAAAAAATGAATAATGCTAAAAGGTTAAAGCTCCTATTTCAGCTCCCTACCCCCAAAATCTCTCCCCAGAGGTACCCATTATTAACAGTTCAGTGAGCATCCTTTCCAGACTTTTTCCTATGCATCGACAATCATGTGTAAGTTACATGTTTATACATATGTATTCATATACACACTCAGATCCAGAAATGTTTTTTTCCAAAAGGGTATCATACTAGTCGTAATGTTCTGCAACTTGCTTTTTCACTTAACAAGCAGAGTGGGCATCTCTCCATCCCAGTGCAGATGGATCTGGATGCTCCAAAATGTATGCATGCCGTTCCCTGATGGTGGGCATTTGGGCTGATTTGCTTTTTGCTGCAGTGAATACCTTTGCACTTACAGCTCTGTCCAGCTGCGTGTTTCCATGGGACGGAGTTCCAAAAGTGGTCTGGCAGGGTGAAAGGGCCTGTCCAACTAAATGTGCAGAGATACTGCCAAATTCCCTCTAGAGTTTCCCACCACTCAAGTGCACAGCCTGAGAGAGCACTGGGTCTCCAGCCCCTCCCCTGCAGAGCCCTATTTCCAAGGCTGCTTTTGTTTTAACGGTCTAGGACTTGAACTCTGAACCCACTGTTATTTGGCGAGGAACCCCAGAGATGGCAATTAGGGACAATGGCCTTGGGAAAACAAAAACAAAAACAAAACCAGGTATGCTTTCCTCCCTGGACGGGGACCCGGGCACAGGGAGCAGCTGGAGAGGGAGCAGAAGGAACTGCAGAGCCTGCCAAGCTCCTTTCCTGCTGTGCAGGGCGGCTGGGCAGGCCTGCTTCCAGGAGGGAAGCGCCCACAGAAAGCTGCATGTGTGTACTCCTCAGCAGTTGGAGGCAGAGGGCTGCAAAGAGAGGAAGAGGAGGTGACTGGTGAAAGCAACAAGTCCTCTGCTGTGCTTGGGGGCTTGGGCTGATGCCAGCAGAGCTGGGAAGGTCAAATCCAGGAAGGAAAGTGGACCCCTGCCTATCGCCCCTGCCTCCATCCTGTGTGTCAGGACCCTCCTCAGAACTCAGAACACCTCTCCTCCCACCCTGCTTAAGCAAAGAGGGCATTTCCAGCCTAGAATGGTCCTCCCTGGTGTAAACCCTGTCTGTCACCCTTCAAGGCTCAGTCATGAGCCCCAGCAGCCTGAAGAGTGGAGTGTACCCCTGCACTGACAGCCACCTACCAGGTACCAGGTAGGTACCTGTGCCAGGTACCCCAAAGCCCCCAACATGGCACTACCACGGAGTTGTGCATGGGGTCATGCCTGGCCAATTTGAGCTGAGAAGCTTAGGTCAGAGCCAGACTTTTGCATGGCTGCATCTTCCTTTCTTCCCATCATTTGCTGCCCTGCAGACACCTCAGATTGGGACAGGTTCTGAGCCCCGCAAAGCTGCTGGAGGCAACTCCACTGTCACTCACTTCCTGCCTGGGACCACACAGCCTCCTCTCATGCTGGGACTCACTTCCTGTTGACTGCTGACTCCGTAGCATAGAGACCCATGAGGGCCGTAGCATAGAGACCCATGAGGGCTGACTCTGAGGCCCAACACAGCCCCAGGCTTCCGACCAACCCAGTCATTCATGCACACTAGTAAGCCCGGCCCTGGCCTCTACTCACTAGATGCCAGCACCTCTCCCCAGTCTGCAACAGCACCAGAGGCGCCATTCTCCTAGAGATGCCCTCAAAGCCAGGTGGGAGTCGGGCATGCTGGGCAGATGATGGGGGAGCAGGGCATGGTGCTCATTTCCAGCCCCAGGTTAGCTCACCAGCTGAAATCCCCACTCCCGCATCTGGTCCACACTGTCCTCTGCCCAACCATCCCCTCCTGCTCATCTGCTCGCTTAGGTTCTGGATGAGCCAATTCAGCCAATGTTCTGGGGTTAGCGGGGGCCGATGACTTCTGCCACGCTCAACCCTTAATTCATCCCACCCATCAAGAAGTCCCTCAAGCTAAGTGTGGCCCCTCACTGGGGCTCTCTGGGGCTCAGGGTAACCAGCAGGACAAAACCATCCAGAGGAAGGAACAAGGTCCCGGTCAAATGGCCTGAGACAACTGTCCAAGTCTCTGGGGAAGAGCTGGGTGCTCACTGAAGGAGCCATTCCTGGTGAGAAGGGCAGAAACCTCAGCCTGGAAGCCCAGGAGGGAGGGGTACCCCAGCCAGGCCTGGCCTCTTCTGCCCCCAACTCCATGCCCTCCTCCCAGCCACTCTCCTCCCCTCCTTTCCCCTGTCTCCACAGCTTGTTGACCTCTGGAGGGCAGAGACTTTGCTTGATCCGGCTGGACTTAGCACGGAGTGGGGCACCTGACAGGTGCTCAGCCAATATTCACAATTGATTCGTGAATGGCAAAGACGAGGCTAAAACTGAGAACCTCCTGCACGCAAGCTACAGGGAGTTTCAGCTTTGCTGCCATGTCTGTTAAACAATCTGCTTTTGTTTGCTTTTATTTTGACAGTCGTCTTGAAAGGAAACACAGCACACCCCTGAGATACTCATGTTGCCCATTATCTGGGAGAGGGCTGGGTTGTGGGGTGCCGACCATCCTAGAAGGCACCACCAGCAGGTGCAGCTGCAGGTGACAATTTCCGAATGGGAAAAGCCGCAGTAAGTACCCATCACTTCTCCTCCCGTGGGTGGCCAGATGGGGGACATAGGAGGGTTGTGAATCTAGTATCATTCTAGATTTCAGTATAGATCGGTCCTATCACCCACTGTCCACCTACCCCCACCTGGTATGCCTCACTTTGGGTCTTCAAATCCTGCCCGCCACTTCCTGGGGTCCCTCCGAGTTTGCCAACCTTTGCTTTCCTTCTGGGCAGAAGCCCCCCCACCTTGCCTCCGGCTTTTCCTCAGTCCTCTCCTGTGAGCAGCTTTTCGAGGCAGGTTAAGGCTGTAGTTCTCAACTGGGGCAATTTTGCTACCTCCCCACCAGGACATTTTGGCATGTGTGTGAAGACATTTTTGGCCACCACATGGTTGGGGAGAAGTGCTGGCATCTAGTGAGTAGAGGCTAGGGAAGCTGCTAAACACCCCACCAGACAGAGGACACCCCCTACAACAGAGATTTAGTCCAGACAAAATGGCAATAGTGTCTTTGAAAAACCCTGGGCTGAGGGTAGGGGCAAGGACAGGAACTGCTTTTATCTAAGGAACGCTTTTTTTTTTTTTTTTGAGATGGAGTTTCACTCTTGTTGCCCAGGCTGGAGTGCACAGGTGCAATCTCGGCTCACTACAACTTCCACCTCCTGGGGTCAAGTGTTTCTACTGCCTCAGCCTCCCAAGTAGTTGGGATTACAGGTATCCGCTACCACACTTGGCTAACTTTTAGTATTTTTGGTAAAGATGGGGTTTCACCATGTTGGCCAGGCTGGATTCAAACTCCTGACCTCAGGTAATCCACCCGCCTCAGCCTCCCAAAATGCTGAGATTACAGGCATGAGCCACCATGCCTGGCTTAAGAAACACTTTTTTTGGCCAGGTGTGGTGGCTCACGCCTATAATCCCAGCACTTTGGGAGGCCGAGGTGGGTGGATCACGAGGTCAGCAGCTCGAGACCATCTTGGCTAACATGGTGAAACCCTGTCTCTACTAAAAATACAAAAAATTAGCTGGGCGTGGTGGCGGGCGTCTGTAGTCCCAGCTGCTGGGGAGGCTGAGGCAGGAGAATGGTGTGAACCCGGGAGGCAGAGCTTGCAGTGAGCCAAGATCGCGCCACTGCATTCCAGCCTGGGCAACAGAGTGAGACTCCATTATCAAAAAAAGACAGAGTCTTTTTTTTTTGAGACAGAGTCTCACTCTTTCACCCAGGCTGGAGTGCAGTGGTATTATCTCAGCTCACTGCCACCAGGCCTGGCTAATTTTTGTATTTTTAGTAGAGACGTGGTTTCACCATCTTGGCCAGGCTGGTCTTGAATTTCTGACCTCGTGATCCACCCACCTCGCCCTCTCAAAGTGCTAGGATTACAGGCGTGAGCCCCCGTGCCCGGCCTAGAAACACTTCTGTAAACTTTTAAAAAACTGGGGTAAAACATACACGACATTTACCATTTTAACCCTTTTCAAGCGTACTTGAAGTACACTCTGATAAAGCCTTTACCCCCATCCATCTCCAGAACTTTTTCACAATCCCAAACAGAAACTCTGCCTCTATTCAATACTAACTTCCCAGTCGCCTCTCCCCCAGTCACCACTCTTCTACTTTCCGTCTTCTAAGGAGCATTTTTTTTTTTTTTTTTTTTTTTTTTTTGAGACGGAGTCTTGCTCTGTCACCCAGGCTGGAGTGCAGTGGCCGGATCTCAGCTCACTGCAAGCTCCGCCTCCCGGGTTTACGCCATTCTCCTGCCTCAGCCTCCCGAGTAGCTGGGACTACAGGCGCCCGCCACCTCGCCCGGCTAGTTTTTTGTATTTTTTTAGTAGAGACGGGGTTTCACGGTGTTAGCCAGGATGGTCTCGATCTCCTGACCTCGTGATCCGCCCGTCTCGGCCTCCCAAAGTGCTGGGATTACAGGCTTGAGCCACCGCGCCCGGCCCCTAAGGAGCATTTTAAAGTCTGTGTGTGGAAGGATCTGGACCCCTCAGCCCCCTGTAGTTGGCAGGTGTGGACAGCTGCTGACCCAGCCTCGCCCTGAAGGGTGGGGGTGAACCCACCACACCCCTCACTGCTGTCCCATCCAATGCATGCCACGTTTGTTTACAAAGTGCTTTCTCACCCAATCTCCTTACACCTCATACCTCCAAATCTAATTATCTGTGTACTGTGGCCTCCTTCCTTAACTGTGAGCCTTGCCTTATTTCACATTTTTTTTTTTGAAGACGGAGTCTCACTCTGCTGCCTGGGTGAGTGCAGCGGCGTGATCTCAGCTCACTGCAAGCTCCGCCTCCCGAGTTCAAGCGACTCTCCTGCCTTAGCCTCCCCAGTAGCTGGGATTACAGGTGCCTGCCACCACGCCTGGCTAATTTTTGTATTTTTAGTAGAGATGGGGTTTCTCCATGTTGGCCAGGCTGGTGTCAAACTCCTGACCTCAGGTGATCCGCCTGCCTCGGCCTCCCAAAGTGCTGGGATGACAGGGGGGAGCCCCCGCCCGGCTGATCTTATTTAACTTTGTGGGCCTCTCCACCTACGGCTCTCTAGTGTCCCACACAGGACTGAGCATACATATGCTTATAAAATTCATAAATGTAATTTTCACGGGGATCCTAGGGGAGCTGGAGCGATGCTCGCTTTTCTCAGGCCTGCCTTGGGTCACACACCTCTGAGCAGTAAAGCTTCCAGGACGGCCCAGTTATAGGCGAGACATCTGAAGGCCGACTCCCCCTCTGGGTTGAGTCTCAAAAAAGCGCAAGCTCACAAACGCCCCCAGGGTTTGGAGAAGGCACAGGCGGCAGTGTAGTGCCCAAGAAAGGCCGGGCAGAAGCTGCTGGCCTTCCCCTGACCAGTGCCCAACTCAAGCAAAAGCCAGAGGCAAGGCAAGGAGGAGCCCTCTGCTGTGGCCTGCCCAGCCGGAACCAATTCCCCAGCCCTGCCGCCGCCTCCTCTTCCCCCTTTGCCCAAAGTCTGGGCCAGACCCAGACCTCCTGCCCCTCCTTCACTCCAGGCAAAGCCTTGCCTCCCAGGGTGGGGCAAAGTCTGAAACTCCTAATAGGGGGAAGTGATTTTTTTCGTTTCTTTAAGAGACAGGGTCTTGCTTTGTCACTCAGGTTGGAGTGCGATGGCACAATCACAGCTCACTGTGGCCTTGAATTCCTGGGTTCAAGCAACCTTCCTGCCTCAGTGTCACTAGTACCAGGGACTACAGGTGCCTGCCACCATGCCTAATTTTTTATTTTTACAGAAGTAATTTTAAAAAATTTTTTTCGAGACAAGGTCTCACTCTGCTGCCCAGGCTGGAGTGCAGGGGTGTGACCATAGCCCCCTGCAGCCTCAAATTCAACGATTTTCCTATCTCAGCCTCCCAAGGAGCTGGGACCACTGGCGTGTGCCACCACATCCAGTTAATTTTATGGAAGTGATTTTTTTTTCTTTTTTTTTTTTTGAGACTGTCTCACTCTGTTGCCCAGGCTGGAGTGCAATGGTGTGATCTCGGCTCATTACAACCTCCGCCTCCCGGGTTCAAGTGATTCTCCTGCCTCAGCCCCCACTAGTAGCTGGGATACAGGCGTGTGCCACCACATCCGGCTAATTTTTGTATTTTTAGTAGAGATGGGGTTTTGCCATGTTGGCCATGCTGGTCTTGAACTCCCTACCTCAGGTAATCCACCTGCCTCGGCCTCTCAAAGTACTGAGATTACAGGTGTGAGCCACCATGCCCGGCCAGAAGTGATTTTTAAGTATTGCTTTACTATAGTTATCTAAAACCCAGGAGGAGGAGAGGTGGGGGTCATGGTACAGGGGAGATGAGGCCCTGGCACCCGGGGCAAGGAGCCCTGTCCCCAGGCTGCAGCCCACATGCAGCGCTCACCCAGGAAGGGGGGTTCCATGGGGGTGGGGGGTGGGTAGATGCCATTCTCCCTCCTCTCTTGCCTCTTCCTTTCCCACCGGGAGCTCCTCTTGCTTACTCTCCCAGAGCCCAGCAGATAGGGGGGCGACCTCACCTTGGTCACCGAGAGGGCCGGACCTGCCATGGTGCTTTTAAGGCCTCCGTGAGATCCATTCCATGCCACCCGGGAACCCTGGCATCAGGCCAGCCACGGTCTCTTCACCATCACATGCACAGACTTGAGAAGGAGGCGCCCCCAAGCCTGCAGACACCCACTGCCAGCCACAGGACAGACGGGTGCGAGGAAGCCGTGCGATGCCAACACAGACACGCCAATGAGCCCCTCCACTCATACCGTGACTCCTCGCTCCTTCCAGTTCCTCAGCTCTGCAGGCCCATCACCCCTCAACTAGCCTGGATTTTTCCAGGTTGACTCTAGTTTCAGGAAACAGCTGCATGTCCACGTAAGCAGGGCAGCTCTGCCCCCGAAGCATTGGCACGGGGCCACGACTGCCCGCCCCCGCCCTTCCTGCAGCCCCCTTCCCCCGGCAGCCCTCACAGAGATCTGATAGCAGCTGGAAGTGGCCTGTGGCAGGGAGAGCCAGAGAGGCTCACCCCATGCCCACTCTAGGAGGGGCCAGGGATTCCCCAGATGCCCCCTTGCTCAGCCTTCCTGGGGTGGACAGAGCAGGCTCCAACGCTATGGAGCTAGGACCCTGACTCCTCCAATTTCCCTTTTCCCTGTAGGGTGGCTAAAAGCGCCGCCAGTGGGGTCAGGGATGGTGGGACCAGAGGCCACAGAGGGACGACTCCGGAAACTCTGGTCCCAGCCCGGGCACCCCCACCATGTCCTACCATTCCCCTCACCACATCTGCTGGGAGCTGCCTGTCTCCCTCCTCCCCAGAGATCTCTCCACCCGTGTGTCTGAGGAGAGACCTCTGGGCTCAGCAAAGCCTTAGAGGTCACTCAGTCCGTGGCTAGGTTGTCACAAGCCACGGCAAATGGATGCCAGAACAACCATGCGCAGTAAGTGGCCAGCCCACTCAGGGGTCTGTTTCGAGCGGGTAACTGGTCTACCCGGAAGAGGGCCTGGCTGTGCTCTTTGAAGTCAACCTCAAAGGATTTCAGAGTGAGCTGGAGGCTCCCTTTAAAAAGCCATTATGCTGGCTGGGTTTGGTGGCTCATGCCTGTAATCCCAGCACTTTGGGAGGCCGAGGTAGGCAGATCGTCTAAGGTTGGGAGGTCGAGACCAGCCTGGCCAGCATGGTGAAACCCCATCTCTACTAAAAATACAAAAAAAAAAGGCCTTTGAGCCCCCTATGCTCAGGCCCGCTCCCACACTGTGGAGTGTACTTTCATTTTCAATAAATCCCTTCGACCCTAAAAAAAAAAAAAATTAGCCAGGCATGGTGGTGCACCCCTGTAATCCCAGCTACTCAGGAAACTGAGACAGGAGAATTGCTCGAACCCAGGAGGCAGAGGTTGCAGTGAGCTGAGATCGCGGCACTGCACTCCAGCCTGGGCAACAGAGTAAGACTCCTCTCAAAAAAAAAAAAAAGCCATTACGTATGAGAGATCCCATACGTTAAGTAAATCTCTTTTGAAGTTGCTTCTGTTTTCAATCTCTGCCATCCCTAGAGTGACAGGTTTGGTAAGAAGGGAACCCACCATGGAAAATGGTGCTGTCTTTTCTGTGCTTCGTTTACCTTTCTGAAATTTCAAATGGGTGTCCTCCCTCCGCTCCCCAGCTGTGCTGTGCTCAACCCACCACACCCGACATGATTTCATAGCCTTAATCACGTCCTCTGCCTTTGTCTCTGCAGACCGGGGAGTCCTAATCTCTTTAGTCTGTCCTCTCTTGGCAGCCTTGCCTTCCCCTTGATCAATTTAGTGCCCTTCTCTGGAGATTTTCCAGGTCACTTATGTCTTTCTTGAGGTAGGAGAACCAAAATGTACAAAATTCTCTAGGTGGGGATGATGAAAGAAAACCCATGTCAACAGCTCTCCTCAGATGCGTGTGCCAGCGCGTACCTGCAACGGGAGGAACGATGCAGGTGCAGCACAGGCCCCAGAAAAGCTCATGGGGCCCCAGGAAGGCCACCAAGGCCAGGACCTGTGGGAATGAATGACTCGCTTAAGGTGGCCCTGGGATGTGGAGAGATGAAAATAAACACAGGGATTATTTTTGGAAAAAAAAAAAAAAGAAGATTCTGAGATTCAACTTAAATGCTCCCCAGATAAGATCAGCTATGTAAAGTGGCCTCGACAGGGGCCCCTTCCCCATCTGCTCCCTTCCAGAAGCCTCGTCTCTAACAACAACGTTGACGCTGTCCCTGTTGTGCCATTGCTAGGGCCTCCTTTCACCCCTTCCTCTCCAGCGTTCCCAGGGCCAGCAGCATAGGCTTGGCCAATTCTGCCCCGCCACCGCTACCCGCCACAGGCCCTGGGACTTTGCTGGCGCCCCCGCCCCCTCCCCTCTTCCAGCATGTGTTCATGTTCGGGGATGAACGCCATGCTCACGGGTGCCAGAGCCAGTTTCTCAAACACGACTCCTATCACGTCATATCCGCCTCCTCACAACCTTCCAGATAACACATTTTTTCAGAGAGGATAAAGAGTAAAAGCACCTCAGGCTGCCTGCAAACTACCTTTCCAATCAAGATTGAGAACATTTTTCTTCTTTTTTTGAGACAGGGTTTTGCTCTGTCACCCAGGTGGAGTGCAGTGGCACAATTAAGGCTCACTGCAGCCTCAACCTCCTGGGCTCAAGAGATCCTCCTGCCTCAGCCTCCCAAGTAGCTGCGACCACAGGTGTACCACCATACCCAGCTACTATTTTATATATATTTATAAATATATATATATATTTATATTTATAATTTGTTTTGAGACAGAGTGTCCCCTGTAGCCCAGACTGGAGTGCAGTGGTGCAATCTCGGCTCACTGCAACCTCCACCTGCCCAGGTTCAAGCGATTCTCGTGCCTCAGCCTCCCAGGTAGCTGGGACCACAGGTATGTGCCACCACGTTCGGCTTTTTTGTATTTTTCGTAGAGACGGGGTTTTGCCATGTTGGCCAGGCTGGTCTCGAATTCCTGGCCTCAAGTGATCCACCTGCCTCGGCCTCCCAAAGTGGTGGGATTACAGGCATAAGCCATTGCACCCAGCCCTGTATACATTTTTCAATGAATCCCTAATCCCCTCAGCCAGGCCTGTGTCTGTGTGCTCACAGCCCCTACCTTTGGGCCTCCCCACACTCACCCCACCCTGCATGCCTGCCTTCCTTCCTCCACACCCACCTCAGCAAGGTCCTGGGGTCAGGGGTGCCTCTCACTTTCCCCTTGACTTCTCCAAATGTCACCTCCCTTCTAAAGCCCAGGTCAAGCCCCACCTCCTCCATCTTCCCTGGCTTCCCAGCATCCTTAGGAGTCCCACTGAACTTAAGTCCCCACCACGGGCTAGGCCCTTCCATGCGGGACTCAGTAGTGGGTGTCGATTTCACCGCTCAGGTCGGGGAGTGGGTGGGTGGAGCTGCAAAGTTCATAACCATAGGCCCTATCTCACAAGCAGTGTGTCGGCCTGTCTTCCTCACGCCTTCCAAAACATGAGGAGACAGAGTGGGCAGTAGCGTGTACTGATGCAGACTCACAGGAAGAAAAGTCACCTCCGGGGGTGGGCCAGGGGCTGCAGCCCAGGAGTGGGAGACACTATGTCAAGAAGTGTGCATAAAAGTGAGGGCACCATGTCACCGAGCCGAGGTCCGAAGGGTTAGCCCAGGAGGGGCTCTGATCTGAAAACAGGCAGGGGAGCTGAGCTCTGTCTTAACTTGGAGAAAAATCAAAGGTCCTGTTAGGCTGGAAAGCTAGCCAGTACTGCAAACTTCCAACAGCTGCCCTAAGCTGTACCTAGCTGACTTGCTACAGCAGAATGGTTCCCTAACTTCCTCATTTATACCCCAAGTCATCTGCTCTGAAGTGGGGCAGTTTGCTCTCTTGGACTGGCTCACTCCTGTGGTGTTGGAGGGTCAGCCCTAACACTGGCTTGGGCTCAGCTGAGCTCAGCACCAGCACCCAGCCCCCTCCTCCTCCCTCCCTCCCATTCTGGGTTATTCTTAGCAGGAGGTGACCTCAGAGTGCTCCCTCTGAGCAAAAATAACCCTGGAGGAAGTTGGTGGGTATAAATTGTCAATGAATAAATACGCATCGCTAGTAAATAGGGGATGGAGCCCCACAGGGCCACTCACCCCCCAGGGCCTGCTGGGCAAAGGCAGAAACTCTCCCTTCAGGGCTCCAACCAGAACCACCCAGGAAGGACAAAGGCCTCTGCAGGACTGTCTGGGCTGGTGACCAGGCAGGAACCAGCTTCAGACACCCACGTTTGTCACCCTGCAATATCCTTAGAGGCTGCCCTTTCCTCCCCACCTCACACCCACACTGGCTCAGCTCCACGCACTGGCCCCCACCTCCCCATCATGGGCACTGGCCAGCCCACAGGCCCTAGCCCAGGTGCCAGCTCCCTTCCTAAGCCCCGCCCTGCCCTGCAGCTGACTTCCTGTTTCCTGTTGCCGGCTCTGACTGCAGCATCCTGGCTCTCTGGCCAGTGCTGCAGCCAACTAGGCCGTTGCTGGTTTTAGGCGGGCCCACCTCTTCGCCCTCAGCCCCCTGCAGCCTTCGGCACTTACACACAGGCTCCCTGGTATTTGTGTCAATAACTCTCTTCAGTTATATTTTCTTTGTATGCTTTTTGGACCAGTTCCACACACTTTTTCCAGCAGCCCTGAATTCACATGTTAACTTAAAGAGAACCCCTGGGTAGGTACCCAGTAGCCAAACTGCATGGCTGCAGTGATGAGGAAAGAGCACCATAGGCTTTGCAGTTGAGAGGCGTGAAGTCCAAGTCCTGATCATCTTCTCTGAACCTCAGTCACTTCTTCTGAATGTGGGGATAATGAAAGTGGTCCCCAACTACCTCATACAGGTTTGTCGGCATCAAACAGGGTAACCCCTGTAAAAGGCCTTTGTAGGCAGTAACATGCTGCATAACTGTGAACCTTTATTGCTGGTCTCTGCCCTCAGCATGGCACAGCTCAATGACTATGCAATGGCAGTGCATTTTCAAACTGTCGGGGATGAAAGCTCAAGCTTTGGTTTCAGATTTTTAAATTCTCAAGGCACCAAGAAATGATATGGTTGTAAAATATAAAATCACAGCACGTGCATGTGGCAACATTATCACATAAAAGCTTCTGAATAGTTATACTCAGTTCTGTACCAACAGGTAACAACCAGCGCTTCTCAAGGTGAGGTCTGCAGACCACTGCAGTCCCATGTGTGTGATTGGTGGGCTTGGAACTTGTCTTTATCAGTTCATTTTTATTAATTTTAGAAACAGTTCGAGAAGGGAGAGGCCAGTGTGGGTCACAGTGGCTGAACTGGGCTTCATTTTCAGGCTAGGTTCTGCGCTGCAGTGCTGGGGCAGGCGGAGAGAAGGCAGGCTGTGGAATTGTGTAAGGGGTGGGCAGGAGGAGTGGCTGGCTGGTGTGTTTGGGGAGCAGTGAGAAGATGAGGTTTCTGTGGCCAAAGGGGTGGCATCAGGCATAGCAGGGGAAGGAGTGGTCAGATGGTGAGGGGCTGGAATTCAGATCTTGTCCACTAACAAATGAAGTCCCTGGGGGTTCCTGAAGAGGAACGTGCCGGTGATACATTTACTGTGATTATGTGTGGCCTCTTCTCTCCAGCACACTTGACTGAAATAGAAGGCATCTTCCTCTGGTGGCTTCCCGCACATGGTCATTGCTCAGAAAGTGGAAAGTGTTTGTCATAAAGGGAGCACACTGGCCTGGGCATGCAGGGGGCCGGTGGAGTCTGGTTTGGGTGACGGCAATGCCAGGGGGCAGAAGGCACCCAGGGACAGATGCCTGCTGAAGGCCAAGAAAGACAGTCCTTGGGGGCAAAAGGAGGAGAGAGCCCAGGATTCCTCGGGCTTGGGGGTGGGACCTGGTGAGGGCACTAAGTGGGTGTACCTGGACCCTCCCTGTCCAGCGCTGGCTGTGGAAGGCCACAGCCTCCAGCCAGGGTTTCATCTCTTACTTCCCAGTCCCCATCCCCCATCACACCTGTCAGGACCTGAGCCAAGCTCCCTCCCTAGGTTTAGCTGGATGACACACTCAGCTGTTTTAAAGCTCCTTGGCAAATCTATTGCCAGGGCCACAGCTGCAACAGGTCCTCAGAAGCACTCTCTGCTGTGCTCCTGCACAGGAGGGGAAGAGTCCAGGACCAGCACTTGTGGCTACAAGGGCTGAGCCTTGGCTGCAGCAGGAATCCCCCAACATGGGCTCCCAGGAAAGGCCGTGCTGGCTGCTGTCCTTGGGGTCAGTCTCTCTTGGTTCCTCCAATGTGCAAGGAGTCACTTTCCCAACAGCTGACTTCCCAATCAGCTTCGCCTTTCCCATGCTCCTCCTCACCCTGGGCCTCTCCTGAGAGGCCAGGAGTCTGCAGGTGTAACCTAGGACTTAGGCTTGAACACATCCAGACCACGAGGGGCACAGGATGTGCCCCGCCTCCCAGGGCTGCTGAGAGGCCGATGCTGGGCCACCACCCTACAGGCCTGCACCCCAGCCTGGTGGACACTGGGCCCTGCAGTGGAACAGGTTTTTTACACAGCCAGCTCTGCACATTGTTTTTTTGAGACGGAGTCTCGCTCTGTTGCCCAGGCTGGAGTGCAGTCGTGCAATCTTGGCTCACTACAACGTCCACCTTCTGGGTTCAAGTGATTCTCCTGCCTCAGCCTCCCGAGTAACTGCGATTACAGGTACCCGCCATCATGCCCGGCTAATTTTTGTATTTTTGTAGAGACGAGGTTTCACCACGTTGGCCAGGCTGGTCTCAAACTCCTGACCTCAGGTGATCCACCCGCCTCGGCCTCCTAAAGTGCTGAGATTACAGGCGTGAGCCACTGCGCCTGGCCCAGCCTGCACATTTGAACTCTGTTTTGCTGTTTGCCAAGTGCCCCAAGATGTGGACAGGGCAGGTTTTACTGGCAGCCATATTTTCCCAATGAGGAAGCAGCCCAGAGAGGTTAGGCGACTCGCTCAAGGACACATGCTGGGAAGCATTAAATAAAGGTGCTGCTCTTCTGTCAAACTGCGGTTGCCATGGCCTCCTGAAGAGGAAAGGTTTGGCTGGGCAGGGGCAGGTCTGACCTTTGCTGAGGCTCCTTGGCGCTTGCACCATTTCATTCTCACAGGGGCAAGGAGGAATGCATCCTTTTCTCCTCTATTTTTAGAAGGCGAACCTGAGGTTCAGGCAGCAGCTGTTCAAGGTTACACAGGTGGTCAGTGGTGGAGCCAGAATTTGAACTCAGGTCTCTTGGACCCCAAAGACAGTGTTTTTCCTTCTGCACTGGAGCCTGCTTCAGGCCATGGGATGTATGATCACCGGCCCTTCTCCCCTCACTCAGCAGTGCCCCTCTTCTCTGTCATTGTCTAGGTGATATCCCCACACTTCTGCCCCTGACTTCCTTGTACCTTTTCACCTGAGTGCTTCACTCCACCTCTCAGCGATGTGGCTACTCTCTGATTCCAAGACTCAAAGATGAATCAAAGGGTTGCTGGGTCTTTATCTGCTACAGGTGGTGGCTCTTGTCCTCAGAAACTGGATGGGGACGGGGGCAGTTTGCTTAGCAGATTGCAGGTTGCCAAGCCTCAGGAGAGGCAGGACATGCTGCAATGTGCAGTCACCAGTGTGCTCTGATGCCAGCCTGGCTCTCCTCCCACACCTTCTCCATCAAGGTGCCCTGTGGGTAGAGGAGGGTGCAGGGGCCCTGGGAATCTAGAGTCTGCTGCCAGCCAGAAAGTCCTCTGAAGCCCCGTTTTATCTTTCAACGTCATGTGAATTTTTCATTCCAGGCCATACCATATCCACGTTTGCTTTAATATTAAAATGTTGCTGGGCGCGGTGGCTCAAGCCTGTAATCCCAGCACTTTGGGAGGCCGAGACGGGTGGATCACGAGGTCAGGAGATCGAGACCATGCTGGCTAACACGGTGAAACCCCGTCTCTACTGAAAAATACAAAAACAAAAACTAGCCGGGCGAAGTGGCGGGCGCCTGTAGTCCCAGCTACTCGGGAGGCTGAGGCAGGAGAATGGCGTAAACCCGGGAGGCGGAACTTGCAGTGAGCTGAGATCAAGCCACTGCACTCCAGCCTGGGCGACAGAGCGAGACTCCGTCTCAAAAAAAAAAAAAAAAAATGTTTAAAATTACTTACCAGTAAAATGACTTCACTCGGGCCCCACCCCCACCTCCAAATCTTCAGGCAGAATTGGCAGGGGTGCATCTCAGTACCCAGCAGTTTCCCATACCTCCCACCTCCAGGAACCCACCCCCTGCCTCCACCGTCCCATTTCACTTCAGTCACCTTCAACCCAGCCCTCTACCCCAAGGGAGCAAGTCCTGGGCTCCATACCTGCTGAGAACATTTCTTTGAAGGGCTGAGTAACAAATCCAGAGCCTCTGACTCCCCTTTACCTTCTTGCTCCAAGTTTACCACTCTCAGCTGGAAGCGGGTAAAAGAAAGGAGCCAGCTGTCTCTGGTGCTGGGAAATAATGACTGCTCCACGTCTGACTCTAAGCCCAGGGGTCTTGTTCTCCAGAGCTGCCCCCAGGCCTCAGCGGCACTGGTTCCCAGAAGCCTGGGGCTGGGGCCGGTCCTGTAGCCTACAGGTCTGCAGGACTTCCTTCCCCAGGGCCCTGGTTCTCCTGCTCCCTCACAGAGACCCCTCAGCCTGCATCTCCCCTCTCCAATTTGATCAGACTCCCAGGCCTGTTCCCTTCCTCCAGGTGGGGGCTGAGACGCAGGGTGAGAGTGTGGTAGGGAGGGGCCTGCATAAACAGTCCAGGGAGATCTTAATCCAGCCTGGGATTCTGGCAGGCCCTCTTGCTTCCCTTCCAGAGGGAGGGCAGGAGTCAGGGACCTGGTCCAAGTCTTAGGCCCAAGACCAACCAGCCAAGTCCCCTGGTCTCTCAGGGCCTTCAGTTCTCTATGTAGAAAACAGGGAAATGTGGCCAGGCATGGTGGCTCACGCCTGTAATCCCAGCACTTTGGGAGGCCGAGGTGGGCGGATCACTTGAGGTCAGGAGTTCGACACCAACCTGGTCAACATGGAGAAACCCTGTCTCTACTAAAACTACAAAAATTAGCCGGGCATGGTGGCATGTGCCTATAATCACAGCTACTTGGGAGGCTAAGGTGGGAGAACTGTTTGAACCCAGGAGGTAGAGGTTGCAGTGAGCTGAGATGGCACCACTGCACTCCAGCCTGGGCAACAGAGTGAGACTCGTCTCAGTAAAAAAGTATATAAATAAATAAATAAGAAAACATGGAAATGTGAGGGTGGGATTTGAAGAATGGGGTATCTGCAGCTGGAGGGGTACACCCCATCACCTGGTCTTCAATGTCTCCAGGTTCCTGCAGGACATACATCACTGCCATCGACATCCCAGGCACATGTGTGTTGTGTGTGTGCACAGGAGGGTGTGTAGAATGTGACACTCACCGGGGGGTGCTTGCGCTTCCTCCCAGGCCTCCCCACCTTCCGTGCCGTGGTGCTGGGCTCTTGGCGCTCCTCCTTGCCACGCGGCTCCTCTTGCTCCTCTCCGTCCTGCAGGCATAGACACAGCCTGTGAGGCCAGAGGTGGATCCAAGCAGTGTAGCATTCCAGGCCTGTCTGGGGCTGGCCCTGGCCTCCCTTCCAGCCCCAGCCTCCTCCTGTTCCATGAGCCACACTTCCAGGGCTGTATAATATACCTCCACAACCTCCCCTCCTGCCTGGTGAGGCTTGAGTCACCCCTCAGAGCCCCACTTAAAATATATCCTTGGCCAGGCACAGTGGCTCACGCCTGTAATCCCAGCACTTTGAGAAGCCAAGGCAGGAGGATCCCTTGAGGCCAGGAGTTTGAGACCAGCCTGGGCAACATAGTGAGACTCCATCTCTACAAAAAAACCCACACCCATATATAAATATATAAATAATACAGATTTGTGTATATATATATAAAACATACTTGGGGGAACTTCAGGGCAGACCCTGCTGCCCCAACAGAAGGCATCTCTCCCTCTTTATTACCACATTTTCTAAACCCTAAAATTGTAACACAAGCTCTGATAAAGGATTTGAGTGAAAAGTTTATTTATACGAGAAAGTTTTTGTTCACAGGTACACAATTACATTTGTGATCTACTTAATGAATCACCCCTATTGAAAATAAAATTGCCGGGCGCGGTGGCTCACGCCTGTAAGCCCAGCACTTTGGGAGGCTGAGGCGGGCGGATCACGAGGTCAGGAGATTGAGACCATCCTGGCTAACACGATGAAACCCCGTCTCTACTAAAAATACAACAAATTAGCCGGGTATGGTGGCACGCACCTGTAGTCCCAGCTTCTAGGGAGGCTGAGGCAGGAGAATCGCTTGAACCTGGGAGGCGGAGGCTGCAGTGAGCCAAGATCACGCCACCGCACTCTAGCCTGGGAGACAGAGCGAGACTCCGTCTCAAAAAAAAAAAAAAAGAAAAAGTAAAACAGGTGAAAAGAAATATTAAATTTAGTAACATCTACTTGAAGTCCAGGCAATACTCAAAATGAACAACTGTGGAAAGTGGAGGACTTGTACAGCTGCGAACACCCCTGCCATGTGGAACTGGCACCATGCATGCCTGTCAGCCTGCAGAAGGGTCTCAGGTACGACCGAATCTCAGCTCCTCTCCATCTCTTGCATTCACTGGGTTTGGAACAGAAGTTTGTTTTACTCCCTACCCCTCACATAACAGCTGTGCAGGGCTTGGCCCTGACGTGCTTGTCTCCTGGGGCACAGAGACAATAAACCTAGAAAGTCCTGCCTCACTACTCCAGCCTGGCCACAAACCACCCACAAGTCCCTTCTGACTCAGCCGGGCTCTGGCATGACTAATCCCCAGCAGAAATGATGCTGGGGAAGGAGGGAGAAAGACGCCCTGACCCTGCAGCCTGCAGACGGACCACAGGCTCTTCTTCATACCCCGCATGATGTCAGGAGCCAAAGATGGCTTTTGGGCCCTCCCCGAGGAGGGCGCCAACCCAGGGAAGTGCTGGCAGCACAGATAGAGAAGAGGGTCCACAGCTCTCCTGGAGACCTGAGTAAGATGGCCCTCAACATCCTACTCAACTTTCATTTTCTGTGATTGCAAAATACCTTGTGGTTTGCCACATTAATTTTTGGTGATAGTGGGACACACAAATGGAAACCTACTGTGACCGGCTGTAGACATAAGACCAGCAGGAAGAGCATCCCTGGCCCCTCCATCCATCCTCCAGCTGAGGCATGTCTGCAGGGCAGACCATCATGGCTCAAGTTCTGGGAGGCCTCCAAAGACATGCACATGGAGGGTGAACAGAGGTGCCCGGTCTTAGCACAGGTGGTGGCCACAGTCAAGCTAGAGACAGGCAGAGCTCACACAAGAGATAGAGAGAGAATGCTCGGAGGTGCAGAAGAGGACCCTCGCAGGTACAGAAGAGGTGTGTTGTGGGAACAAGGAAGGGGAGAGCTGCCAATGCCAGAGACCAAAGCTGTCTGAGAAAGATACTGAGGATGAGGAGGCTTAGCTAGGGGTCAGAACGGCTGACCTTCAAGAGCACCGTCACTAAGCTGTGCAGAGTGACATGGCAGTGTGGGCTGGAGAAGGGCCAAAGAGGACAATTTAAGGAGCACAGTGGAGGAAGCATCCGGAAAGGATGCCAGGGGACTGGGAAGCCCCGTGCCGTCTACGGAGGGAGAGGCTAGCCCCAAGGCTGGAGATCCTTCAGGGGCTCTTTTCAGGAAAGCACAGCAGAGGGGCGGTGAGGGCAGAAATGCTATGGAAAGAGGAGCCAACTCGTGGGAGCCTTCATGAGGGCTCAGGCTGCCCAAGGGCACACGCCACAGGGGAGGGGAGGCCTGCTGCTTCTGAACCATCTTCTGAAGACCCCAGACCCACCCCCCCAAACGTGTAAGAAGGGATCACACAGAGAGGACGTGTTGCCAGTGCAGCTTAGTATTTGTGAAGGTTCTGATTGGATCTATACAACTGCTAAGAATTTCAGGCTGAGGTGGGGCTTCTGATCCGATTCTACTGGTGCCAAATGGGCACTGTCTTGATCAGCACATGTAAAATCATCAGGGGTCATGTGAGGTCATGGAAAGAGCAAAGTGGGCATGAGCCCAGCTTGTCCATTTCCTAGTTACAGTTACAGGAGCAGCCTCTCGGAGCCTCCGTTTCCTCATCCATAAAATGGGGGTATGAAGGTGTCCATCCCGTCTGCTTCTTGGGTTTTGAGAAGACAGCTTCACAAAAGGTCTGCCTCTTTGTCTGTTTTGTCTACTGCTGAATCCCCAGCGCCTAGGGCAGATTCTGGAAAAACTCCTACTGCCCATAAATTCTGGGCTTTAAACTATTTCTTTAACAAGCTGCATTTGTGACAGAGGGATTCATTTGACTTTCTTTCATTGTGAACTAATCCGAGATGCGAAAGCCAACCAGAGCTTCTGATCAGTGAAAGGGAACCACAGTTACCACACAGCAATGACCTAAAAACAAAGACGCTTGACATTTCATGATGGGCACCAGCTTCCATTGGGCATGTGGAGAAAGCCTTTGGGGGCCCCTACAGGCCACCCCTCTGCCATATGCAGTCCTGCTAGCATCTCTCACCTACACCATGTGTGCGGGGCCTGGAGGTGCTTGGCACATCTTTTTCCCTGTTGGATTCAATTCCATGCAACCCAGCCCAGGGGGGAGGGGTGGACCCCCCGGTGCCAGGCCACCTCTTCAGGTCCTGACAGGTCCAGAGAGGGCGGGGAGTGCCAGGCAGGGGTGCTCTGTGTACCCCACACCTGGTGCAAGGAGCTTCACGGCTGGCCCAGCATTCAGGCCCCGCATGCTTCTGGGCCATGCTTACAGTCTCCACGAGAGCCAGGTCTGAACAACTCCTGGCCCTTCCCCTTGACATTTGGCCGTAATCGCAGTGTTGTGAAAAGCACGTTCTCTTCCACCAGCTCTTCCTCGATGGAGTCTTAGGGCAAAGCAGGAAGTGATGCTTCTGCTCTGGGCCTGCCTGAGGTTCCCTCTGCAGACGGAGGGGGCTGACACGCTGAGAAGGGTAAGCAGATGGCTCTGGCCGTGCCCCTCAATGGCTCCAAGGAAGCGTAGCAAGTGGTTCATTCTCGCATCTGTCACGGGGTCTGTTTTATTCCATATCTTTGCTGATGGGTTCAGCAAAGGAATGTAAAATATGCTTATCAAATCTGCAAGTAGCCCTCAATTAGTAGGCGTTGCTAATACTCTGAAAGAAAAGAATCTGATCTGTGGTGACGTGGAACAGCTGAAAAACATGGTTCGCGGGAAGAGATGTGAGCCCAGGTTGGTCTCCTCATCTGTCAAGCCAGGGTATTGAATTTGTCCACACTTCCAGTGCAGAGGGGAGGGGCGGAAATTCCAGACATGTAGGCTTTGGAGAGGGCAGAGCCGGGCTGGGAGTTTCGCTCTGCTCTTTGCTTAGGAGTAACTTCAAGCTCTTTAACCTCCCTGAGTCTTGCTCTCCTTATCTATAAAATGGGATGATACCTACTTCACAGTGATGTTATAAGAATTAAATGAGGTGATGTAGCAAAAGTTTGACACATGATAGTCACTCAAGAACTGCTACCTTCCCCCGCTCCACACATCCTGATTCGTACTTCACTCCCACTCCATCCTCCCCAACCCCCTCCTTGCCTCGTGCAAATCCCAGCACGCTGCCCACCATATGCAACGATCCCTCACTACCACACAGAGCCCAACATCTGGCGGGCGCTCCTGCCGCAAGATATGTGGCAATACCAGGGCTCTGGGAGCTTTCCAAAATGCAAAGCTGATTATGCCACTCTGCAGAGCTTAAACCCTTGCCATGGGGGTTTCCGGGGGCCAGGAGGATCCAGCCAAGCTCCTCAGCTCATGTGCAGGACAGTCCCCAGGATTTGGCTGGATCACCTTCGTCTCCTCTCCACACTGTGGTCCCAACAGACAGCACCAAGCGCGAAAGCAAACTGCTTCCAGCCTCAGTCCCTGGGCACAGGCTGTTCCTTCTGCCCGCACCACCTTCCCGTCAGGTTTATCAGCAAACTGTTACTTGCTTTTCCAGCCTCATATCCTGGATTCCCCGCCCCTAGACCCCCTGCTCCCATCCCCTGCCTAGACTGAGCTGAAAGACCCTTCCTCTCCTATAGTTTCCCTACCCAGCATGACAGTGGTCAGCTCCTTGAGGGAAGTATGGGTGTCTGATTCATGCTGGCATCCAGAATGCCTAGACCGAGGCACTTAGTCCAAGGCAGGCACTTGATGAATGACTGTCACAGAGTAGGTGCTTGACATGAATCCATAGACGCAAATAGAGGCACACGTACAAATCTACAAACCTGTACAAATACAACTGTATACCAGGTTCCAGTGCCTCTCGGATCTTTACAATTCCAGATTAGGAAGCAAGAGGACTAAAACGTCCCTTCTAGACTTAAACATAATTGTCGCTTTGCATTTATATAATTCTTTGCAGCTTTCAAAGCACCTTCACATTTGGTGGCCTGTGAGATTAGGTGGTTCCTCTCTCTAAACTTCTGAGGCTATGATCTGACCTACATTTCAACACTGCTCACTGGATGGATTATTTTAAGCCATATACAACGTCTCATTCTGATGCGCTGGGTTATGATGGTAATAATCTCTCACATTTGCACTGTACATGGTAATTAACAGAGCATCTTCATATATGTTATTTCATTGTATTCTTACACTTTATGGAAAGCAGAGCTGGTATTATTTTTTTCTATTACACAAGTGAAACACCTGAAGCTCAGAGAGATTATCTGACTTGCAGGGATCAGAGAGCCAGGAAAGGAGGCCTTTCGAACCAAAATTTACATCTTTTACTTACCAGCCCATGGGTCTTTCTACTGCAACATGCCACTATACTCTACCATGTCAACAGACACACAGTGACACCATAAAGATAACAGGCAATCCAAAGTCAAGGCACACTGGCATTCACAGGCACAGACACTCTGGGCTGGCTGTGCCCAGACACAGGACCCCTCCCCATTAGAGATTTATGTCTCTTGAGGCCCTTGCCTAGAGACAGCCAGCCTGACATACGTGTGTTCCCTTCAGTACTTAAACCGGATGCTACTGACCCAGCATCCGTAGAGCAGATGTCTCAAGTTGGTGCTTGAGTCGAGGGGATGAACTTGCCGGATCTAGCCAACTACTTGCCCGGGCCCCCTGGGACAAGAAGCATGCACAGCCTTTGCCAGCTGGCTGGCTGGCCTCCCAGGGACTGTCTGTGATCATGGGATTCAGTGAAACAAACTGGCTTCTGCAAGAGGCAGAGCCCTGTCCCGGGCTGCCTGAGCACCAGGCTCTGAAGTCATAGCCACACGCTCGCATACCCCAACGCCACACACATACGCACATATGCTCACCGCACACCCGTGCCCAGGCCAACCTGCAGAGGCTGATCCCAGCGTGAGGGGTCAGGCAGTGGCCTGGGAATCACTGTAGATGCACATGGGCCCAGAGCCCTCCAAAGCCCCCCTACTTTTTCTGATCTCAGTCACCTCCCACGGCTCATTGGCCCTTTATTTCAATTATTCAACAATATCCAACAAATAATCATTGACTGCTTAAGTGGTGTCATAATTACTGAGGAAAGCCCTCCATCCTCCTGAAAGGCCACTCTCCTGAAGGGGAGGGGCTGTGTTTCATTGGTGCCTCTGAGTCCCCCACATTTCCTGGGTACTTGCACACAGAGATGTTCCAAAAATGCTAAATAGCTGACAATGCTGGTGCCCGTCTGGTTCCCAGGCCCTCCTGCCAGAGCTGCAGCCCCTTGTCCATAGCCTGTCCACCTGGCTGGGGCTTCATTGTCTTCTGGAGGTTCAGGGTGGGCCAGACCTCACACCCACAGAGCAGCATACCTCAGCCCTGTCCACCTCTGAGGTGTCGGTGCCATCACAAGGCCAGACATAAGGGGGCACTCAAAAAATCTATTGAGCACCTACTGTGTACTGGATACAAAGATAAACAAATAGGAAACTCAGTTCAGAGGGAGACGACGACATGTAAACAAGTACCTGATGCCATGCTGAGCCCAGAGTGGAGTGTGCCACTGCTTTGCCTGTGGCCACTTCCATGGCACCAAGCCCACTCATGTCTGCTCCTTCAGCAGCACACCCAGCTCTGCCAGCCCTTGCTTAATAAAGGGGAAGATCCAGATAAAACTATTTTGTAGCCATATAGCCTCTCGAAGCCCCAGTTGAGGAACCTCTGATCATTATCCTGCTCTGAGTGCCTCCTAACTAATCGTGATGACGGAGTGAGTCAATCACTATGCAGAGAACACTCTTTTGCATGTCCTTCCATGCAGCAAAAACATTATGTGGGATGATTACAAGGAATATCCCTAATGCCCCGTGGCTCTCTGCAGAGGCAGCTGCAGGGCATAACCAGGCCTCCTGTGCCAAGCCCAGGTGCCAGAGAGGAAAGGCTCATGTCCCAATTATCCTGGGACGCTGCTCTACCGCTCAGCTCCACTCCTTTTTTTTTTTTTTTTTTTTCCAGGGTTTCACCACGTGGGCCAGGTTGGTCTTGAACTCCTAACATCAGGTGATCCGCCCACCTCAGCCTCCCAAAGGGCTAGGATTACAGGCATGAGCCACCGCACCTGGCCAGCTTTTTTTTTTTTTTTTTTTTTTTAGAGATGGAGTTTTGCTCTTGTCACCCAGGCTGGAGTGCAATGCCGAGATGTTGGCTCACTGCAACCTCCACCTCCCAGGTTCAAGTAATTCTCCTGCCTCAGTCTCCCAAGTAGCTGGGTTACAGGCGTATGCCACCATACCAGGCTAATTTTTGTATTTTTAGTAGTGACAGGGTTTTGCCATGTTGGCCAGGCTGGTCTCGAACTCCTGACCTCAAGTGATCCACCTGCCTCGGCCACCCACAGTGCTGGGATTACAGGCGTGAGCCACTGTGCCCAGCCCATTCTTTTCTGCACAGCTGAGCCTGGCCTTTCCTGCCCTGACCCTGGGCAGTTCACCTTCTCGGCAGGGCTGGGCTCCATCCCTAACCTGGCCATTAAGAGCAAGAGGGACCCAAGTGACTATGGCCCCTCACCTAGGCCCCTGAAGGGATCTACAGCCCCTGCATCAGGAGTTAGGTCTCATCATCACTTGCCTTGTTTTACTTTTGTTCAAGGGATAAAGGGACCTCAGGCCTTTTGTGACTGATGACCCAAAGAGAGACAACATTCCCTCTACGTGCTAGGCTCTCAGTGGACTCTAAGCCCACACTATGTCCCCACCCATGGTTTCCTACTGTTCTCCTGCGCCCCTGCAATTCATAGGGCGGCAGTGGGTCTAAACCACAAGGTGTGGGTAGGCAGGTAGGTAGGTGGGTAGGCAGGTAGGTAGGCAGGTAGGCAGGTAGGTAGGTGGGTAGGCAGGTAGGTAGGTAGGTAGGCAGGTAGGCAGGTAGGTAGGCAGGTAGGTGGGTGGGTGGATGGGTAGGTAGATATCCAAAATAAATTATAAAGCTAACTTAACATATGCCATGTCCCAGTGTTAACCACTCGCACACACCATCTCGTCTGAACCTCTCAAGCCAACTAGGAGCCGTTTTCCTGCTCACAGCCATGTTGCCAAGTCACGTGAGAGTCCAGCTTCAACACAAGCCTGTCTCCAGGGGCCAAACAACCCCCACCCAAGACTGTACTGACTGCAAGGTTAACTAAATTTGACATGTAATAATGTCCAATTTAAGAGAATTTTAGAGAAACTGAAGCCCAAAATGTAGCTCCTGCTCAGCTCAGGGATGGGCACTGTTTGTATCACAAACCTGCTGAGCGTGCCCAGGCCTCTCCTAACTCCCCCGAAATCAGCGTGTGCGCCATTATCGCTGGTGGGTTTCTGAAGAGGTGAGGGTGCAGCGGCTTTTTCTGTAGCTATTTAAATGTACTAAGAAGGATGCTCTTTGAAATGACCTTACAGCAATCATTGTCAAGCAAAGAGCCAGCCCTAAGTGACCATGTGGGGGCATCTGAGTGCAAGAAAGGCAGAATGTGCCCAGGAGCAGGTGACAGACTGAGGCCAGCAAGAATGACTGCCACTGGAACTGGCAGGGACCCCACCCAAGGATGGAGGCCCTTGCACTTGGAGACCAGAGTGGAGAGAGCCCACGAGAAATCAGTGGCTGCCAGGCCTCTGGGCTGGACTTTGATGGGGAAGGGAAAGGAGGAACCGCAGCCCCAATGCTGCCCACAGACACATACACACACACGTGCAAACACATACTTACTGTTTCCCTAGCACAAATATGCACCCCAGCTGCAACTTCCACTATGGGCAGGAGAAGGCTTGATCAGAGGAGCTGCCCAGCACCCACCCACCCCTGGAGGGTAGGCATGGCTTACCCACCTTGATGTCTTCCTACCCCTCTACTAGGCCCTCCAAGTACGGTCACTCAGTTCATCCAGCAGCCTTGCGGAGCCCTGCTATGTGCTAACTACCTGGAAAGGTACCTATGTCTGAAGAAAGGGAGGGAGGAAGAGAAGAAAAGAGGAGCGGTATGTCCAGAGAGGGAGAGGCAGGGAAGAAGGAGGGCAGGAGGCAGGAAGAAACGGTAAGAAGCTGCGTGTCTGCAGCAGTACCTCCATCTGGTGTGTGTGCCTGTACACACAGGTGGTGTGTGCAATTCCTGCTGGAGATGAAGTGCCCCCAGCTTCTGCCCAAGGGCAAGAGCGCTATTATGCGGTGAAAGGCTTTCTCCTGCAGCAGAAGTCCAGGGGAGGACTACGAATTCTCATTGCATCACCACCAGGAGGCACTGTTCATCCCGTCCCCCTTCACGCAGGAGACAGCCTAAGGAGTACAGAAGCCAGCCTCATTCCAGCCTCAGCACTACCACTTACAAGCTGTGTGACTCTGGGCAAGTGACTTAACCTCTCTGAACTTCAGTTTAGCCCTTAATAAGACAGAATGATGAAAATAATAGTGTCTACCTTATAGGGCAATTATAAGAATTAAATAAGATAGGCCTGGCACAGTGGCTTACACCTGTAATCCCAGCTCTTTGGGAGGCCGAGGTGGGCAGATCATGAGGTCAGGAGATCTAGACCATCCTGGCTAACATGGTGAAACCCCGTCTCTACTAAAAAAAAGACAAAAAATTAGCTGGGCGTGGCGGGTGCCTGTAGTCCCAGTTACTCAGGAGGCTGAGGCAGGATAATGGTGTGAAATCGGGAGGCGGAGCTTGCAGTGAGCTGAGATTGCGCCACTGCACTCCAGGCTGGGTGACAGAGCAAGACTCCATCTCGGAAAAAAAAAAAAGAATGGAGTAAGATAATGTATGCACATGGCGCCCGACAGAGTCAGTATTCAATGCATCTTAGCCATTGTGTTTCTGAGGCCAGAGGAAAGGGGGTGACACTGAGACCAGGAGCCTGGCCTGGGGCTCTGGACTCCCCTCTGATTCATATTTGGGGATCTGAGGTGGCCCTTGGACTGCTCTTCGTCCCCTGTCCTGCTCCCTCTACCCCCCATCCTCTGCTCCATACTCCCCTCTAAGCTCTCAGCCTCCCCACTGCTTGCCTCCCCACCCACCCTCCACGAGGCCAGCCCCCTCCCTCTGCTGCGGCAACATTTACCAGCTGACTCGCCCTGACCACAGCCCCAGAGCTCGGCCTGCCCCCTCCCCATCTCCCCAAGCAGCCCTGCTCTGCCCACCATATGGATGGCGGGTAGGGTAGGCGGCAGGTGCCAGGGGGACACACACAGGCCACTCTGTACACTCCCAGCCACAGCATGGCTGCCTCAGCCCAGCACCCACAGCTCTGCACTCTGCCTCCCTGATCCTGGGCTCCAGGATTATTCTCCTCTGGGAGGGTCTTGGCCACTCTCATTTTCCTTTTCGTCCTATCCGTAAAATATTTCCCGAGCAATGGCCGGGCGCGGTGGCTCACGCCTGTAATCTCAGCACTTTGGGAGGCTGAGGTGGGCGGATCACGAGGTCAGGAGATCGAGACCATCCTGGCTAACATGGTGAAACCCCGTCTCTACTAAAAATACAAAAAAATTAGCCGGGCATGGTGGCAGGCGCCTGTAGTCCCAGCTACTCAGGAGGTTGAGGCAGGAGAATGGCATGAACCCGGGAGGCGGAGCTTGCAGTGAGCTGAGATCGTGCCACAGCACTGCAGCCTGGGCAACAGAGCGAGACTCCATCTCAAAAAACAAAAAATAATAATAATTTCCCGAGCACTTACTCTGTGCTATTCCAGGTCCTGGGGATTCACATGGAAGAAAATCCTCCAGGCTAGCAGTGAGCAGAAGTTATCTACACCAATAGTTCTCAACAGCTATGCGCAACAGTATCCCTTGGAGGGATGGTTAAACAGTGCCCAGCTGGGTCCCATCCCCCGAGTTCTGGCTCAGCAGGTCTGGAGAGGGGCCTGAGCTTCGCCTTCCCAGGTGATGCTGAAGTTGCTGGTTTGGGGATCCCACTTTGAGAACCACTGGTCCCCTGCAAACTGTAATACAAGGCCGACTACAGCCTGGGCTTTGAGGTTTTGACCAGGGAGGAGAAGAGATTAGGGAAAGAGCCCCCGCGGCAGAGGGAGCAACATAAACAAAGACCTGGAGACTCCAGGAAGCATGGGAGTGGGGCTGGAGTGAAAGGTGCATGGAGGCGTGGCTGGGGGCGGTGGGGAGAGGGGGGGCAGAGGCTAGAAGGCCACATGGGGCCAGGTGGTGGAAGGGCCAGTGGTCGGCCACACCCCTTCCATCTGGCTTGCCAAACAGTTCCTTCGTGCATAGTGCCCCTGGCACCTGTGCCAGGCTCCCTGGGCTGCAGACCAAGACTGTGTCTTCCCCTCAGCAGCTACCAGCACCCCTGCCGCAGGCCTGGCTTTCATGGGCTGCTGTGGTGGCTGTCAGTGGCTCTCCCCACCCTCCCTAGGCGGCTCCCTGGAGGTGCTGGAGCCAGCCCAGAGGTGCCAGGGAAGTGTGCCAGGTGAGCCAGCATGCGTAGTGTAGGCGTGGGCGGCTGGGGAGGAGGCCTGGCTATGGCCCGGCCCTTGTCTATCCAGATTGCTGCCATCTTTTGGCATGACCCCCTGCCTGCCAGTGTGTGAGTGTGCACACTCTATCAGCACCGGGATCTAGGGCTGGGTGTGTGTTTGTTGCCGCTTGAGCCAGAGCAGTTACTATGGGTAGATAATAATAGCAATCGTAATCCCTCATAATTGGACCAGACTTTGCTGTCTGCAGGTCACTTCCATGCCCATGACCTCATCTGACTTCCACAACCACCCTGTAAAACAGCAAGGCTGGAGTCACTGTCCCCATTTTCCAGCTGAGCAAACACAAGCCCAGATGCCCTGAAGTCACATCTCCAGTAAGTGGCATGCTCAGGACTAGGACCTGGGATTTCTGACTCCTGGTTCAGCGCTGCTTCTCAATCCTGAACTATTATAATGCAGATCCTCACCTGCTGCGGTCCATCGGCGGGGGCCTGGGACTCCGCAGCCCAGAGCAGCAGCAGCGGCGTGGGAGTACAGTCCAGTAACAGGAGTTTGTCCCAGCTGTCCCCACCTCCCCACCTGTGGGGAGCAGCTGACCAGTGACTGCCAGTGCATCGATGGGGAGCTGCGTCAGCAACTGTCAGGACATCGGACCCGGAGTGGGGCGAGGCTCAGGGTCACCTTATCCGACAGAGAAAGCAAGCCAGGCCCAAAAAGGGGAGGGAGTCAGCCATGGCCACAGCTGCCGCTCCAGAGCACAGGCGGCTGCAGGTGTCTACAGCTGAAGGGCCTGGGTCTTCATGCTGCTTGAGTCCTGAAGGGGAGCAGCCTAGGGGTCTGCAGGTATCCAGGACTATTAGTTCTTTTCCCGTGGGTTCAGAGGGGAGGAGACTGATCAGTCGCCCGGGCGCCCTGCCCAGTGGGCCGCAGTGTGTGCTGGCTTTCTGGCCCACTCTGCCTGACTGGGTGCACACACCCCCGTGGCGCTCTACAGGGTGTTGGGCTGGGAAGGCAGGTCCCTGAGCATCATGTGCACTCCTGGGATGTATACGTGTGTCCCTAGCGGGACCTATGCAGGTAGGGCTGTAGGAAGGGCTAGGGCCTGGGAGGCAGGAGAATAGGCCCTCATCTGGACCTGCCACTGCCCAGCGGAGCTCAGCTTCCTCATCTGCAAACTGGGGGCATCTGTCCCTGCCCCATTTGTCTCAAGAGTTGTCCCCAAGGACCAAACAGAACCACTGATGGAAAACTAGGAAACAGAAACACACTCTGAAGAATGAGTAAACCCGGGAAGGAGCTGAGCATGCGAGAGGGAGGTCTCAGAGCTGATGCCCTTCAGGTAGGGTGCCCGGCTGCCTCTAGCCCCAGAGTGCCCAGGGCCCCCACAGCTGGTGCCAGCTGTCCACCTTTGTTGCAAAAGAACCAACTGCTGCCCCCATGAGCATGCCCGGCTACTCCCAGACACCACCAAGCATCACAATGTCCAGCGCTACTCGGGAAGGGGAGCAGGCAGGGGGACTGTGGACAGAGGCACAGCAGACAGACATGCCAGGAAGGCCTATGGCCATCATAAGATCCCTGGAGGGTGGCAGTGAGCTCACCATTCCATTGACAGAGGGCAACACAGTCCAGTGCTGGGGATTAAGGGGTAGCTTTTCTTATCATGGGGACACAGCTTGGTAAGGTCCCAAGGCAGCCTGTAGGGACCCAGTAGGGACTCCCGTCAGTCTGATGTAATCTCCTCTGACTGATTCAGGCACAACCTGGAGTTCAGCAGAAGGGTGGAGAGGCCACCCCCAACTAGATTCTGAAAACATGGAGGTCACCAGCTCCGTGGCCAAAAGCCATACCAAAGATCACCCAGCTACATTCACTTGGAGCCTAGGGTGGGGGGCAGGGACAGGAAATCACCATCTCCAAAGTGCACTGGCGCCACAATGAGCCCAGCCTGTGCCTCCGTCCGTGCGGGAGGGTGGGCCCCCACGGAGTCGTGTTTACTGTGCCCCACCCCAGAACTTGTCTTTGGCCCCCTAGAAGCTACTGAACAGCTTAAGGAAACAGAGGCAGCTAAGAGAGAAAGTGATTCACCTGAGGGCTCACGGCTAGTAAGAGGCGGGTCTGAGAAGGAATCCAGGTTCTGGGACTCTCTGTGAGGCCGAACCTTCACAGTGGCACAAACCTGGGCTTTGAGCCACTGTGCGAATGCCATGGTGGTTAAAAGCCTGGGTCCTGGAGCCAAATGGCTGCTCCACCACCAGAATCGAATCTCTGCAAGCCTCCGTTTCCTCATCACCCAAACAGGGATGTGATGGTCCCACACCCTGTCGTGAGCACTGTGTGATGTGGTCACGCGCTCAGTATGAGGAGCTGGCTGTCATCACGTAGGGACAGGGCTCTCCCTCTCCCAGGCCAGAGGGTCCCCAGCAGAGCCCACTGCTCACCTTTCGGTCCTCCTCCCGCTCTGCAGCAGAGCTGCTGGTGTCCCCGGGGCCGCTGGAGGGCATGGCGGGCGGCTGGGCGCCGGGAGGCAGGCTGGGGCTGCGTGGGGCTGGGGGACTGCTGGGCTTTGGGGAAGGAATTATCGTGGTCTTTGGAGGCGAGAGTTAAAACTTAAACATAGATCCTGGTGTTGAGCCCTCTGGTGAACGGTGCCTCTGTCAGCCTGTGGGTGAGGGCTTCGATGGTTCCACCTGTGGAGGAGAGAAGAGGATCAGTGAGGCGGAGCACCCCACCCTCCCTGGGTCAGGCCCTCAGCCCAGGGCCACACCTGACCTAGGAGACCTGGGGTCTTGCTCCTCCTCCTGGCCTCCCCAGCACCCCAGAGAGCAGAGAAACCAAGGCAGGCTCCCCTCAGGGCCACCTCCTACCCCAGCAGCCTCTGAGAGCCTTGGACGTGGCAGCAGTCTCCCCTCCGTGTCGCTGCGGCCAATGGGTGCCACTTCTGGGACCTCCAGCTGCCTCCGCCTCCTCCCTTCTCTTCATTCACAGCCGTTCTCTCCTTTGAAAGCTTCCCGCATCCTCCCTCCCACCCCAACCAGCCCCTGGGAAATCCCAGCCTCCCCCAGAGGCCCCCAGCCCGGCTACATTTTCCTTCTAATCTGTCCTCACCCCCACCCCCACACCTCCCGCCACGTGGAGGAAGTGAGTGCAGTCACAGGATGTAGTGAAATGAATGTCACCTCACTTCAGGACCGGCGCCTGGGCCCAGAGAAAGCTGAGGTCTGAGCTCAGGCTGCAGGCCTGATTGGCTCTGGCCTAGGAGGGAGAGGCCGAGGCCACCGTCACGGCCACAGCCACGGCCAAGGCCACAGGTCACGGCCACACTGAGGCAGGAGTGAGGCTGCTCTCTCCCCCATCCCATGAACCAGCCCCATTTGCCTGCAGAGCTGGTGGGCTTGAGGGGTCCTCTGAACCCACATGGCTGAGTTTTAGGGGCTTGTCTTCCCTCTGCTCCAGGTGTAGGCCTCAAGCCAGTGAAGTAACAAAGCCTGCAGCTCAGGCCACAGCTGGGGTGGGGGTGTTGCTGCCTCAGCCCCTCACTCAGAGACACACAAGAGCTCCCCTGCTCCCCACCCCCGGAGGAGGCGGCCGCCAAGCCCCTGCCTCGAGTATGCCAGGGCCCAGGAGGGGATTGGCAGGCGAGGGAGAGAGGGAGGCAGGCTGGATCTGGGCCCACCCACACCCTTCCCCTTCCAGTTCCTGGTTCTGCTTCCCCAGCTCCCCCTCCCTCCTGGCCTTCTCCTCCCATCCCCCTCCAGCCAGGGCTCCCTGGAAAACCAGGACCGGGAGACAGCACGGGCTTGGCTCTCCCACAGGCCCAGCCCCTTTCTCCAGGGGAGCACTGTTGCCTGGTAGTGGGTGCCCCAGCCCTGGCTCTGCCCCAGGGGGGAGTGGGAGGAAGGAGCTGGCGGGAGGAGCTTCTTAGGGCCAGGACAGGAAGGGTTCCATCAGATTAACCCAGAAAGGCTGGAAGTGGGCTTGCCCCACAGCTAAGCCCTGAGGCAGCCCAGGTGCACTGGGTCCATTCCCCATACCCCCAGGCTCAGCGTCTATTCCCCATACCCCCAGGCGCAGCGCAGCGCTGGGCTCAACGAAGGTTTGGTGCCCGAAGGTTTGGTGCCCGGGGTCCCTGAGAAGGTGAACGGCAGCGGAGAGCAGCTCCATGGGCCACATGCCACTCAGGGCCTGGCTCGTGCTCTGCATCCAGGCAGCCGCTGTGCTGTGCCCAGTTTACAGGTGACGCTAAGATCGACAAGACCAGGACCCATCAGAGGCATGAACCCAGATCTCTCTGACACTAAAGCTGTGAGGGGTTGGGTTCACGTCCCCCAACACACACCACAGAAGCAACTCTGAAGATCCCAGCAGAGAACTGGTCCAACTCAGAAGCGCACGGCTCCCAGCCCTTAGCAGCCAATGATTCCCTGTCAAGCCCCACTCCCATTTGTTACCACAGACATCTCCAGCCACCCCAAAACCAAAACCTTCAAAAGGGTCAGAAGCTAAGAGGGGCAGAGTATGGTTGGAAAGAACGTTGAGCCCGAAGTCTGTAGGGGTGGGATCTACTCCTGATGGAGGCTTCCCCAGCCCTCAGTTTCCCCACCAATGAAACGGGAAAGCAAGACCCCTTCTATTAATAGCTCTGACTGGCCAATCTACCCTTAGAGGCTTCATTCTTCCTTCAGGCAGCCCAGCCATGGGGAGTGGGCTCTCCTGGGCCCACAGTCCCAACACAGCAGCAGGCGTCCACCACTCCGGTCCTTCACCGCACAGCCCTGGCTGCTTCCAATACCAAAGTGTTCTCCCCACCTGGGCCAAGGGCTGCACTGCAACCACCACCGCCACCAAAAAACCCTTGCTGAGAACGCTACCACCATGAAAAGCAGCTTTTATTTCCTCCTTTTAGAATCCACAGTGATCATGAATAATGTTTGTAACAGCCACTTAAAAAATTTCAAGGAATCCCACCATGAAGACATCTTCGTATCACAGCTGATAGGATCACCATCTCCACTGCTTCAACTATAAAACTGTTGCGGAAAAAGAACTGAAAGCTTTGAATATGCATACCAAGGCTCACTACCTTCTAAATTCAGTGCAGTAGAAACATCTTTTGTTTGTTTGTTTAGAGCAGGTTCTTGCTCTGTCACCCAGGCTGAATGCAGTGGCAGTATCACAGCTCACTGCAGCCTCAAGCTCCCAGGCTCAAGTGCAAGTGACCCTCCCGCCTCAGCCTCCCGAGTAGGTGGGACTACAGACATGTACCACCACACCTCCTGGATTTTTTTTTTTTTTTTTTTTTGTAGAAACAGGGTCTCCCTATGTTGCCCAGGCTGGTCTTGAACACATGGCTTCAAAGGATCCTCCCACCTCAGCCTCCCAAAGTGTTGGGATTCCAAGCATGAGCCACCACACCTGGCCAAAAGATTTTTTAAGAAGACATAAAATTACAAGATTAGGCTGAACAAGAGAAGGAATACCACCAACAAAATTGTGGAATCTGGAAAGCAGACTTGTGACAGCCAAATTTCAGACAGGCGTGTGAATACTGATATATAACACAGTCTTCAACAGATGCTTATATGATAGCATCAGGTACTCTGGGACTAGGGCTGAAGAGGATGCGTGTGTGAGAAACGAGAGGCTGAGTGAGATAAATGAATTCCTAGACCCTCCTCTACAAGTCTGAAGGTTTATCTGTAGTCACTGGAGGGCATAAAATAGGGGGTCTTTGCACAGAGTCACTTGGCACAGCTGAAAACAAAGATGATATATCAAAACCAAGGAGAGGAAGGTTATTTATTTATTGAGACAGAGTTTTGGGTCTTGTTGCCCAGGCTGGAGTGTAATGCCGCAATCTCGGCTCACCTCCGCCTCCCAGGTTCAAGCGATTCTCCTGCCTCAGCCTCCCAAGTAGCTGGGATTATAGGCATGCACCACCACTCCCGGCTAATTTTCGTATTTAGTAGAGATGGGGTTTCGCCACGTTGGCCAGGCTAGTCTTGAACTCCTGACCTCAAGTGATCCACCCGCCTTGGCCTCCCAAAGTGCTGGAATTACAGGTGTGAGCCACTGTGCCCAGCCAAAATTATTAAAGAATAAACCAAATCTCCAAATCTTAAAACAATCTTCCAATTAGAATTATTTTCAGCCAAATTATCATTTAAGTGTGAGAATAAAATAAAGACATTTTCTTTTTTTTCCTTTGAGATGGAGCCTCGCTCTGTCGCCCGGGCTGGAGTGCAGTGGTGCAATCTCCGCTCACTGCAAGCTCCACTTCAGGGGTTCATGCCATTTTCCTGCCTCAGCCTCCCAAGTAGCTGGGACTACAGGCGCCTGCCACCACGCCCGGCTAATTTTTTTCTATTTTTAGTAGAGACAGGATTTCACTGTGTTAGCCAGGATGGTCTCAATCTCCTGACCTCGTAATCCGCCTGCCTCAGACTCCCAAAGTGCTGGGATTACAGGCGTGAGCCACCACGCTTGGCCCTTTTTTCAAATTTTCTCTTTTTTTTTTTTTTTTGAGATGGAGTCTTGCTCTGTCACCCAGGCTGGAGTGCAGTGGCGTGATCTTGGCTCACTGAAACCTCCGCCTCCCGGGAGGTTCTTTTTCTCCTCCGGAGGAGGTTCACTCCTCCCGGGAGGAGTGTAGTGGTACAATCTCCGCTCACTGCAAGCTCCACTTCAGGGGTTCATCCCATTCTCCTGCCTCAGCCTCCCAAGTAGCTGGGACTACAGGCAGCCACCACCACGCCTGGCTAATTTTTTGTATTTTCAGTAGAGATGGGGTTTCACCATGTTAGCCAGGATGGTCTTGATCTCCTGACCTGATGATCCACCGGCCTCAGCCTCCCAAAGTGCTGGGATTACAGGCATGAGCCACCACGCAAGGCGCCTTTTCTTTTCTTAAATAGACATGGGGTCTCACTATGTTGCCCAGGCTGGTCTTGAACTCCCGGGCTCAAGTGATCCTCCCACCTCAGCATCCCAAATTGCTGGGATTACAGCCCTGAGTCACTGTGCTGGGCCCCAGTAAAGACATCTTCAGACATATCAGGCCCCACGCTCCTTTCCCAGGAAGGACAGGACGATGTCCTCTAATACGCAGAAGATCCAGCACAGGAGACATGGGAAGGGAGGCTCCAGGATGAAGGGGAAAAGAGGCCACACGCCAGTCACCCGGCATGAGCCAGAGAGGGTCAGCCTTCCCACTGAGACTAGGGCACTAGTGCCGTCATCACCATGCCCTCTGCTGTCCAACTGTCTTTTTACCTGACAAAACTACAGGTATCGCTCGTGGCCATACTCTGCTATCTAAACCCAGGAACTGAAAAGATTCCTTCTTTCTTTCTTTCCTTCCTTCCTTCCCTCCTTCCTTCCTTCCTTCCTTCCTTCCTTCCTTCCTTCCTTCCTTCCTTCCTTCCTTCCTTCCTTCCTTCCCTCCCTCCCTCCCTCCCTCCTTCCTTCCTTTCTTCCTCCCTTTCTCCCTCCCTCCCTCTCTCCCTTCCCCCCTCTCTCTCTCTCTCTCTCTCTTTCTTGGACCCTTGCTTTCTAGCCCAGGCTGGAGTGCAGTGGCACAATCTCGGCTCACCACAACCTCTGCCTCCTGGGTTCAAGCAATTATCTTGCCTCAGCCTCACAAGTAGCTGGGATTATAGGTGTCCACCGCCATGTCCGGCTAAGTTTTGCATTTTTAGGAGAGACGGGGTTTTGCCATGTTGGCCAGGCTGGTCTCAAACTCCTAACCTCAGATGATCCACCCGCCTTGGCCTCCCAAAGTCCTGGGATTAAAGGCGTGAGCCACCGTGCCCAGCCATGAATGGATTTTGATATGGACAGATGTGTGTCCTGGAAGATGTACTCTAATGAGGGGAGTGAGCCAAGCAAGAAGAGGACACGAAAGCCAGAAAACAGAGATTCCAACTGGAAAGTAATGGGAATTCCAAAGATGACCACAAAAGGAAGTCACAGAACATCAGCTACAATGTGCCTAGAAAGCAACCAGCCCAGAGTGAAAGAGGATAGATAACTTAAAAAATGGAACTGAAACATCTTTTACCTGCTGTGATTGCCCGTGTGGAAAGCAATACTGATGGCTATTAGAAAGTGTGGTAGGCCCACGACAAAGAAGTGATAAATGCTGGAGGTGATGGATATACCAACTCCCCTGTGTTGATCATTACACAATGTATACATGTATTAAAACATCACATTGTACCCCATAGATATGCACAATTATTATGTGTCAGTTTAAAAGAGAAAAAGAAAAAGAAGACCTAAGGTAACAGTATTGTTACAGAAAAATTAAATTATATTAGAAGTTGTGGTAGGAATTAGCAACAGGTACAAAAAATAAGGCCGATGAAAAACAAGGTAATTATTAACTTCAGGAAAAAAAAGTAAAAAGAAACCATTATAGTATGCCACAAGGTTCAACTGTGAATAATAGTTGCATTGAAATAATAAAATAAACACTGTATGTAGGTTTGATAAACATGTGTGTGTATACATGTATATATGCATGTATGTACACACAAATTACTTCTGTATGTACCACAAAATTAATGCCTTAAAACAACACATTATCTTGCAATTCTGCAAGTCAGTATTAAAAAAAAAAAAAAGATTCTCCTTACTAGGCTAAACTCAAGATGTTGGCAGGGCTGCATTCTTTTCTGGAAGCTCTAGGGAGAATCCATTTCCTTGACATTTGCAACATCTAGAGGCTGCCCTCATTCCTTGCCACATGGTCCCCTTCCAACTCCAAAGCCAGCAATGGACAGTCTTTTTCCCATCACAGTACTCTCTGCCTCATCAACATCTCCTGCTCTGACTACTTCCATCTTTCACTTCTAATGACCCTTCTGATTACACTGGGCCCACCCAGATAATCCAGGATAATCCCTTCATCTCTAGGTCATTAATTTAATCACATCTGCAAAGTCCCTTTTGCCATGTAAGGTGACATATTCACAGGTCCAGGGGATTAGGACCTGGCCATCTTAGGGGGGCCATTATTCTGGCAACCAGATACACAAAACATTTTTGAGGCTGGACACGATGGCTCATGCCTGTAATCCCAGCACTCTGAGAGGCCAAGACAGGAGGGTCACTTGGGACCAATATGGTGACACAGGGAGATCCTGTCTGTACAAAAATTTAGAAAATTAGCAGGGTGTATTGGCACATGCCTGTAGTCCCAGCTACTCGAGAGGCTGATGTGGGAGGATCACTTGAGCCCAGGAGGTCAAGGCTGTAGGGAGCTGTGATTGTGCCATCACACTCCAGTCTGGGCAAAGATCGAGATCCTGTCTCAAAACAACCAACAACAATTTTTTGAAACAATATAAAAAGAGTATTGTCAATATTTAGGGAGGATGGTTGAAGAGTAGAAAGGTTGGGCACGTAAGAGGATCTACTAAATAGGAAATCAATGGAAAATGTCTAAATAGATGAATCAAAAATATGCACCTTACTCAGAAATATGAGATGAAAATTGCTGGAAGAAACAGCTAAGAGAATCGAAAGCGGTTGCCTCTGAGAAGAGGATAAGGGTAGGAGTAGGCAAGGAATCACTGCATGTTGTTAGGAGGTTTTAGTACTATTCGACTTCTTAAATTATATGCATGTACTACTGTGAGTAAATAAAAATGAATTTTTAAACAGAGAGTGGGGATGGGAGAAAGGGCTTACATCCCAACTGCAGCCATCGGTTGCATTTGGCCTCCATTTCCTCCTCTATAAATAAGAGCGTAGCTGAGGCCTTTCCACCTCTGTTGTTCTATGAAATCATCACGTCCCACAGAATAACCATCATCAGCTCCTCACACCCACACAGAGTTCCATCACCAGCTACAACACTGGTACCTCCCTCTCCACCCCCCACCCTCACGAAATGTTTAATCCTACAAACGCATCATTCCCACTGCATCCAGCCCATGGGCAGTGCAAGTCAGTGCTGCCTGCATCCGTAACCACAACCCCCGCTCACTCAGCCCCTTCTCAGACCAAAGAGCCACATCTCCAACATCTCCTGGAGCCTCAGGGCTGCTCCCCTGCACCACACTGTCCCCACTGCCGTCCCCACTTCCTCACCAACCCCAGCCTCATCAGCACCCCCGAGATGACCACCCAAGCCTCCTCTCCATCTTCAGATTGAGAGACTGCTGGCCCCCCTGCCACCCCACAGTCTCTCCTCAACAAGGGCTTGCACATAATTATCCTCTTCCAAAATCAAAACTGTCATGGCCCACAAACCTAAATCCTCACTCCACCAAACACGATCCCAATATTCTCACCCCAAGAGCCCCTTCTACTCCATCTCAAGTTCTCTGTCTGAATGGCTGAAAAATATCTGAGCATTTCTGCAGCAGGTCCTTCTCCCTCCCTCTGCTTGAATTCTCCTTTTCCTCTAGTGGACTCTGGTTGTTCTGCTCTACCTAGACGCCTTCCCCTCCTTCCTGGTGGGAAACGCTCCTCAAGGGGTTTTGGTTGTGCCTGTGCTGACCTCAACACCCACCCCAGGCAAGGGGTGAGCATGTGACCAGGCAGAGCCAATCAGAGGCCTCCCTGGAACCTTTTCACCAATGCGATGGAAAGATGCTAACACGGTCGATGTGAGTCAGGGGCTGCCGGCTGCTGTCTTCCCGCCATGTGGGTGAGCCTGCCTGGAACGAAGAGCTCAGAGATGAAGACAGAGGGATAAAGCATTGAAGGCACTGTCTGGGCCTCTGGTCTTGCTGTTTCTGGAGGCAGGGACATACATCTCTGAACTTCCGGGTGCTGTGAGCTTTCACTACTTTGGTATGAGTCTATGACTTGTGGCTGACACCCTCTTGACCTAAGGGCCAATCTCAGTCCCCTCCAGGGCTCTCTGGGAGGCCAACTGTGGGGCTTCCAACACTGGCCTTATATCTTACCAGCTGTGTGGCCTGAGGCAAAACTGTGCCTCAGTTTTCTCAGCTGTAGAGTGGGGGAAAGAACTCTCCACCTCACAGCGCTGCTGTGAAAATTAAAACGGAATGCCCTAAAAATGCTTCCAAGAGTGCCTGGCAGAGAGAAAGTACTCAATAAATCTTAACGATGATGACTCTCAGACTCAACCAGCGCGCAGATTTCTCTCCTTTCTTGAAATCCCTGGAGTTCCTCTAAGTGGCCTTCGCTCAGGCAGGAGCTTGTACTTAAGCTCCTCTGACATGCCAGGCCCCGTGAGCAGAGCTTTACAATGTCAACATCTCATTAATCCTCACACCTCACCCCAACCCTTTGAAGTGGGTACTATTTTTATCCCCATTTTCCAGATGAGAATAATGAGGTATGGAGAGATTAATAAAACTGCCCAAGGTCACACAGTGGGTAAGGGGTGGAGCCAGACACAGTCCAGGTCCGTCCCACTCAGAAGCTCACAGCTCTCCACTCCCTCTCTCACAATCCACAATCAGCATGTGACTGCTGCAGATCTATATTAACTTTGGGCACGGGCTGGCCAGAAAACAAAGTTTCCAGTCAGTCTCTCTTTCCTGGTCAGGCTTGTCTGCAGCGGGAGCGGGGAAGGAGGGCACTGCAGCTTTCTAATCACAGTATTCAACGCCCTGCCCAATGCAGTGGTCATTCACTCATTCATTCATGCAGCTATTTCCTGAGCACCTACCGTGTGCCAGGTACTGTGCTAAGGAACATGCACTGTCCTGTTCAATCCTCAAAACAATCCTATGAAGCAGGTCCTATTGTTATCCCCATTTTAGAGAAGACACGGAGACTTAAAGAGGTTTAGTGTCTCTCTAGGGTAGCACAGCCGGAAAGCCCCAGGGCAGGATTAGGAATCCAGGTCCATGTGACTCGGGACCCCTTGCAAACGTGGCAGTTCTTGGTCATGAATGGGCGCGCTAAACACAGATCTCAGAGCCAGCGCCATGATCAACCCTTTTTGCCTCTGGGGTGACCCTGGCCCACAGATAACAGTCCCATGGCTAAATTTCCTACTTGAGCTTAGGAGGAGATGCAAATGGGTCCTGCGGGTGACAGAAGGCAGCAGAGCTTCTTGTGCCCCAATCATCTGCTAGGGTGGGGGTCAGCTGGGGGCCAGGAGAAAGCGGAGGAGACCTCCTAGACAGAGATGTCTATCTGTCGACTCTTCCCCCTCCTGTCACAGCCTCTCGTGGTCATAAGACTGGAGACGGATAAGGAGGAGGGAGAGGGAGGGAGGTCTTGGTGCCATTTTCCAGTGAGATGGCCATCACTATTCCATCGCCCTGACTTTCCGAAACATCACTTGCACCCAAACCACCAGCTGTCCATAGAATACCAAAAGCCACTGGTGACAGGCCAGCAGTCCTGCCCTCTGCAAAGCCCATTTATCTGGCTCTAGAGTCACAATAAGACGGCTTGTGGCTCTCACACCACTCTCGAGGCCATGGCACCACCAGCACTGGCACCACCAGCAGAAGCACTTATGATCACACCAAACCTGCTGCCACTACGGCGGCCACATGGGAGTCTGAGTCAGACTCCTTTGCTCACACTAATGGTTGCCATGACACAGCCCCAAAAGTGAGCGGGTGGGGGGAGATTTATACCTAAAATAGATGCTGTTAAGGAGCTGAAGTTGTTCTCAGGAGCCAAAATGAGCCAACACAGACTTCCGTAAGGCAGCACCCATTTCCAAGTGCTGCAAGCCAGGAGAAGCCCTGTCTAGGGGTCACACGTGCTGTGAGTCAGATGGGCTTCCCACGGCCTGGGGCCTGGGAGTCAGGGGCACAGCATGGCCAGGCTGAGAGCCCATGTGAGGATCAGACACATGGTCCTGGATGGGGTCTGGCAGCGACCATCATGGGTCTGATTTTATCATCCCCAGCAGAAGCGGCCCACGGTCATCTGCACGTTTCTCTACTTTTCCAACCTTCTCTACAGAATGGTCCACAGCTGCCAGCTCCAGAGCCTCTATCACTTAGCCCCCTACGCATGGCCCTCTTCCCCCATCCCACAACTCTGAAACCCTCTGGGGATGCTGACTGTCTTCGTCCTCGGGGGAGAATGCTCCCTCCAGGGACATATCACAGTGCTTTCCCTGGGAGAGAAGGCACCCACACGCACTTGGCTTTCTCCATCTCCTAATGCCACTGAACTGACAGTGAAAAAAAGGAGTTATGCCACTGTGTGGAGTGATTGATCCTAGTTACCAAGGAGAAAACTGGATTGCTGATCAGCCACAGAGCCAAGCAAGACTATGTCTGGAACCCAGCGAATTCTCTCAGGCACCTCTTAAGAACTTCCATGCCCAAAGGAAAGCTGAATGGAAAGTTATGGTAACAACAACAACAACAAAAGTGGGATAACTAAGGATTCAGGTCCTTTGGGAATGAGGGTTTGGGCTACTCCACCAAGTAAAAGAAGCATGACCTGCTAAGGCTCTGGCTGAGTGTGAAGGAAATACAGAATGGGATAAGAAGACAAGGAAGCCAGTAGCAAGTGTAGCCTTGTGAACAAATGCAGAAAGCAGGCCTCTAGTGGTTTTGCACACTTTCTATTAACTTGATATGTATGTGTGTGTGTGTGTGTGTGTGTGTGTGTGTGTGTGTGTGTGTTTGCAATACGGTAACCATTTTCTTCTTTTTTTTCTCCTTCCTATTGTTTTCTATACAAGCTGTTGACAGTTAACTTTATAATCTAGTGTTTAGGTAACAGAATATTCAGTGGGACTGTGACTGACTTTGAGAAGTTATTATAGCCAGGGATTGATAGAGTGATGGTTGGGGATCTCTGGGGAAAGGGTGAGAATTTCATAAAAAGGATAACTGTCTTGAGAGGTAGACATCTAGTTGTTCGTTTTTGTATGGCAGTTCAGATGTTGTAAAAAGGTGCAAATAGAAGCTGTGTAGCCAAAGGGGAAACTGAGCCAGTTATCAATTTATTCGCCCATCATTACCTGTGTTGTGAAGATGGAGCTGGGCCCTTTAACTACTTTTCCTTTGTCAGCTGGCACAACTGTGGAGGGCACTGAAGAGGCATTGAAGGAGGAAGCGGGTTTCCTTTCTAGACCCGATGTGCTCTTGTTAGGTTCCTGCATTGTATACAACTTCTCTAGCAGTCAGATCTTGCTGCATGGGTGCTTTCCAGCATCAGGGTCTTGCCAGATACGAAGCTTCCCAGCACCCAGCTCCTGTGCTGTTGCAGCTTCTCCAGCACCCAGTCCCTATGGCATGCAGCTTTCCAGTGCCCAGCTCCTGAAGGAGTGCCAGGCTCTTGCAATGCAGACAGCTTCTCCAGTACCTGGCTCCAGCAACATATGTCAGTCAGGATACCCAACAGCCAGAAGCTTCACCCAGCACTCCCCTGGGAAAACTTAGCAGCGGTGTGCTTCCAGCAAGATACCTCCCACAAACAACTTTCCTTGGGACCCAAAAAGATGGGTTTCCAGTAAATTCCAGAGGGTGAATTTCCAGCAAGTTCTGCCAACATGGCAATTACAGAGACGTTGCCATCCAGGGAGCCATGGCCACACCCTCTCCATCAAGGTCTGGATCTCAGCCCTTGCAGGGCCTCTTCCTTGGGCACTCTGTGGCAACCCTAGAGGTAGGGGCTGTTCTCATAGCTATTATTTTTGTATTCTTTGGAGTTATTTTTACTTCTTCCTAGCCAATTCCTCATTATTCTAATCCAATTAGAGTTAATAATTCGTTATGTGAAACTTTCCTTGTTCCAATCACCACGTAGTTTCTGTCCTCTGAATGGACCCTGATGGATACAGTCACCCATGGCCCCAAAGGGCCTTTTTCCATCCTCATTTCAACATCCTGGCCAGCTAATCATTCCCTGCTTCAAGCACTCACTCAACAGCCATTTCTTGAGTGCTATTGTGGAGCTGGGCCCTGGAGTGAAAGGAGACCCTGCTTCTGGAGCTCATCAGCAACTGCCTTCTCTGTGTTCTCTCCCAGCTGTGACTCCATGTGGCTCCTTGCTCCTGGGTCTCCAGCCTCAGATTCTGCAGCTCTGTCTCTGGGGCTGGCTGGGAGTCTTGATCCCACTTCTGCACGGTGGGCGCTCCTCAAACGTCATGTTCTACTTTCAGCTTTTCTCTAAATGTTCTTCCTCTAAGACACCTGGGCATAAGTAACATAGACCTCCTTCTGCAAGGGGCTCCATCTCTATTTATTTTCGTCCCAAATGGATGATTTGCAGTTGCCTAAAATCCTACTCTTCCAGAACATGCTTCCTTCAGAGCTGGCTCTATTTTCTGGCTTTTCCCTCTATGTGGAAGTAACACTCCCCTCCCTTCAGCTGCCTAAGCCCCAAACCCTGGAGAAAACAGGTCCCACCTTTCCCCTGGGTCCTCACATCCAGCAGGTACCTGGTCCTTGGGCTTCTCTCAACCCCCTATTCCCTCCAGGCCCTTTGTACCTCTTGTGTCTGTGGCACAATAACCTGGTAGATCCCCTGTAGCGCATCCACCTGCCTCTGGCATCTCTACCTCCCACCCCACCCTCTCAGCAAAGATTGCCCACACATGGCTCCCTCTATGAAAACCTATGATGCCTGATGAAAATTTTAAACAATTGATTGTGAATGTACTAAAACCATCAAACTATACACTTATATGGGTGAATTGTATGGAATGTGAATTATATCTTCAAACTATTATTTTAAAAAATCCTGTGATGCCAAAGATTTTCACACATGGTAAAATATACACTCTGGCTTGGTCTCACGAGGGCTGGCTACAATGCAGCCTCCGCCCACTGCTCTGGCCATGCCCCCACCTCTCCCAGCTGCATCATTCCAGGCCCGGCTGCTGTCCCGGAATGACACCCCTGGCTCCCACCCTCTCCCTCAGGGCCCACTCAGCTCCTCTCTCCCAGTCCTTCAACCCAACATCTCTCCTCCCCCACACACTGTCCCCTTCTCCTCCACCACCCACCCAGGGGTCATTGGGTGTTCCATGCATATATAGATGTGTCTGATTTCCCAAAGAGACGAGGTCAAAGTTCATGCCTTGCCTCTTGCTGCCCATCGTCCCCCCCGCCCACAGCTTGTCCCCCACAACCCCATTCCGGGTGACCCTGGAGGCAGAGAGGACTGTGTGAAGTCACTCCCAGGCAGCTGCAACATCCCCAGCACAGTGCTGCGGTGCCTAGAGCGACCCCCCACAATCCCCATTCTAGGGGTCGCTTCGCAGAGCCCCCAAGGCACTGCGTCAGTGGAAAGGCCATTTGCAGGAGCTCCGAGGGCAGAAACATACACCTGCCATGGGTCTGCAGGCTCACCTGCCCCAGATCCCCAAGGTGAAGGGGGTGGTGAGGGCCTAGGCTATCAGTGAACCACAGGAAACAGGGGGGCTGAGTCCTTGTTTAGCCTGTGACCACCCTCTCCCCACACTGCCCATGGCCACGCTCTCCCAACCCCACTTCCTAGACCAGCTCCCTCTCAGGTCAAAATCAGGAGGACCCCAAAAGGGTCTTCAGGGCCTGGGAGCGGCTGTTGGGGCTCAGTCCCCACCCCCATACACTTCAGCAGGAAGGAGCTCGCTGCTCTCAGACTTCCCACAGGGCCGCCTTTCTCCTCCTCTGTCCCAACAAAAACAAACCATTTGTGGAGGGGCCGAGGGAGGGAGAAGAGCCCAGGGTTCCAAGCAGCACATCTCAGAACCACAGGGCCCTGCCTCCAGCAGTCCCCGCCTCAAACCCTGGCTCTGTCACTCGGAGATTCGGGCCTCAGTTTCCCAAGTTGTAAAGCGGGGTGAGAAACAGTCCCTACTTCATAAGTCTATTTTAAGATAGGAGGGAATCTGAGTCGAGTGTTTAACACAGGGCCTGGCACATGGCAGACACTCAATAAATGTTCATTTAAAAAGCATTATGTGCTTGATCAGAAAGAAAGGCAAGCCACATGTTCTTAGGAAACCTAGACTCTGGCCTCAGACCACGCCCCGGAGTGGCTTGTGCTCCTCCTAGAAACGGCTGCTGTGCCAGGGTCACCCTCCCAGCTAATGCCCCTAAGTCTCCAGCCCAGGCCCCTTGCCACTAGAATGGGGAATGTATTTACTAGAGAATTTCAACCTGCCACTGTGGCCTCAGGAATCTCTCCCAGTCAAGCAGACCACACACGCACACACACACACACACAGAAAGACACATACAGACAGCCACACAGATACAAACACACAGACATAGAGGCACACACAGAGACACACCTAGACACATGCAGAGATGACCCAGGTGCGCACTCGCACACACGTGCACAGCGCCCCTTGTGCTGCACACGCCGGGGCACCTGGAGCCAGAGGATCCTGGGCGGGCCTCCCGACACAGGCACATGCGTTGCACATTTCACCTACTGTATGGGCCAAAGAGGCATTTGGAAACCAGCTTGGGAACCTCATAACCATTCATAACATTGTTCTGAGAGAAAACACAAAACATTGCCCTATAAACAAACATTTGCAATAGAATTCCTCCAAAAGCTTGGAATTGCCTGTACTAGAAAACTAACAGAGCAAGAAGAGAAAAACCACATAAACTTGGTTTGCCTCTGCAAAATTAATACCAATTACAAAAACATTTATGTGAACTGCTTACCATTTACACCTAATTACCATGCAGCACAATTATGCATATCATTAAGGGTATGCCAGATTAATTATGCTGTACATTTCATTTGATTACACCGCCACACCCTGAGTTCATGTATGCCCCACTTCCAGGGGGCTAGTCCTGCAGCATGGCTGCTTGCACAGGTCTGCACAAACCAGAGAAACGTGGATTTCCACATTCAGATGGACCGCAGCCCCCACCCCACCCCCAGCCAGAGACAGCCCGATTCCCGCCCGGCCTTCTTGGCAACATCAACAAGAGCCCCGCTGCAAAGCCATCTTCCCACCAGATCCTCCAGAAAGCAGAGATGCTTCAAAGATCTCCCCAGGGGTGTGGCTGCATGTCAGAGGGCCACCATACAGCCCAAGGGCCGTGATGTGTGGCCCTCACAGAGGAAGCGGCCCTCTTGGCCATCTCCTGAGGTCTGGCTCTGAAAGCAGGGCAGCCTAGCCCATGTCCAGGCCAAGTCCCTCCCAAGCTCATCTCCCAGACCCACCAGGGCTGTGTGCCCCTATCCCCTGGCACACTGAGCCAGCTACAGGGCAAGGTCCCAGCTGTGGTCCCACTGGGTCCTGCAACTTCCCCCCGGCACCATGCCCTGTGCTCTCCTGGACAGCTCTGCACAGACCCTCCCTCCCCTTATTAAAAAGAGAACAGGAACTGAACCCCAATAACTCCCATTTAGCTCAGTAGATGCTCTTCAAATACACTGGGTGAACCAGGTTTGCAGGGAATAATTGGGAACAATAGAGTCAATAGAACATGATGAATGGACCTTCCCAGGAAGGGGGAACTCAAAACTGATGGAGGGGACAGGAGGAAACAGGCTTCTTGGGAGGCAAAGAACCAAAGGAAGTGCAGAAGCGAGGGAGGGAAGGAAAAAATATCCAGGTTTAGTCCAAGAAGCAATGCTCAAAACAAACAAGAACACCAGCCTGTGAAGTTATGTCCATTTTACAGATGGTAAAACTGAGCCTAAGAAAGGTTGAGTCATCTTCCAACGACACGCAGCCAGGAGGTGGCAGGGCTGAGGCAAAACCACCATCTGTCCAGCCCTCAGCCTGGTGGCCCCGGCATGATGCCACACTGCTCCTGGCCTCTATCTAAATTCAATGATGCTGACAGGGCTCACATCATTTGTCGAGAAATTCTTTGGAAATAGCCTTCCACATTATCCTTCACATAATACACATAAGCCTCCTTTCTATTTTAGAGGAACAGTTTTTGCTTCTTTTCTGTTTGCTTTCCAAAAATGCTGTCCCCAGCTTGTTCCTCCAATCTCTCTCCACAGACCTGCCTCTGAATGGAGAGTGATGGGAAGGCGGGACAGCTTGATATCAACTTCCAGCCCACCCAAAGATACTCAGAGGGTGATGAGACTCACCGCAGGTCCTGGGTGGAGGGCCAGGGTCTAGGTCTTGCAGCTCATCTTTTAGGGAAATCACTGAGAAGCAGAGGCCCTAACTCATCAGCATTCCCAATGCATGGGTGTAAGCACCTTCCTCAAAATCTTCCTTCAAAAATCTGCAGGGGTCCTAACAGTTATGGACCAAAATGTACCTGCCTTTCTCATCCATCACACCAGGCACCCCGCCCCCAGGCCTTATGACTCAGGCTCCAGCCTCCTTCTGCAAGCCTGGCCTGGCTCAGGTTCCCCCTGGGGAAATCCCACCCACCCTCAAGCCCCAGCTCCATGTGGGAGGCACCTCCTGCTCTCTCCGACTCCCCCCAACCTGTGCCCCCTCCATGAAGGGCATCCCCACCCACACGGTTGGCAGAGCTAGAAACCAGACAGCCACCCCAACTCCCCTCATTTCTTTTATCCCAACTGTTCCTACTGACTGCACTTCCTGAATGTCACACCACGCACGCCCTGTCCAGGCCCACATTGCTGCCCTGGACTTCTGTGCCAGCCTTCCACCTGGGCTCCCTGCCCCTAAACCCTATTGCCCGAGCTCTCCTCCTCGACGCCCTAGAATTATCCTTCTCAAATACAAACACCAAGCCCGACGTCCGTGGATGGATAACATCCCGCCTTCCATGGTCCTCCAGCCCAGGCCCCCGGCCTCATACCCCATCATTCCCTATACTGCAGCTACATGGGGCCAAAAAGTGCTGCTGTCCACCAAGCTAACTGCTCCCTTCCCTTCGAGACTCAGCTGAAGCATCACCTCCTTTAGAAAGCCCTTCTAGATCTTCTCTCCCCCTGAATCCAACTTCCTTCTCTGAGCCCCGGTAATGCCTGGACATGGTGTGCCAGGGGTCCTTCCGCCCTGCCAGACCCCCACCTAAGCTGCAGTCTCCTTGAGATGAGCGTGAGCCCTTTCATCTAAGCAGCCTGTGTCTGGCACACAGTGGGTCTCTCTTGGATGAACAGATGAACATCATTTGTGGATCTGAAGCAGGGACCTCTGGAGAGAAAACTCAAGCGCTGCCAGGCCTGCCAATGTGGGGGCAGCATCTCACCACGTCAGGCCCTGGCTCCCTCCGATTCCAGCATCTGACCATGCCGGGCCCTGGCTCCCTCCGATTCCAGGCTGCTGGCAGGGTGTTGACAGAAGAAAATGCAGAGGTGACTGACTGCCCAACCCCACTGGGCTTCCCAGCTGAGCTTCCAGTACCAGGCAGGGCCCTCAGGCCACCACCAGTTGGGCTGGGAACCATCAGCCTGTGCGTGGATGGCAACAAGCACCACATTGTTGCTGGTAATAAAACCATTAGGAGCCCTTGCTGCGTGCCAGCTGCCAGACCGGGCTGTGGTCTAGACCCTCCCATGCCTTCAGGCCATGGGGTAGAGCCAGAACCCAGCAGAGGCCACTCTCTGCTTAGCTCCAACAAGACCAGTGGGCAGAGAGGAAAGGGAAAGAGGGCCCAGGCCTTGAGGTAGCTACTGGGTCCCCACACGGACGAGGACTCTGAAGAGATAAAAAAAGGTACAGGCAAATCCTGGCTTCACAGGAAGAAGTGGAGGCTCAGAAAGGCTAAGAGAAAATGGTACAACTTATTGGCAGCTGGAAAAAGGGACCTGGGTCAGACAACGGAATGTAAGGAGGACAGAGACATCTCTCTCTGTCCCTGCCACTCCCTCGCGGCCCCTGACTCCCAGCCCAGAGTCCACCGTGGGCTTGGGGGTCATTCTCAACTTGATGATCTCTTCCCCTCACCGTGAGGGGCCATGGGGAGGACAGGCAACACTTGCAGGGTCTGTTTTTCTTTTTCTTTTGAGACGAAGTCTCACTCTGTCGCCCAGGCTGGAGTGCAGTGGAGCGATCTCAGCTCACTGCAACCTCCACCTCCTGGGTTCAAGTGATTTTCCCGCCTCAGCCTCCAGAGTAGGTGGGATTACAGGCGCGCACCATCACACCTGGCTAATATTTGTATTTTTAGTAGAGACGGGGTTTCACAATGTTGGCCAGGCTGGTCTCAAACTCCTAACCTCAGGTGATCCACCTGCCTTGGCCTCCCAAAGTGTTGGGATTACAGGCGTGAACCACCGCACCCGGCCACTTGCAGGGTCTTACAGAGCAGCAGGGCTTTGTGGGGAGGGTCACCCTAACCCTCAGGCAGCCCTGGAATGACCCCCATGTAAAGAAAAGCAGCTCATGCCTCCTGAGCACCTTCTCTGTGCCAGGCACAGTGCTAGCTGTTTCATAAAATATTGTATGTCATTCAGGCAACCCCTGTAAGATGAGGCTGCTATTCTTATCCCTGATTTACAGATGAAAAACCTGCAGCTCCAGGTGGTTTGCGGCCAGCAGCAACTGAGCACGAATGGGGCTGAGACAGTCCACCAGGTCGGCCTGACTCCCCAGCACCTTTCTTGCCCTGCACATCTGTCCCCTACCAGCCTTGGACCAAATGGCTGGTTTGTAGAGGGGCCAGTTCTGTGCTCGCCTCCAAGTCATGGGTCCTTTTATGTCTGTTCCTGCCTTATTCCAGGAGCAGGGCCAAAAAAGTGCACAGACCCTTCTCACGTCCTATTGAACAGGGGCAGCCTCAGAGGAAGGGAAGCTCCAAGAGGTACCCATGGGTGAGGTGGGGGAGGGGAAGGTGGAAGAGGGTGGTAGGTGCTGTTGCTAAGCAACCAGCCCTGAGCTTCCTGGGGTAGCAAAACGACTGCAGACGGAAGAATTGCATTTGCCCCCACCTCACCTCTCCACCCCATCGTCTGGGTAATCACTACCTGCTCAGCGACCCCTAGATCAGAGTTGAACCCATGTGCCAAACAAGTTCCTAGACACCCCTTCGTGGGACCTTCTGAAGCCCTACTTTGTCTCCCTTGGGTGTGGCCTCCCAAGAGGCTCTCACTATGCCAGGGCTGGGTCACCTGAGCTCCATACCTGGACCAGGCCCCAGTTATACCTCCAGTTCTCCAGGAACCATTTGGGTCACAACAGCCCATTAGACTGATGCTTCTGGGGAAGACCCTCAGTGATTTGTTCTCCACCTTGGGTCAGAAATGAGTTTCAAGTCGCCATCCTATAAAGCTAACTTTGTCCCCTGTCCCTGGCATGGGCTGGGGTGCATGCAGTCAGCGGCCTATTTTCTGCTCTCACCTAATCCCTACCAGCCTAGGCCTTTGCACAGAAGCCTTAATATCTGCGATATTTCTCCCTGCAACCTTTCCGGAAAAGACAGGTACCTGAGTAGGCTTACCCCTTGCTGTCAGTCTCTAAACCAGTTTCTTATCCATTATAAAAAAGAGTCCATCCCTCAGCCTTAGGTGACTTAATTCTTTTTTCTACATTCTTATCCACAGGCTTTTAAAAAGTGTAGTTTGGCCGGGCGCGGTGGCTCAAGCCTGTAATCCCAGCACTTTGGAAGGCCGAGACGGGCGGATCACGAGGTCAGGAGATCGAGACCATCCTGGCTAACACAGTGAAACCCCGTCTCTACTAAAAAATACAAAAAAAAAACTAGCCGGGCGAGGTGGCGGGCGCCTGTAGTCCCAGCTACTCGGGAGGCTGAGGCAGGAGAATGGCGTAAACCCGGGAGGCGGAGCTTGCAGTGAGCTGAGATCCGGCCACTGCTCTCCAGCCTGGGCCACAGAGCGAGACTCCGTTTCAAAAAAAAAAAAAAAAAAAAAAAAAAAAAAAAAAAAAAAAAGTGTAGTTTTATTCTTGTTGTCATTAAGAAAGGAACACAAGTTCATTTACATTTTTTCAAAGAAAACAAAAGTGTATAAAGTTAAAAAGCAAAAACTTGTTCACAGGTTTGTGTGTATCTTTCCAGAACAACTTTTCCACGCGTGTACAAACCTATACATGTGTATATTTGTATCGATTTTAAAGAATTTCACAAAAATGAGATTAAGCTATGAACATTTTTTTTTTAACCACAACACTACTGCATGGGGATCTAACGCATCAGAACAGATGCACTTACCACCTTGTTTCCAAGGCTTTTAGGGAATCTAGGTGGATTCCCCTTTACCTGTTCGTTTATTTAGTACTTCAGGAACCTATACAGGTAATCGAGTAGGCCTTCCAGAAGCCTCCTTCCAAACAGGTTCTGCTCGATGGGGTACTGGGGGAATCCCACTGGCTTGGCAGGGGCAGCAGCGAACTCGCCCGTGTCTCCCAGGGTCCTCCAAGGAGTGGTGGGGGAGGGATACTCCGAAGGCCTCCCACCCCCAGGCCACGGCCCTTCCCAAGTATTCCCCAGGACACAGCCCACACTCAACAGCTTAGTGAGCCGCAAATCTAACCCATGCCCCATAATCTCCTCTTTAAGCATCTTTTTACCTTTTCAAGGAAGGATCACTGGAACCCATGACCTAGCTGATCTATCAGATCTCGAACATCTGCACCGAAATCCCTCCCCTTTCATTACAGCAAGAAGAGCACTAGACTAGGAGTCAGGAGACCCAAGTTCCAGCTCTCTGGTTACTGGCTGTAAGAGATGGTCCTCCGTCCCCTCTGTGCACTCAGACGGGGCATCTAATAACTGGCTCAGAATTAAAAATGACCTTGACATTTGAAACAGAAGCAGAGAGGAGAGATCAATAGGGATGGTGGCGAACAGGGCTGTGACCACAGGAAAGAGAAAATGGGAACCTGGTCATATATCTAAATAAGGCTGGGCAGCCTTAAGGGTCAGAGAGGACCACGGCAGGACAGGAGTAGGCAACACAGAGCTACTGCTGAAAAAAACAAAAAATCCACTCTATACTGGGATTTAGTTAGGAAAGCCCCAGGCATCTGCGCCTCCCTTACCCCGACCCCGACTGCCCACCAAGCACCCTTGCTGTCCTCCAGACAGGCTGGTGGCCTGTGATGTGTTCAGCAAGGGAGATTTTGGCCCAGGAGGCCCTGCCCACCAGCTGTTCTTGCAGGGGGCTGCCAGGCACCTGCACTCATGCCTGGGGGCCTGGGCCATCTGCAGGGCACCTCCCTCTGGGTTGGGTGGCTTGGTTCTGCCCAGCGAGTGTGTGTTCGGGGGCAGGGTCAGGCTGCAGAGACAGGAACCTGACGTCTCCACCCCCATTTCCCTGGCACTGGCAGCCCCTTGCAGGAATGTTCTGGATGCTAGGGCACCTCAGCCTGGTGGAGTAGGCAAGGGGGTCATGGAGACCTCTGCAAGGCCAGAAAAGGGACCCTTCTCCTCCTGCCACATCCTCACCATGACTGCTATCACTCGCACACAGACCAGACCTGACCCTGGCCTCCCCCTTAATTGTCACAACCCCCTGGGGTCAGTGTAATTTAAACCCTGCTCTGTTGCTCTCCAACTCTGAGCTCTTAAGCTCTGGTCTATGGAATAGAAAGAATCAGGATCCGACACCAAATGAGCTCATTTGGCCCCTTCCCCTCCCTCCCTGCTGTCCTCTCTCCACCCCCACCCTGCATTGGCCGCCACACTCAGGCAGTTCAGAGCCATTCTCCTTAGGCCACAGAGGAGTTCCGGAGTGCAGGGACCTGCTCCCCAAACCAAGGCAGGGCCTCAGCGTGGCCTCCAGCACAACCCAGGCCCCAGTCCACCTCCCAGGCACTTGAGCCACCCACAATGATGCCCTGCCCCTGAAGGCCTGGCTTCCTCCCTGAAGTCCCACTTCTGTGCTCTGAGGCGCTTCTGAGATGCCACCTCCTTCAAGGAGCCTTCCCTGATGGCCTTAGTTGGTTGTGACCTCACTCTCCTTGGGCACTTTATTTCTCCCTCTCCAGTGACCCCGGTACCACTCTGCAGTCCTTCGTTAGCTGGGCACATCCTAAACGCACCTTGTCCCCTCAAAGCCAGCACAGGGCATGGCTTACAGGAAATGCTCAGCACATCTCTGGAAAATAGAAGTGAATACAGTGGCAAAGTGCTGCTGCACTCAAGATAGGATGAGAATAACGAGCTGAAACTACAGCGGGAGGGATTTCAGGTGGAAGCAAAACAACCTGTTGACATGCGATTTGTTCAACTCAACAGATTGCTAAGTGGCGCCGAGGAGCCTCCCACCTCCCAGGATTTTGAATCAGAATCGGCACTTTCCTCATCTGACCAAGATTCTGCAAAAGACACAGGAAGGTGGATGAGGCTTCTTAGAGCACTTCCTGCAGTGCTAGTCCACGTGAGTCGCCCAAATGATGAAAACAGACACAGCTAACAGGAGGGCTCCCGCTCTGTTAAGGCTGTAACGCACATCATCTCACTCCATCCTCACAACCACCTGTAGGCAGAATCCATGCGCACTCCCATGTTACAGGGGAGGAAACTGAGGCCCAGGGAATCGAGTTGTCGCCCAAGTTCCTGCCGCTGGGAGGTGTCAGAGTGCAGCTTCCTGTGGCTCAAGGGCCTCATGCTGCCTTGACACTGGCTCATGTGGAAGCAAGTCCTACCCATCCACAGGCAGTGGCACACCATGTACACGTACATCATGCACAGACACACGGGCACTGAACCTCGTCTTGCCCACACACTTAGCCAAGTGGAGGCAGGCTCGGACACAGACATAAATCTCAGGCTGACACTTCAGGGATCTCAGATTTGGTTATGTTTTTAGGGAAAAATCGTCAAAGAGAGAAATGATTGAAAATGAGCCCTCAAAATTAAAGTGGAAAGGAATGTGGCACCTCTGGTAGACCATTAAAGCCCCGCTCAGGAACAGCAAAGTCCCTGCAGAAACCCAGCCTCAGGCCAGGTGGGCTTCTTATGGGCTCTCTGCTCATCTACTACTATTCAAACGGAAGTGGAAGCTAGTCTCTGAGTGCTGCAGCATGGGGAATAGCACTGGGGTACATGCTCTGGCCCTACCTGCTAGAGGCCAGAGACACATTCAACTCCCAGTGGGGCATGGGTTGGGGAGGACATGAGCACCAAGTCCAGGACCCCAGGCCAGCAAGTTGGAGGCAGCAGGAAGTACCCAGGGAGAGGCATGTGACCGGCACGTGAACGGCCCTGCAGGCCTCAGGCTCTGGGTAGCATGGACAACCCTGAGAAGAACTGGGCGCCACCTCCCACAAACAGTACCGTACCCAGCACCAAGAGCTCTCAGAGCTTAAACTCCTCTTTCAGCCTGCAATTGTAAGGTTTGGGTTCTAAGGCTGACATTGCAGGCCCAAAGATGGGGAGAGGGTTGTCTGTTTTAACTCACCCATTAGAGTCCTCTTTCTACCTGGATCCCAAAAAGAGAAGCCTTGGGGGAGTCTGGCTCTTGCTGGGAAAGAACTTGGGTCTTTCAGGGAGGTGTGAGCCTGAGGAGCTGGCCTGTAAGTAGGCGGTGGCCACTGGGCAGCGACGCACAGCAGCAGGGGGAAGGGAGCCCAGCACTAACGCTGCCTCGCTGCCTCGCTGCCTCGGGGAGAGGACAGGATGGCAGTACACTCCCCTCATTCAGCAGACTCCCTCGGAGGCCTCATCACTTGTCCAAGGGACCCAGGGAGGCAAGGCCCCTGTTCCCTGGAGATCACAAACTGAGAGGGGGGACGGACACATGCAGCAGCCCAGGTAAGAGGTGTAGTGTGGGGCGTCTTCCCCCGAGCGCAGGCCTGGCTCCACTTCTTCCTGCCAGCGACCCTGGACAAGGATTTTACCATTTGTCCTGTCTTCCTAGCTTTTTGAGAACCACTGGCAGAGGTGGGTGTGAAAGCGATAGTAAAACATCCATAAGGGACTGAGGAGCTTACTGTGAATTGGACTCGAAAAGGAAACCTCAGAAATTATCCACACACAGGGATTTATACACAAACCTACAGAATACACACGTGCTGAGGCTTAAAGGAAGTTGTACTTTTTACACCCTCTGCAGTCGGACGTGACCAACTCGTCTCTTGCAGGGACCCTCCTCACACTGCCTCTCCTTCCCAAGCCCAACTCATGTGGGGGCCCTGATCTCTCTTATATCTCCTTCTCCTTGGAAGCCTTCCCCTATTACTGCCATGTGCAGAAAAACAGACCACCCTGTCCCCATTTCTGGGCCTGAAATTCCACCACTAGAATCAGAGCCATAGAATGTCAAAGCTGGAATGGACCTTCCGGCTCTAGTCCAACCCCCACCCCACAGAGGAATCCTGTCCGCAGACACCCTGACAGATGGCTGCTGGCGTCCTCTCCTAGGCTTCTCCAGGAAGGACTCAGAGGGCAGCCCTGTCCCTGTGGACCAGTCCACTCCTTGAGTCTAGAAGGAATTCACCTTTCTTGGGGTCAGTCTCCTATGGAAGGAACTGGTGCCTGGGTGGGGTAAGAGGGAAGTTTGGTCGGCCTGAATCCGCAGCTGCTTATCTGGGGAGGAGCTGCACAGAGGAGGGGGACCCACCAGGGAGGCAGGCAGGTGCCAGAGCTGCTGCACAGGCCGGCCTGGGCCCTCGCCTGGAGCCAGCACATGTGCACACACAGACTCCCACCTTGACAGAGCCACCTGTCACAGCCCAAGCAGGGTCTTGGGGGAACCTGGAGGCAGAGGGGGACCATTTTGCCCCAGAAATCCAGCAGGAACTCCCCACAACCCAACTCTCCAAAGGCAGGCAGCTCAGAAAACTACCTGGTGATGGCCCCTGCCAGCCAACCAAAGAGGGTCCCCCGGATGCCTGGCCCCCCAAATTCCACAGGCCAGTCCTAACACCCAGGCAACAGCAAGGCGAATAGCTCCCCTGGCTGCAGCTGTCACATCTGCTCGGGAGGGAGGGAATAGGCGACACTGGAGCAGCACCTGATCCCAGGATCCCTTCGTAGCCGCCCGCCCAGGAGGCTGTTCAGCCGCTGGCAGCCTAGGGTGAAACATGAAGACTGAGCAGGCCCCCTGGGATGCTGATGGCAGTCTCTGGGCACGGCAGTGAGGGGCAAGTTGGGTCACAGGGTGGAGGGCTCTTCTCCCCAAGGCTTCTGTCCCAGCTGGTTTGGAGCGGGGGTTGCTGCGCGGCTGTGGGGCCCGGCCCTGCCCACCCTCCCGCCTGCCGCAGGCCAGAGCTGCCCTGCTGGGTGCCAGACGCCATGTTGGGTCAAGGTGCAGCCACAGGGGGCTCCCCTCAGGAGCGTGGGGGAGGCAGCCCCTGGGAACCAGAGGGCACCGCTCCCCGCCCAGGGCGCCGACACCTCCTCAACTGGCCGTGCAGCGGAGAGAGGGTGCCAGGACGGAGGGGATGAGGAGAGGGGGATAAATGACAGAGGGGCGCTGGGACGGGAGAGGGTGCCCCCAAGAAGGGAGGCTCCAGGAAAGCGAAACGCAGTTTGGCAGTCCCAGGGCCGCGGGCCCCAGCGATGAGGGGCTGGGGGAGGCCAGGGGCGGGCCCTGGACCCGCGCCAGCCCGGTCCGCGCCGAAGGGGAGGGAAGGCAGGGCGCCCTGGGGGAGGGGAGCTGGGGTGAGGGCGGGACACGGACCGCCGCCGCCTGCGGCTCCGAAGCTCGGGGTCTCCCGGGGTGCGGGGACGTGGGGCGGAAGACCCCGCTCCGCAGCCGCGGCGAGGCCTCGTCCTTCACTGTGCAGATGCGAAGCTTTCAAGGACACGTCTGCACCGGCCCGGCGGGGTGCGTGTGCGTGAGTGTGTCCGCGTGCGTGGGAGTGTGCGCGGGGGGGGGGCGGCAGGGGCGACCCCGGGCGTCCCCCTCTGGGCCACTCCCGGCCCGGGCCCCGCTGCTCCCACCCCCGCGTTTTCCGGCCCCCGCGGCCCGGGCCCGGGCCCGGGATCCTCGCCCGCCCCCGCCCCGCCCCCACATTGCGGCGCCGCCACCGCGGCCGCCCCGGCACCCACGGCCCGCGGTGGGGACAGGGAGGAGCCAGGCACGACCACCCCCCTCTGTGCCGCCGGCACCCCGCGGGGAGGTGTGCCCCCCAGGCGAGTGCTCTCCCTGGCTCCGCCGCCCCTCCCGGACCCGTCGGCACCCCGCACCCCCAGCCACAGGTGGCCGGAGGAGGATCGCGGCGCGGCGCTGCCCGCCCCCGGGGGCCTCCCGGGTCCCCCGCCCCGCGGGGCAGAGGAGGGCCGGGCGCCGGGGGGAGGGGCGGGGGGCCGGGTCGTGCCAGGCTGCCATTTTCTGCCGCCGCCGCGGAGCCTGCGCGGGGCCCGGCCCCCGCCCCCTCCCTCGCTCCCCCGGGCCGCCGCGGGGGCCGATCCTTCTGGGTCGGGGTCCGCGCCCTCCGGCGCCCTGGCCGCGGGCTCCAGGCGGGGCCGCGGGGCGGGGGCAGAGCCCGGAAGGCGGGGGCGGCCCGGCCGGGGCCCCTGCGGCAGCGCCGAGCCGGGCACCGCGGCGGAGGCCGGCGGTGGAGGGGCCCCCCGCGGCATTGTATAGACTTGAACTTGAGCCCGGAGCCGGGCGGGGGCGGGGAGGGGGGGGTCCGCGCCGGGAGCGGGCGGGACGGGAGGGGGCGCCTGCCGAGCCCGCGGGGACATAAACAAACCCTCAAATCCCCCGCGCCGCCCCGGCTAGCCCGACCCGCCGTCCCCGCCCGCAGTCCCGGCCCCGCGGGAGCCCGGCGCCGAGTTGCGGGGGTCCGGGAGCGTGCCCCGAGCCGGGCACTGCCCGCCGCGGCGTCCTCCGCCCGGCTCCCCGGCTCCCCGCCGCCTCCGGGCCGGCCTCCCAGGCCGCCAGCAGCGGCGCTCATTACCGTGTGGCCGGTGGGGTCGGGCCGGCCCGGCTGCGCGCCCTGGTGCCGCGGCGCCGCGTCCCGGCTCGTCCTCTGCTCTCGCCGCCGCCGCCGCCCGCGCGCCCTCCCTCCCTCCCGGCCCGCCTGCCTGCCTCGCTCGCTCGCTCCCTCCCTCCGCTCGCTGTCGCGCTCCCTCTCTCCGCCTCCTCCGCCGGGTCCCCCCCTCCCACCCCTTCTCTCCGCCTTCCTCCTTCCCTCCCTCCGGCCGCCCGCGGGCCCAGGCCTCCGCCCGCCGCTCGCCCCCCGCGGCCGCGCTGGCCCCGGCCCCGGCGCTGCGGAGCCGGCCCGGGAGGCAGCGTCGACTGGGGGGCCCCGGGGCGCCGCGGCGGGAGCGGCCTGGGCGCGCGGCCGGTCCTAGCGCCCTCGGCGCGACTTCCCGGCCTCTGCGGCCCCGCCAGGGTCCCCGCACGCCGCTTGGCGGAGGTCCGGACCCCGCACCGCCCCGACCAGGGTCCGGGCCCCGGGCGCCCCGCCTCGGCCGCGCTCCCGGCCACTCAGAGCCCCTCGAGTCGGAGCCGAGCCCCGGGCCTCGCTGCAGCCCTCCCCACGCGGGGCGCCCCTCTACCTGGCGCTGCTTCTGCGCTGGGTCCCCGCATCCAGCACTGGCCGCAGGGACAGCGGCCCCTCCTCTCCCCGGGCCGGTGTCAAGTGCCTCCCCCCGCAGCCCGCGGAGCCCCCGGCGGCCTTCGCCCTGCAGTTCTCCCGACCTCCGCCAGAGTCCACTGCGCTCTGCCTGCCTCAGCACTGGGGCTGGGGACAGCAGCGCCGGCCCATCCGCGCCGCAACCCCCAGCCAGGTGCCGCCGCGGAGTGGAGGCCACTCAGCTCTACAGGGCCAAGGTCGGAGCGCCAGGCTCCTCCTGGCCGTCCCGCAGGCTACAGAGCTTCTCTGAGATGAGCTGCCCTGAAGAGAGTGAGTTCCACGTACCTTGAGTTGTCCAAGTAGAGTTGGGTGCCCTCAGTTGGGCACTGGAAGACTGAAAGATTTCATGAGGTGGGAGGTTGAACGAAATGACATTGAAGGTGTCTTCCAGCTGGAAGATTCTGTGCATGCCTACACACCGCCCTCACCCTTTCACCGTGGGGGCTGTTCTCCTTCCCCATGGAGCACTCAGGGATCCAGGTTCCTGACTTGAGGCATCTCTGTCTAATTCCACCAGCACAGCCACTGTGTGCTCCTCTCGCTCCTCCAGCAGCCGCTCTAGGACTTGGGGCTGGGCCCCTCCACCCCTGCCTCCAGGCTCCTTGCGCGCCCCCGCACCCCACCAGCCACTCGCAGATCTGAACCCCGAATTCTACTCAGCACTTCAACTACATCACAGTGCCCTGAGCTCCCTGACTGGCGGGTCCCTTCCCAGGGACCCGCCATCCTACTTGTGGGCAGGGGCCATCCTACTTGGTGGTGGTGGGACTCACTTCACAGTGAAGCGGGTCCTACTTTTCCCTTCTCCCCATGCAGCCCAGCCCCCACCAATGCCACCCTTTTAGCGTCACAGAACGGAGTTGCCAATTTCTCTGGGACCGGGAGCTGACCGTTCATACAGAAGGGAAGGTTTTCCTTCGGGAGGTCCTCCAATGCTTCCAGGTCCCTCGTCTCCCCAACCCCCGCCCTGAGCCTCAATATCTGAGACCAGCTTCTAGGCCATAGTTCTGGCCGTTTTCATTATCACCCTCACTCAAGTGGCCACCCCGTCCTACTGATGATAGGCCCTGTTGTCCATGGTCCCCACCGGCCCAGAGACTCCCAATGTTCTGTGAGGACAGGCGCCAGGTCTGTCATACCTGTAGCCCAGCACTTGTGTTAGGAGATTCTCAGTAAACCTTGGTGAAATTAACATGTGACCCTCCTGGGCGCTTCGCTTTCTACATCAGGAGGGACCTCGGTGAACACTCTAAATGGCGCACCAACTTGGCAAAGGAGAAGACCATTTTTAGAAGGATGACTGAGTTACCTCTGCCTTCATCAAAGACTTACATAACACTGGCCCCAAACAGCAACAACTGTTTACTGAGTGTCTACTACGTACCAGGCACCAGACATGGCATTTTCCCTAGTCTTCACCAGTCCTGTGATATAGTTTGTACTACCCTCATGCTACAGATGAAGAAACTGAGGCTTAGTCTTAGTCAAAGCCATACAGTTGGGAAGTGGCAGAGTCAGGATTCAAAGCTGGGTTCGTTCGGCTCTGAAATCACCCCACACACAATCTTTTTTTTTCTTTTGTTAAGGAACAGTCTCGCTCTGTTTCCCAGACTGGAGTGCAGTGGAGTGATCATGGCTCACTGTAGCCTGGACCTTCTGGGCTCAACCAATCCAATCCTCCTGCCTCAGCCTTCTGAGTGTCAGGGACTATAGATGCTCAGCACCATGCCTGCCTAATTTATTATTATTATTTGTGGAGATAGGGGTCTCTTTATGTTGCTCAAGCTGGTCTTGAACTCCTGGGCTCAGGTGATGCTCCCAACTCAGTCTCCCAAGGTGTTGGGATGACAGGCATGAGCCACTGTGCCCAGCCCACACCACACTTTTGAAACATAGTTGCTCTTAAGAAGCTGAAATTCAGTGGGTGCTGTGGCTCACGCCTGTAATCCCAGCACTTTGGCAGGCCAAGGCGGGTGGATCACTTGAGGTCAGGAGTTCAAGACCAGCCTGGCTAACCGTGTCTACTTAAAATACAAAATCAGCAGGGCATCATGGTGCATGCCTGTAAACCCAGTTACTCGGGAGGCTGAGGCAGGAGAATCACTTGAACCTGGGTGGCAGAGGTTGCAGTGAGCTGATATTGTGCTACTGCACTCCAGCATGGGTAACACAGCGAGACTTTGTCTCCAAAAAAAAAAAAGCTGAAATTCTCATGGCCATGATGAGCAAATGTAAATTTCTATTCAATAGGGCTATTTATGATGACATGATTAGGAGTCACCAAAGTCACTTAGCATGGTAAAGTATGTAACCTTGGATGTATGGGTTGCTGGGGTCAAGAGGCCCAAGGTGACCGTGTTAGGGGGTTTATGTCTATTAAGAAACAACCATTTGGCTACAGGGTTGGTTCCAGGCCCTGACCCTAATGTCTTTGATCCCAAGAGGAGGCATGTCTGTGCTAGCTAACCCTCATCACTGCACCTCATACTCAGGTTAACTCAGGTTGGTTTAGCCTTTGGGCTTCTACATCCCTCACTTGTGTCTGCCCCACTGTGTCCTCGTCAGAATCCTGGCTGATCCTAGATTATCTGGGGTACAGGGCAGTATCAGGACAGGCTAGGATGTCCTGCAGTAACAAACAACTCCAAATCTCAGTGACTCAAAACCACAATGTTTCTAGGGAAAACAGTATGGTGGTACTTAAAAAAAAATTAAACAGAATTACCATATAACCCAGCAGTTCCACTTCCGGGTGTACAGTCAAAAGAATTGAAAACAGAAAATTTTTTTGTTTTTTTTTTTGTTGTTGTTTTGTTTTGTTTTTGAGATGGAGTTTCCCTCTTGTCATCCAGGCTAGAGTACAGTGGCGTGATCTCGGCTCCCTGCAACCTTCGCCTCCTGGGTTCAAGTGATTCTCCTGTGTCAGCCTCCCAAATAGCTGAGATTACAGGTGCCCACCACCATGCCTGGCTAGTTTTAAAATTTTTAATAGAGACGGGGTTTCACCATGGTGGCCAGGCTGGTCTCGAACTCCTGACCTCAGGTGATCCACCTGCCTCAGCCTCCCAAAGTGCTGAGATTACAGGCGTGAGCCACCATGCCCGGCCAAAAGCAGAGATTTGAATAGATATTTGTACACCAATGTTTATAGCAACATTATTCACAATAGCCAAAAGTGGAGGCAACCTAGATGTTCATCAGCTGATGAATGAATAAGCAAAATGCAGTCTATACACATAATAGAAGATGATCTAGCCTTAAAAAGGGAATCCTGACACCTGTTACAACGTGCGTGAACCTTGAGGATATTATGCTAAATGAAATGAGCCGACACAAATGCACAAATACTGTAGGATTCCACTTATGTGAGGACCCTGGAGTAGTGAGACTCATAGAGACGGAAGTGGAATGGTGGGTGCCAGGCGCTGCCGGGAGGGAGAATGGGAACTTGGTATTTAATGGGGGTACAGTTTCAGTTTGGGAAGATGAAAAAGTTCTAGAGATGGATGGCGGTGGTGGTTGTACTTATGCTACTGAACTATACACTTAAAAATAATTAGGCCGGGGGTGGTGGCTCATGCCTGTAATCCCAGCACTTTGGGAGGCCGAGGCGGACGGATCACGCGGTCAGGAGATCGAGACCATCCTGGCTAACATGGTGAAACCCTGTCTCTACTAAAAATAGAAAAAATAAGCCAGGCATGGTGGCGGGAACCTATAGTCCCAGCTACTTGGGAGGCTGAGGCAGGAGAATGGCGTGAACCTGGGAGGCAGAGCTTGCAGTGAGCGGAGATGGCGCCACTGCACTCCAGCCTAGGTGACAGAGCGAGACTCTGTCTTTAAAAAAAAAAAACAAAAAAAAATAAATGATGACTCACGCCTTTAATTCTAGCACTTTGGGAGGCTGAGGCGGGTGGATCACCTGAGGTCAGGAGTTCGAGACCAGTCTGGCCACACCAACATGGTGAAACCCTGTCTCTACTAAAAATACAAAAATTAGCCAGGTGTGGTGGTGGGTGACTGTAATCCCAGGTACTCTGGAAGCTGAGGCAGGAGAATCGCTTGAACCCAGGAGGCGAAGGTTTTGGTGAGCCAAGATCGTGCCATTGCACTCCAGCCTGGGCAACAAGAGCGAAACTCCATTTCAAAAAGAAAAAAGGCTGGGCACAGTGGCTCAAGCCTGTAATCCCAGCACTTTGGGAGGCCAAGGTGGGTGGATCATGAGGTCAAGAGATTGAGATCATGCTGGCCAACATGGTGAAACCCCATCTCTACTAAAAATACAAAAAATTAGCTGGGCGTGGTGACAGGCGCCTGTAGTCCCAGCTACTTAGGAGGCTGAGGCAGGAGAATCACTTGAACCCAGGAGGTGGAGGTTGCAGTGAGCCGAGATTGCGCCACTGCACTCCAGCCTGGCAACAGAGTGACGGAGGAAAAAAAAAGGTTAAAATGATAAATTTCATGTTATGTCTGTTTTACCACAAAAAAAAAAAAAAAAATAGAGCATAGTCCAACTGTACATTACATTTCTT